>NC_092602.1:935795-1245227 GCF_047663525.1 Anas platyrhynchos
CCCAGCCCTGGCTCCTGCTGGGCCAGCTTGGGTTTTGCTTGTGATCAGACGCTGCGATTTCAGACTGGGAACTTTCAATAACGGTGCGCAGAGGAATGCCTGCGAGGCTAAATTGCTTAATTTGCATTGTCTTGGAATATTTTTGCATATAATAAAGATCTGTATTTTTGCTTTGCCCTTTTCCCCCTGCTACCCCTCCCCATCTTTTTCATTAGGAAGTGGAAGTACAAAGCCCCACAGGTTGGATACATCACGCATTGTGGCTGAGCGGAGCAGACAGAGCTGCCTCATCTCTGGAGGTGGCGCTGGCCCCAGGAATGGGGTCCCTGGAAGCCGGTGGCTCACGTTGCTGGCTCTCCTCCCATCCCCATCACAGCACCCCCTGCCTCATCCCCTCATTACTCTGTGTCCATGGTGCTACGAGCCCCCAGCTCCCAGCACCGTTCCTGTATGCCCAGAGGTGGGGGAATGCCGTCCCCTCTGCCAGGGAGACCGAGGCGAGGGTGGGCGGCGTGGGATGTCTCCGGGACGCATCATTTTTCTAAGAGCAAATTCAGCTTTTTCAGACTAAAACAAATGTCTGCTAGTCTGCATGTGCGTGCTCGCTGCTTAGCCTTCCCGTGCTCCCCGGCTGGAGCTGCTCGCAGTAAACGCGGCCAAGCCCTGCTTACTATGCATCTGTAATGAGGGCGCAGAGTTGATGGATGCTTGCTGAGCCGTCCTTCCCCGAAACGGAGGCCACAGGGAAAACAGAGCAAAGTAGGAGGAAAATCTGCTGGAATCTAATTGTGGAGGCGGGGGAGATACAAAGGGAGAGGCAAGAATTGATAGCTGTCTGGTCTGCTGCACCTTTGAGGAATCATTAACATCTGATTAATTAGTTAAGGTCTGCTTTGAAAATGTAAAGCGCTGTACTTATGCAAAGTGTAAATGGGATGATCCAGCTAGCTGCAATGGTACTCCAGATAATGAGAGGCACTTTAGAGGAGAGGCGGGTAAGAGGGAAGGAAGGGATGCAAGTTAAAAGCCTAGTAGCAAACCAGGGACATCCAGCCTGGGCTTTGGGCTGGGCGGCACGAGGGAGCTCGGGGGTCAGGGTTGTTACCGGGGGCTGCAGAGATTTGCAAGGTGTCACAGGCACGGTGTGGCCCTGTGCCAGAGCTCAGAAGCACAGTGCTGGCTGTGCAGGCGATGCTCTCTTGGTGCTGCTGGACTTAAAAGGTTGCCAACTGCCTCCTAGGGCAGGAGTGATGCTGCCCCTGCTCCTGCATGGGGAGCAGCTGGTGGCTGCACCCTGTCCTGGTGGAGGCTGGCCCCCTCTGCGCACCTCGGGCAGAACTCACTTGGGACACGAAAAACATCTCCCCTGGGAGCTGCTCCTGTGCCTATTTGTCAGAGCCCCCTTTAGTTCTGCCTTTTTTTTTTTTTTTTTTTTTTTTTTTTTTTTTTTTTTTTTATTTCCTGCCTTTAACAAACGCCCTGAAGCCTGCATGCCCGGGTGCAGGACCCTGGGGGATGCAGCCCCCTGGGGGCTGGGGCAGGGGGTCCAGGGGCTGCTGCTGCTTTTTTGGGGGGAGCAGCCCCACGGCTGCACCGTGTCCATCTGCCTGTCCAGGTTCAGGTGGGACGGTGCGAGCAGAACGCCTTTGGCCAGCGCTGTAACCAGCGGCTGTGCCATTAAATAGTTAACGCACCGAAATGTATTTTAATAAACTCTATTTAATGGCCATACATTAATTGTCTGATTAATTCTAATAAATCCTTATTTGAGATGCTTAATTTAGAGTGTGACTGATCGTGCTGTCACGGATGGATTATATAATTGTTGTCTGGGACGAGATACTTGGGGAGATCCTGGACAAAGGCAGGGACCTGGGGACGTCTCCGGCTGCAGAGGGCAAGGGGCTGCAGCACGCGGCTGCTGTGCTGCGGGCAGAGCACCCCCGTCTGAAGGCCAGCAAAGGAGCCAGGCCAGGTGGATTTGATACTAATTTACTTAAAATGGGAGGTGATATCATTTAGGAACCGCTGGCTGTATTATTGAATTTGTTGCTCACTCCCTGAGGAGCGAGGGGAGAAGCAAAGGTTACCTGGTGTTTACACTTTGTGACATTTCTATGAATAGCTGTTAAAGACCAATTTTCTCTCTTGCTGGTGGCTGCAGAAATGCCAGCTGAGCTGTGCGAGGGAGCTGCGCCCGGCCCCAGATAGCTCAGGCCGGGGGCACCCAGGGGACCCCAGACCCGTGCCCAAGGGGTCCCCAGGCCACCCCCAGACCTCTCGGGGGGGCAGGCTGGGTGCCCCCCAGTTCTCCACCCGTGCAGGGGAAGGGCAGGGACCCATGGCCAGGCAGGGACAGGGTGAGGGAGGTGGGGATCTCGCTTTGCGGTCGCTGAAAGCCCCACGGCTCCCAGGGATGTTTCATTTCAGGCATTTCCAAACAGCGCCTGCCCGTGCTGACCTCTGTTTACATACTTCTACCGTACATTGACTAAATATCAATATGGACTATTTCAAACAAAATCTGAGAGGCTTTGTTAGATGTCAAAACACAAGTGCTTTGACACCAAAGTGTTGATGTTTCAATGTTTTTAAGGCTCTTTTTGGGGAAAACTCAAAGCTAACCCTTCCCAGGAGCATCAGGACAAAACTCCTGGCGCAGTTCAGTGGGAAATGCCCGATTCTTTTCTTTGCTCCTGTGGCTGTCACAGCTCTCCTGTTCCCTCTGGTTCCTGCTGCCCCCCCCTGCAGGCCCAGGGCTTTGCCCCCCCACCCTCCCCTGCCACCGCCCTCCTCCTCTGGGGCATTTCGAGCTTGCACAAAGCCGTGTGCACGCACCATTAATTAAGACCAGGGAAAGCCAATGCACATCACATTTTTATTATTATTTCTTTCTTCCTACAAATTCTGGTTTTCATTTTAGGGAAACCTCCAGCTTTCCAGTTTATCGTGGCCAAAGCGAATTTGTAACCATACAATTATCCTCCTGCTAAATTAATATATTAAAATGTTCAAACAATTGTTCCAGTAATTAAACAGACAGATATTAGAGAAAATGAAGGCATTTTAGTCCTGCTCTCTGGAATGTGCTGACCTTTCCCCTTTCTTAGCTGCTTCTCAGACAGTGTAGAAATGATTGGATAATTGGATGGTTCATGTTCTTCTGAAATCACCGAAGCAAAAGAAGGATGGAATCGCCCCAAAGTTTGTACTGAACCATGCTGGGTGGCTTTGTTAATTAGACGTCTTTTTTTTTTTTTTCTTTTTCTCCCCTCCACCCATTGTTAAAATTTAGAAATTATGGCCTGCAAAATCTGCCAAGGTTGCTCCCCAGCCTTGGCCATGCCCCAGCCCCACGCATCCCCCCTGCCGTGATCCCTCAGAGAGGTGGGCTGGGGCTGAAGGGCAGCGCCGTGAGCCTGCAGCGGGGAGCAGGGGGCGGCTCCCCCAGGGTTTGTGGGGCTGGGCACCCCACTGCACTTTTCTGGCTGTGTCACGCAGGCGCCCGTGGAGCTCTGGCCAAATTGCCTTGCTCTGAGCAACTGCAGATCTTATAGCAAGGCATCTGGTCTTGATTTTATAACCTCAAGTGATGGGGAATCCAGCACATTCCTAGCTCAGACGTCTCTAGCTCAGCTAAACGTCCTCTGTCTGTGGCACATCCCCTCTGAGCTTCCCTCGCTGCAGCTCCCGCAGCACACTGTGCCTCGCTCCGCCTGATGGAAGAGCCGCCTGCGAGCGGCGGTCCCACCCCATGGAGGATCCCTGTGGGATTCCTGCCCTGCCTGAATCCCTCGCGTGGCCGGGAAGCCGAGGGGCAGCGGGCAGGAGAGCAGCCGAGCAGGACGGCAGCGCCTGGGTTGACTGGGCTGGCTCAGCCCTGTGTGCCCATGTCCCTGCTTGACCCGGTGTCCCTGCTCATCCCTATGCCCTGCCCTGGATCAGGAGGAGGGCCCAGCACTGCCCCCCTTCCCCGGGGACCCCCAGCCCCAAGGATCACCCGTGCCGTGGGTGCCGCAGGTGCCGTGGAGCCCTGCAGAGCCCGGCAGTGATCAATATTCAGCAAACGGAGCAGGTGCTGGAAATGCTGGGCTGTTCTGGAGGAGCTCGCACGTCAGGAGGGTCAAGTGTCTGCTTTAGTTTCCATTTATCAGCTCTTATTTTCAGGGCCTTACAGTTTGGACAAACTAATATTAGCAGGGTTCATGGGGAGAGTATGCAATGCAGCGCTGAGGATATCATTCATCTCTCCCCACTGTCAGCCACCAGCTTACAGACAGGCATAAATAAAACTTTTATTGTCTTGCACCACCGGAACGCACCAAAGCTGGGCAAAAAAAATCGCAACAGATAATTTATTCAGCAAATGTTATCCTTTCATTAGCCGCTCACAAGCCGGTTTTGACATTCGCCACTGACGGCGTTCCTAAATAACACACGGCTCCTTCCCACAGCCACCCCTGAGAGGTGGGCACCGTGCACCTCCACCGCCTGCAGCCCTCCTGCCCTGGCACAGCCCCATGGCCGGGGAGCTGGGTGCGCCGTGCCCCCACGCCGTGTCCCTGTGCCAGGGCCACCGGGGCTGCAGAGTGGGACGGGGCTGGCCTGGCTCTTTGCTCTGCTCATCCCCTGTGAAGCCGGAGGGGCTGGTACCTGCTCTCCCAGCAGCTGACCCATAGAGCTCGTGAATGCAGCACAGACTGTGAAATGCTGATTGCAAATGCACGTTTCTGAATGGGATGGAAAATCTGGTTTCTGTGGTGGAGAGTCCCAGTGATCTGTCCCAGGAGCATGGAGAAACAAATAACTGGGAGAGAAGTCGGGAATTTGGGGCAGGGGCTGACACCGAGCAGGTGGAAGAGAACTCAGGACCTTGGATGGCTTCTCATCCCTCTGCATAATGCACTCACATACCCCATTCATCCATCTCTCTATCTCTCTCTGTCTCTATCTATCTACCTACCTACCTATTTAGTGATCTATTTTTTCAGAATTCATACTTATTTTTTATCACCTTTCTTTTTTGTTCTATGATATTTTAATGGATCTTATAAAGTTTAGAGAGAGAGTTGTGACCTTTTCCAATGTGCTACAATTAATTTTTACTTCAGCCTTATAATGAACTACCATTATCCATCACATGCAGATCACTACCTTATACTAATAAATCATGCCTCAGTGTATCACCAGCTGCACTAAAGGTTAGACAACCCATCCCCTTCGGAGCATCCAGATAAGCTCGCTGCATTTTTTTAAGTGCAGGCAGCTTATCATCCACGGCAGCGTGCGGAACTGGAGCAGAAAGAGCCGCTTGGAGCAGCGAGCTGGAGCTCATCGCGCCAGCAAGCCGTGCCCAGGAGCAGTGTGCTGCTGGTGTGCTGGGAACTGCTGCTTTCTGCTACAGATAACTGCCGAGCAGCACCGAGGGGTTGTCCCGGCGGGGTCACAAGGGAAGTGTCTGGGGTTGTGGCAGACCCTCCTGCTGCCTGTCCTGGTCCCCACAGCCCCTCGCCGCGCAGGGAAGCTCCGCGGGGCCCTTCCCACCCCCGCGAGGATTTCTCCTGCCTCGTGTGGTGCAGGCGAACAGACTGAGCCACAAAGCCTGCGGTTCAAATGCAATGTGACACAGCCTAATGGAGTAAATACAGGTACAAGAGGCACTTAAGGTGCTCATAAACTATGTATTGTTTCCTTTTGGATTGCGCTGATGTTATTGCGGATACTGTATGAAGTCTGAAATAGGATCGCAGCAACTTCACTGCTCCCTTTCCCGGCTCCTTTTACTGAGGGGAAATTACTTGGCTGACACGCTGCATCCCCATCTTTTAAATGTATTTATTGTTCTATAACATTTCATACACTTCATATGCGTTCAGGAGAGCAATTCAATATACCTGCCAGAAATGAGAGACGCGGCGAGCACGCAGGAGCAAGGGGAAAGAGCTGAAGCCCAGCAAAGCTACAGAGCCCCACGGTGCAGAGACAGGGCAGGGCGCAGACTGGGGGTGCTGGTGGGACCACACATCCAGCCTTTGGGGACGAGGCTCATGCCCAGCCGGGTGCCTGTGCCCTGCATGGGGGTGCCAACAGTGCCCCAAGGTGCCGCAGAGCCAAGCTCGTGCCCACCACCTTTGCCTCTGCCATGCCTGGGAGCGCTGCCCACAGCCTGCGCAGGGCCGTGGCCCCCTCTGCCCTGAGAAGTCCCCTCGGCCCCCATTGCACAGCCCCGTGCACCGGGCAGAGCTGTGGGGCCGGGTGGCTGCGGGCGGCAGGGCCATTAGGTCACCTGCACACGGCAGGGAGGGGGCAGGCAGGGAGCCTGGGGGGCAATTAATGCCATTAGTCGCCAGTAATAGAGCCTTCCTGCTCCGCAAGGTGCAGGGCCCAGCATCAAGCCCTGCTCCGCTCCCATTAAAATTCAGTGACAAGCCCAGAAAGAGCTTAAAGTATTGAAATAGAAATTGCTGGTGTAACAGGAGATTTAATGCTAAAATGTTTCAATAAAATAAACCTTTAAAAGCTCCCATTACTTCAGAATTGCCCTGCAGATCCTTGTTAACTTTCTAAATATAATACCGAGGAGCCTCACGTCCAGCAGCCGGAGTGCCGGGGACGCTAATGAGCATATTGGGGACACGGGGGCTGCGCGGCCACCGGCACAGGGAACTGCAGCGAGCTCCTGGCTCTTGGCACCGCACGGAGCCAACGCTGGCACCGCTGCTGGGGGGGCAGCTTCTGGCCACGAGACCCCACGGGGGCCCTGAGCACCAGCCTGGGGCAGGATCTGTCCCAGCCCCTCACCCAGGTGGGATGCGGGGGTCCTGGTGCATGTGGGGGTCCTGGTGCACGTGGGGGTCCCGGTGCCAGGGTGCTGGGGCAGCACACCTCGCCTGGACGCCGCGCGCCTGGCACCGAGTCCCCGCCGTGCACCTCTGCGCGGCACAACGTAGGCATCGCCTTTAAATACTCTTAAGCACACTGTTTAATTTGAATGAAATACACTAAATAGCATGGTGTCAGGTGTAATTATATGTTACCAGCAGTGTGCCAGAAGTAAGTTGCTAACACATTGGCATGGTTACTGTACACTTGGGTGAATTTCAAATACAGTTTTGTTAGTATTGGATCTAAGGGAAAGAAGCCAAGTCTGACTATTGAGGAAAACAAGTGGAAGTGCTGTAGACTCATTATTCATCTCTGCTCCTGTAGCTCTTGGATCAAATAACACGCTCCCCTTCCATTGTAATGGAGCCTGCTATCTCACCGGCTGCTCTTCCCTCTCCCATTCCCTGGTGCCTCATCAAGGAGCGCGTGGGCACAGGGTGGCGCGGGCTGTGCAGGGATGCTGGGGTGCCCCAGGGCTGTCTCCTGCTGGCAGCACTTGGGGTCAGGCTCCACGTGGCATCACTGACTGCTGGGCTCCTCATGCAGCAAAGCCCTGTCCTGCCCATGAGCATTGTCCTGCAAGCATTGTCTTGCAAACATCATCCCATGAGGGTCATCCCACAAGCATCATCCCACAAGAACCATCCCACGAGTGTCATCCCATGAGCACCGTCCCATTTCCTGGTGGCCCTGCCCTGGGAAATGCCATCAGGCAGCAGGGGAGAGCAGGCTGCAGAGCCTGGGGCTGCCGTTACTGCAGATCCTGGGGCCACAGGGGCAGAGGGGC
Source organism: Anas platyrhynchos (assembly GCF_047663525.1). Taxonomy (NCBI): domain Eukaryota; kingdom Metazoa; phylum Chordata; class Aves; order Anseriformes; family Anatidae; genus Anas; species Anas platyrhynchos. The sequence continues at coordinate 943,468 of NC_092602.1, forward strand.
CCCACTTTGCCTGCCCAGTGCTGGAGCCAGCTGGGACCGTGCCCTGCACCTCCTGCAGCCTGCCCCGACCCCAGCAGGTGCCGCTGGGCTCCCGGCTGGCACAGCACCACGCGGGCAACGCGTCCGCCTGGCTGCCTGCAGCCGGCACATTACCATGGAGCTGCGCCTCCATAAGTAAAATATTGATGAAGGCCCGAAGCTAGGAATGAAGTGGGCTGGCTGTATTTCCTTCCCATTTTTAATAGCTCGCTGCTTCATGCCAAGAAGACTAAAGTGTGTTATTTGGCTCTGGATGAAAATGATTTCAATTGGGTAGTGAGCCTGTCATTTGCATCTTGAATAAATAGGCTCTAACAAGAACAGATCTGTTTAATGGAGAGATTTGGGGAATTCAGGCTGAATCCTGCCTGAGTTAAGGTTCTGAGACAATAATTGGGATGAGCAGAATAAAGCTGAGAGCCCTTCATGGGACCAGACAGCATATGAGGTTTTAAGTAGAAATTGAACTGTACAACTCTGTCAGTGCAGCTGGAATTGGAAATGGGATGTTTATAGGCTTGGGAATTCGCGCTCCCTGCACAAATTGTCTATTGTGTATAATAAGCTGGCCTGACTTGTAATGAGCGTGGCCGGAAATTAAGAGACATCGTTACACTTTGAGCAGCAAATTGCGGGGCTCCCTGCTCGGGAACAGGCACCGCCTGGGCTGGCACCTGCAGCGGGCACTCGGGCTGGGGCGCTCGGGCTGGGACACCTCACCGAAGGGTGGGCTCTGCGCTGCCCTGGCAGCGTGTCCCCGGGCAGGAGCAGGGATCCTCCTTGGAGCAGCCTCCCCGGCCACCTCCCCTGTGCCGGCCGATCCCGGTGCAGTGAGGGGATGCTTGGAGCTGGGTCTGCGGAGAGTGGAGCTGCGCTGCAGGAACTACAGCTCCCACAAGGCACCGTGGCAGCAAATGCCTTCAGAATGCTTCCATTTTTGGCTATAATATTTTAGCTCAGGAGAACCGGGCTTTTTAATTAAAAGTGAGGAATTTTAAGAGAAAATTGATATTATTTGCAAATGAACGAGTGGAAAACCTCTGTTAGAAACCTACTGCTGTTACGCTTTTAAGTGGCTCTGAAATAAATCAAATTTGAGCAAACGAATCTGCTCAAACTGTTGCAGATTCAGGAGCTGGGATGGGCACAGGTAGGAAGAGGAAAGTCACGAGACTTTATTTCCTAACCTGCTGTAAAGCGGTGGGAAGTGGGGACGGACTGACCGATGCCGAGCCCGCCTGGCTCGGGGTGGGCTGGGGTGGTCGGGGTGCTCACTGGGCTCCCCTCCTCCCCAGCTCATCGCCACGGCACGCGGAACAGCTCCGCAGAGGCTGCGCTCTACCCTGTCAATGTGTACTTGGGGAGTCCTTAATCCACGGGTCGCTGACGTGATAAACAATAATGTCTCTTTTGGAGCTGTTACGACTTATCATGTTAATGGGCACTTAGGGAGTCTTTAATTGGTGATTTGTGCATGCACTGTCACAAAATTTTAAAACACATTTACCGTCATTTCTGGCGTGGTGTGGAAGCACCAGTTCACTACACTGCGAGATGAGCACGCAAACCACCTGAGGGCACCCGGCCCAGCTGCACAGCGGCAGCTCTGGGCTCCACCTCACAGGGGAAGGGCTGCTGCTGCCTTCAGGAAAATTCTGAGGTTGGCCAAGAAGGCAGGGGCACAGGGAGGCTCCCCCCGATCCCACAGGAGCAGAGACCTTGTCCCTGAGGCCGTGTCCTGAGGACGGCAGAGCTGTGGGCGCACCCTCAAGAGCCGCTGGCCCTCAGGGACACAAACACAGCATGGACACGGACACACCACGGACACGGACACACCACGGACACCTTCACCCACCCTGTGCCCCCCCAGAGGGGATCTGCTTCGTGCCCTGTGCAGGGGCTCGGGGCCGCCTGCCAGCAGGGCGCACGGGGACCGGTGGCAGGGACGGTGCCGGCGCTGCTGGCTGGGGCGGTGAGCTCCAGCTCCAGGAGAAGCTGTAATTAACAGCACCTGCCCTTGCTGTCAAGTTCTTCTTCATTAGGAATAAAGCGTGTGTCAATGCATAATTAAAATTATGCATATTTTTAAGACAGTGCTTTCTAAATAGAGCTGCAGTCATCTGCAGCTATTAATCCAATCAGCCCGTTGCGCTGGCAGCGTTCAGGTGAGTTCATCTCTCACTCTCCCGGTCTCTGTTTTTTTCCTAACTCTCCTCCCAACCTTGCTGGTAACAAGAGTGGATTGAGCAAGAGGACTTTAACCGATTAAGTTACCATAGCAATGCTATTCATCACGCTTTGCCACTTCCAGCTCCGTGTACGGATCCCATTCTGCTCTCTGTTTACCCAGGACCTGACTGCGAGCAGCCTCAGCACCACCGACCGCACGGCACCGTGCGTCCCCAGCACCCGGGGGGCTCGGGAAGGGCAGGTGCAGCACCTCGTAAACCCTGCAAGGGAGAGCCAGATCCGGAACAAAGGAACAGCGACGGATGCTGCTCAGTGTCTGCCACCAGGCAATGACAGCCCTAAATTAATTAAGATCTAGACGGGATCTGCACTGCTCTGCCCTCCCTGCATCTTCCCCCAGGAAGAGGTCGCAGAGGAATGCAGGAAAAACAGCTCCCAGTGCCTGAGGGGGCCATGGCACTGGTGTGACTGGTGCCACATGGGGCTGGGGCAGGGAGCGGGGCGCTGCAGCCCAGCTCAGCTGGGCATGGGGTAAGGACCCGCAGCAGCTTGCAGTGCTGGGCTGCGTCCCCCCATCCCAAACCCCACGTGCTCAGCAGGGGAGGCCAAAGGGGGCGACGCTGCCAGGGTCTCGCCTGCAGCTGTCCTGGGGACATCCCCCTGTCCCGTCCCACAGGGTGGGGAGGGAGGCTCAGAAAGCCAGGCATGGCTCCTCGCACATGTTGCTGCATTCATTGCCTGGAACAAGTGCCCAGCTGTATAAGATTAAAATTAACACAGGGCTTCCAGGGGAAGCTGAGCGTTGGTTATTGTTCTGCCAGTGTGAGCTTGTTCATATGAGCATCATCTGGCAGCTTGGGAGGGAAAGAGCATGATACAGTCTGAAAAATTCATTGAAATGTTGGGTTCCAGCCAGAGAGAAAACATCGCTGAATGGCAACATAAAAGGAAATTGTCCCATAACATTCAGAGAGCACTTCAGTATTTGTCCTCTTTATTTTAAAGCGTCGAGGATCTTTGGGAAACACTCTGGAATGGGACTTTTATAGATGGTCTAAATTAAACTTCACTTAATATTATAAGCAATAAATCCTCATTGTCAGGTTTTGTTTAGCGGGTATAAAAATGATTGGTAGGTGCTGTAGCTTTTTCCCGAGAATGGAAGATCAGTGTTTTCGCTGCACAGCTTTGTCCTCAGCGAGGGAGAGGCAGAGACCTCCCGCGAGCCCGGCACATCCCGCGGCGGCTCTGCGGGGCTGCCCAGCGTGCCCACAGCCCGGTGGGGACCCGGCCGGGAACACAGCACGATGCTTAATGCACAGGGCCGGGCACAGCACCCCTGGGTAAAGGGACATGAGCCCAGGTTTTTTTCCCCAGCATAATTTAATTATTCACAACCGCTGCTCAGCCCGGCCAGCCGTGCGCGGGGCCAGCTGGATGATCCCTTGCTGCTTCTCCTTTTCCATGCTCCCTGCTAAATGTCATGGAAAACCACAGGCTCACAAACATTGTGTCCAAACACTGGGAATCAGGCACCACAAGGGAGGCCAAGAGCCTAACGATGCGTGAGGGGCAGCCCACGGGATGGGCTGGATGCTCCTGAAGCCCGGGGACAGCAGCGCGCTCACACGATGCCGGGAGCAGCAGCCCTGGGCACAAAGTCTGCAGAGGGCTGCCCGTACTGACCCACCTGGGTCTGGGCTTCGGCTCTGGGGAACAAAAATAACTCACGGCTTTCACAAGATCTTGAGCAAATGGAGCAGTTCTGGCTGTGCTCTGGCTGGAGGCAGCAGGAGAAATACCTGGACACCACGGACACGCGTACAGTGCCCTGCGTCCAGCTGGTGCAAGGCGAGTAAAATAAATGAGAGCAGTGAAATATGAAATCCTTTTCCTTGCTTTTTGCAAGCTGTGGTTTTACTGGAATTAAGGAAATGCATTAGGTCATTTAAATTGTTATTTTTTAATGTATTTCTGACAGTATCTTCAGCTTCTGCCACATCCCTTGAGGCCACCTGTCTGGAATGCCCGAGTCCTGTGGCACCCGGGGTGACACTGCTCCTGCTCTGTGCTGCCCAGCCGTGTGCCAGTGTCTGCCCCGTCCCGAGGTGCAGGATTACAGCCTCGGCAGGCTTGGCATGGCAGCACCATCCCACTGCAGCTGGCACCCAGAAGAGAAGTGGGATCCTCTTTTTTTCTGGAGCCTGCATAGCAGCGTCTGCCAGCAGCCTTTAAAATGATAAAAACCAATTTAGTGCCATTTATGATGGACGAATAAGAGAAATCATGTAACAATTACTTACAGGAGATTTACCCCAGTCTATGTATTTAGGCTGAGCGTGGCGTTCCAATGCTGTCCCATCTGTGCTCCTGGGCCAAGTCCCCGCGTCGGGGATGCAATTTCAGAAGAGATCTTTAGGTGCAAATTGATTTTGCTATGAATATTTATGCAGCACGCGAGGCTGTGCGTGTGCTAAAGGGGGAAATGTGGGGCTCGGCGTGGGATGCCGGAGCAGCCGCCTGCCCTCCTTTTGGCTGGAATAATAATTGGGATATTTATAATCTCCGCATGGCTGAGATGGCTGCGGGAGGGGACGCTGCCGGCGCGGCCGAGCTGGTGGTGGCCGGGGTGGGCCGCCCGGTGCTGGCGGGGCTCGCCCTGCGGCTGATTTGGAATGCGCACAGCATCCCTGCGCGGTGCATTCCCCTGCAAGAAACCCAGGAAAGACAAGAAAAATGAAGGCAGGCGCAATCTCATTTTCTGAGGGCTGCAAGTCAGCCAGGAAATGGCTATTATTCCATCGACACTGTCGGTATTAAGTTATTTCCTTCACTAAATACGAGAATGTTCATGAATATCTATTGAGTTCCAGGTACTGGCGTCTCCCAGCACTGCGGCTCACTGATTGTAGCTTTATATTCCTCCGACAACACACCTCAATCTCACATTGAAGTGAAAGACAATAGTATTTTAAATTGGTTAATAAATCTCTAGATTGATGCTCCTGGAAGGCCCAGGAACTTCATCTCTATTACACGAATAAAAGTGATAACATTTTAACCACTGAGGTGCTAGGAATTTGGGGAGCGCCTCCTCGGTGCCCTTCAGCGCGGGCTGGGGCAGGGAGCGCAGGGCGGGTGGGGGCCCCACAGCCCCGTTTTTGGGGGGTCTGCGCTGGGTGTGGGGAACCGGCCCCCGCCGGGCAGGACGGGGAGATCGCACATCCCGGCCCCGCGCTCCCTGCTCAGCCCATAAAAGGAGTGGAAAATTCCCTTTTAACACGCAAAACGGCTCGGGCTCGGCTCGCCTTTCCCCTCCTCAGCCCCGCTCCGAGCCCTGCTCGGCCCCGCGCCGCCCCCGGACCCCCCCGGTACCGCCCGGAGCCCCCCGGTACGGCCCGGACCCCCCCGGCACCGCCCGTCCCCACCCGCCCCGTCCGGCCCCGGGCAGCAGCGGGCGGCCGGCGGCAGGGGCGCGGGGCGCGGGGCCGGGGACACCCCTGGGGAGCCTCCCGGCCCCCCCGAGCCCCCCCCAGCCGCCCGGTGCCGGCCTCCGAGGCCCCGCTAAAGGCGGATTTGAGGCGTCTGAACGCGCCCCCCCCCGGCCGCCCCCGCGCCCCCCGGCAGCATCCTTGGTGCTGCCCGTACCCCTGGGTAGGGGTTGGGAGGAGAGGGCTCTTACTGCTCTGAACCCTTATAAGTTATCGGGAGATGAGAATATTTTAATATAAACCAGAGTATTTCGAGTACAAAGAGCTGTTCTGAAAACGTATTGAATATTTTTTCCCTGATGTTTAGTGTCGGTAAGATTCCTCGGGGAGTTTACAACAAGTGGAATACTTAAGGATATAGTGCCATAGGTTCTCTCAGTATTTTCTTTTCAAGGAAAGTAACCTCTGAATTATCTAGGAAGTACATGAACAACATGAAAGGAAGATTATGCACAGAAAGAAAAAAATATGCAGAGAATTCAATTATGCAAAAAAAGTGATGTGCTTTGCTTAATTCCCCAAACACATCTCCGCGCCGTAGTCAAGACAGCAGAACTGGATGCATGCAGACAAGGTTTTCAGGTCACCCTCCTCGGCTCTGTCTGATCATCCCTTGTTACCACTGCTCCCGTATTGCGGGGTGCCTCTCGCGTTAGGACGGCAGGGTCCACTGATGTCCCCATGCCTCACCGTCCCCGAGGCTGGGGACGCCCACCCTGCGCCCACCCTGTGCTCCTCCAGCCGTGCTCAGGGTGTGCCACTGGGGCCTTGGTGGCAGCTGCAGGGCACCGGGCAGCATCCCGAGCTGTGCCGGGGGGGCTCCCCAGCAGAGCCTGTGTTTGGCGCTTGTTCCCACGCTGGCTCCAAGTTTTGCAGTTACAACCCCTTTCCAGACCCTGCAGGGGTGCCTCCTTCTCCTTGGCTTGGGGATTAGCAGAGAGCAGGGCTGGATTTTGCCCAGTTCGCACAAGTCTCCTGGTTTTGTAGCGCACTGCGAGTCAGCAGGGAATCAGGAGATGATGAAAAAGGAGTTTTGTCCTGCTCTGCACACCAGGGGAAGAGGCGCTGGGAGAAGCACAGAACAAAAGTTCAAAGGGGACATTTCAGTCCACTTTTTAAATAATCTTTTTGTGCCTACAGGAGTGACCTTCTGTGCCAGTGCAAGCACAAATGCGGTGCCACTGCCCAAAATAGGAGCAGGTCTCGGAAATGTTACCGTGTGATGTCTCCAACTACAGAACACCTGACAAAAAGAAGAGCAAAGTGGGGACAAAGAAATTTGCTCTTCCTGGTGGAGAGAGCCCTTCTGCTCCCATCCTCTCTGAAGGGCTGTGATGTCTCACGGCTGCAGTCCCCACAAGCACCCCAAAAAACACCAGAGCCCGGAGCGAGGGGTGCCCGTGTTAAGCGGCTGCACAGCTCCATTGCTGCCGTGCTCAGGATTTTGCTCGTTTCCCTGCCTTGGGCACCGACAGTGCTAAATGACTCTTTTTCAAATTAACATTTGCCATTTCAACGTAACTGAGTTTTGATAACACGGGGATGCAATTTGTTTATTTATTTATTTATGGACCCATTAGTTGATGCATTTGCATCAAGTCTTGGAAAAAAAAGTGTCTTCTCTGAATTGAATGACATGAATTATTTCGACCTAACTTACTAATTAAGACCTCATTAGCAGCCCAAATTTGTGATAGATCAGCAGTGGACTTGGCACAGTGGTTTAATTTAATGATTTCTTGCATTACTTTGTTAATCATCTTTAGTCTGATTTAATTTATGCCAATGTGACTATCCTAATTTCTAATTAAGGCATTGATGGCAGGGACACCACCATAGCATACGAATTTCAGCCGAGGATAGCACAAAAGCAGTCCCCACATCCCATTCCTTGGTGGACGAGGGCTGCGAGGCCCCTGCCTGCCCCACACCCCAGCTCTGCACCTCCAGCTCCCAGCGGCCGGAGCATCCTCCAGGAGCCACAGCCCCGCACTGAATTCACCCTTCTCCAGGGCACGGCAGAAGTGTGAGCCCATTCGTAGAGCTCAGCGAATCTCCGTGCTGGGCACACCATCCCAAAAAATCTAGGAGTTGTCCTAACAGACCCCAAACCTCCGCTGATCTCAGGCCCCTCAGCAGAGCTCTGCAAATCCACGCATTGTGCGCACAGGGCGCAGCTGGCCACGGCTCGCTGCCCCGGCATGCAGGGTATGGACTGGTGCTGGAGCCATGGGGAGCAGGGAACAGAGCCCACCCATCCTGGGGGGCTTGGCTGCCACCCAGCCCCAGCCCCAGCCCCTGCCGCAGGGCAGCTCCTCGCCCCGGTGCCCCATCCTGCTCGCTCCCGCTCTGCCAGCCCCCACCTCGGAAAATCAGCGAGTTTGCAGGACGGCACATCTGCTAATTCAAAACATTTAAGCTAGTCGATATAAATTTATTTAGTGCAATAAATGACATAATTGAATTTTTATTTCCTTAATATATTTCACCGAAATAACTAATATTTTGAGTATCCCTGGCCTACAGATGTCTTTCATAGGAACGTATTTCCTGTAATATTACTCTTGTATAAAACTGACATTTAAACGGTTTAATAAATGAGCAGTTGTTTGACTTGTTTCAGTTTCAATACATTCTGGTGTATTAATAAAATATATTTCAAAAGGAAGCTCGATAGACCATGCTATAAAAATTTGTGATTTATTAGAGATACATTTGCTATTAGTTGGGACAGATACTCAAAATGTCATTAAGGTTAAAATAATAATCAATCAAACTAATTAGACCCTATTTTTCATATGCAAATATAATTAAGCATACATTTCTCAATAACTTTAAAGAGAATTATTGAAGCCGCACAAAGTGTGCCGAGTCCTTACTTGAGCTAATGAAACGACAGCGTCTCCGCTTGCATATGCAAACAAAATTGATTAGCTGCTGTGCACCGCGCCTGCTGCCTCCGCGAGCGGCCGGGGCACCGGGGGGGCTGCGGGAGGGAGCGGTGTGAGCAGCCGTGGGGGGACCCTGCTGCAGCCCCCTGAGCCCCTCTCCAGGGCCGGGGTTCTGCCGGGCTCTGGGGATGCCCCGGTCCTGGGCCCAGCCGCGGTGCCCAGCTCACGGCGCTGCTGCCCCAGCGGAGCCCCTCGCAGCTCCAGCTTGCTGCTGGTTGCTGCTGTTTTCCCTGGCAAATCATTCCGACTGTTTATTTCAAGGGAAAAATACCATTTTGCTATGAGAAGGGTTAATAAGAGATGTTTATTTATGAACTCGGCATATTACTGTTGCATAATTTGAATACAGTGCCTATGAGCTTTTTTTATTGCATGCTATAATTTCATTTTTAAAGCTTTCCCTATGCCATACTTTAAAAATGATATCGCAAACAAGAAATAAATTCTGTTTTGCAGCTGTGCTAACTATATTTACCCATGGGATACACTATTTTGTCCTTGACATAAATCCCTTGGGATTTCACTCAGAATTACTTTGGCACGCCACATTCACTACATCAGGGTATTGTACACCGAGCCTATCACGGGGCTCTGGCTGAGCCAGGGAATCGCTGCGGAGAGAAAGAGGCACTTGTTTAGCATATTACCATGAAAATCAGTCAACTTGCACATTAGCGATTGTCAAGAAATCCCAGCAAGTGAAATAAGGGCAATAACTGTGGATCCAAGCCGGGCGGGGCCGGACGCCTGCTCCTCGTGGAGCAACCCAGCCGCGCGCCACCGTGGCACCGACCCCCTGGCCGTGGCTTCTCTCCTCTTGGCTTTCCAGAGGCTGCCTTGGAACGTCCTGGAAGGACTTTCGAAGCAGCCGTGGGCTGCTTCGAAATCATTGCTGCTTTCTGTGTCGTGCATTTGTCACCTTTTTTCCAGAATTTGCAGCCCTGCGATGCTTTCCCCGTGCTTGCTGTGCAGGGAGGGGGCCCCGACCGGGTGTCTGCAGCCCTGCGAGCCCATCAGGAGCCTGGGCATGGTGACCAGCAGCTCTGCTCCTCCACCACCCACATTGGTTAGGCCACCTTTGAGCTCAGATCCTGCTTTTAATTGGGGGCCTCATTTTATGCAGGTGTCAGGCTCCAGGACATCAGATTTAACGAAGTTCAGCTTCCCCACTCAAACGCACCGGCAGAAGCACAGGAGCTGCCATGAAAGAGGGTCTGTGCCTCCTGCACATGGTGGGAGGAGGTGGTGGATGTGACACTGTCAGCATCTCTCGGGGGACAAGCATATTTTTGTCGATCATGTAGCATCAGGTTCTCGTGTCACTGCATTACGGAGCTTGATGGCACTTAATACACCATGACAAGGTGTAACATCAGAAATGGAACACAAAATGAGATCAAACGGCACTGCGGTCCCCAGAGGGCCCGATCAAATCCAAGGTATGGAAATTTGAAGGGAAAAAATGCAAACTCTCCCCCCCCCCAGACTCCTCCCGAATCCCATTATTCCGGGCAGCCAGCAGCCTGCCTGGCTTCCTCCACGGGAAGGAGGGCTGGGGGCGAGCGTCCCCGTGGTGCAGGGTGGCCGTCCCCTCGTCCCCGCCTGCCACAGGACCTGTGGAGCTTCCCCAGCCCCAGCCACACATCAGGAACCCCGTGGGCACATCACCACGGGCCAGGGGACTAACAGATGCCCGCGTAAATAACACGGGGGGCAAAGGGTGGTGCGGGGGGCTGGGGTTAGGCACTGCGGGAGGAGGTCCGACAAACCATCTCCAACCTCCTGTGCCCACCAAACCCATCACCCACCCCCTAAAAACCCCCTATCACCCACCCATCACCCACCCCCTGCGCCCAGGGGGGGCAGCCCCATGCAGGGGTTGAGCGGAGGCTGCTGGGCATCCACTGGGGCTGCGTCCTGCAGGGGGAAGGAGCTTCACGGGGGGGCCCTGATGGTCAGTTGCGGATTGTATAAGCAGGTTCCTTTGGGAAACCCGGTTAAGGACAGAGCACTTTGGGGGAAAAAAAAAAAAAAAAAAGGAAAAAAAAAAAAGGATTTTTCACATATCTCAGCAATTTTGAAAGAAGCCACTTTTCAACAAAGAAGAACTCTTTAACTCTTTTCATTTGGAAAATGTTAACCAGATGTTCCCAAATTGCACGTCATGGGAAGAATGAAGGAGATCCCCAGGTTGGGACTAGCCCCGCGTCCCCAAGGAGAGGCTGTGCTGCTCTGCGGGGCTGTCCTTCACCAGAACCAAAGGGGAGCAAAAGGGGGACGCTGGTGCCTGGGGCAGGGGGGAGCCGAGCAGTGCCGGCACCCTCAGCACAGCTCCAGCCACGGCTCCATGGGCACCGCTGACCCCCTGGCACCCGGCTGCTCCCCGGCCCTGCTGGAGCTGGGCTGGCAGCACCAGCACCCCAAACTGAGAGCCTGAGACCGAACCAGGGCTGAGCCAAAGGCCCCGGAGCTCTCGGCTGAGATTCAGGCAGGTGATGAGGTTTTGTCCTGCAGAGGCTGATTGCCACTGCAGACCCGTTTGCAGTGACAAAAAAAAAACGCACACGTAGGCACCCGCACACGGATGTGTGCCCGAAAGAGCCGGGGGCTGTGTGAAAGCTGTGGCAGCAGCTCCTGCGCCGGGGGTGGGCTGCAGCCAGTTAGTGCAAATTATGCAGCAAGCCCCAGAGCGTCTTCGTTGTTACACTCTCGTCTCTTGTATATTTTTTAGTGGCAAAAACTAAATCCAATCAGAACAAAAGGCCAAGGCAGCATCTAAACAACAGCCAGCACTCTGCGAGGAGGGCTAATAACTGTGTGCAGGGATCCTGGCGCTGGTTAAATGAGGAGTTTTCAGCCTCTGGCTTCACCCAGGGCCATGAAGATCAGCAAATCACTAATAGGGCTGAACCTCCGCGAGTGGCTGGAGGGGGAAAACCTGTCAGAGGCTGCTCCTGCGCTGCGCCCGCTCCCAGCAGCTTCCTGGGATCCCCCAGACTGATAGCCCCGTAATGACAGCAGCAAGGAGCAGGAGGCTGTGCTGTTAATTAGCTGAGATACAAACCGGGCTGGGAGACTTTGCAGCACTGCAAGGTTAATGCTGCAATTAACAGGCTTCGTCTATTTATTATGAATAATAATCATATTTGGCTTTTCTTCGGATGCCTCAATCTGTCTGTCTCCCCACCCCTCCGTGTTTGCACCGTCTCTCCTTTTCCTCGGACTATCCAGGTTCATCACTCTTGTAGCAGAGCCCTGCCTTGCAAAGCACTTCGTTAGCACAAATGGATTATGATGTTGCATCTGATGAATAGTATCTGTAACAGCTGCCAAGGGTAAAGCACAAACAGGAGCAATTAACGCAGCTTCCGAAGGGAAAGGTGGCCCTGGGTCGCCAAGGCAAGGCGGCAAGGCTCCCCCTGCACCCTGCAGCGAGTCCTCCCCCTGTGCGGGAGGTATCAAAGTGAGGAGATTTGCAGGGTCAAGTGGTCCCCGTCCCCATCCGTCCTCCTGCTGGCGAGGGCTGCAGCTGGGGGTGTCCAGGGGCTGCAGCTGGGGGCTCCTGTCCAGACCCCAGGCGTTTGTTGGGGCACAGGCACTGGGAAACAGCTCCTGGCCACAGCTGCCCGTGTCCTCCTGGCTGCCCGCCTGGCCTCTGCCTCCGACACTGGGTTTCCCATATTTATATGTGTTTATGAGGATTTTATGTGCTCATATAAATAGATATTACGTATATTTATCTGTTGAGTGGTTTAGGACCACATAGGCTCTCGGAAGAGCTTCTTTGGTGCCTTCAGTTTGGAAATGAAGCAATCTGAGCAGTATCTGAGCAAAGGGCCGTGGGCACGACTTGCCCACTCAATGCCCCGTCCTTCCCCAGCACTCTGGGCTCATTCCCCAGTTGTTGGCTGGAGCCAGCAGCCTCCCTGCTCCCAGCACACGGGAGGACAGCAGTGGGGCTCAGGGCACAGCAGCAGCCTGGGGACCTGCTGCAGCTCCCCGCGGCCGGCTGCCGTTGCTGCCTTCCCTCCAGGTGGGACGGCTGCGAGATGAACGCCTGCCGGGGCGGAATTCAGTGGTCATGTGTCTCCATTTCATCCCTAATATACACAATTAATAAACTTAATTACATGTTACATCGTGGCAGCTGAAAAATGAGTGCGATCCTTTCTCCTACAGCTTTGCACCCAGCCTGGCTGAGGACACAGCCGCCGCCACCCCTCCTCCAGCCCTGGCACTGCCAAGCCCTGTGTCCTGCCTGGCCTTTCCCGGGGGGCTCACGAGGTGATGCCCATCCTTGCACGGCTGTGGCAGTGGTGCTGGGTCCCAGGGGTCCCAAATGTACCCCTCGGTGGGGTACGTGAGAGGCAAAGCCCAGGTGTGTGCAGTCTGGCACGAGCACTGAGCATGGAGCTGGCCCAGGCAGCTGCACAGCAGAGCTCTTCCCTTTCCTTACACCATGCCCTGTGTTTGGAAACCCTTCCCAGAGCCTCCTTCATCTTCTGAAATCCTGTCCCCAGTGCCGTGTGTTCGGTGCTCAGCACTGGTGTGGAGCTGTCTGGTCCCTGATTCAGCTCCATGCGGGGCTGCTCCCTGCACAGGGCGATTGCGCCCGGTTTGCCCGGGGACAGCACAAGCCCCCAGTGCAGAACAGCACCCGGGGAGGCTGCGGGGACCGCTGGCACTGTGCGGGTGTGGGAAGGAGGGGGACAGGGGACATCTGCTCTGCGGGGCCGTGCCAGGAAGCAGAGGTGTGGGAGCTGCTGCTGCCCCCGGGTACGCACGGGGCAGGTCGGGACACCACGGGCAGGGGCTGCCATCGGCCCCCACCTCTGGTTCCTCCTCCGGGGGAGAAGGAGTTAACAGCTCCCTCCGCTGCCGCAGCACTGAAGTTCATTACTTGTGCTAATTGCTTTGAAGTCAGTGATTCGGCAGCTAATGGGAAATGTATCTCTGGGTAATAGATTAATTGGCCGCTGCTGACCAGCGTGCAACAGGGGCTGGGGAAGGGGCTCGGCTGCGGCTGTCCCCCCGCGCTGGGACCTGGCGTCCTGAGCTGCTCAGCACCCACAGCCCGCTGGTGACAGGGCACAGGGCTACGGGGGGGACATGGCCACCACGCGGGGCAGCAGCCGGGGTGCAGGCGTTGGCTCCTGCCCCATGACAAACTCCTTCCTTTGGTTTTCCAACAATTAATGCAGGTGCGTGTGGAACTAATTCAAAGGCGGCCGTGTAAGAGACACCACCGGTGCCACCAGAGAAGCTTTACTTCCCCTTGTAATGAATGTGGCCATAAGTACTTTGCAACCATATGGTAATTATGTTTAATAAAAGACATTTCCTGTAATTAAACAGCTTTATTAAGGCATTATTAGCCCTTTAAGTTGAAAAATAGCTGAACAGAGGTGTAATAAGGTGCTAGCATCTGTATTTGGTGCACAGATGGATGGGGAGCTCCCATCCTTGTGTCGATGCCCGGTCCCAGGGCCGTGACCGCGTGGCGAGGTGCAGGGGGAGCGGTGGCACCGGCCACCTCCTGTGCCCAGCGTGGGCAGCCCCGGCCTGGCAGGGAGCCACTGCTGCTCCGGCACCGGGCACAGCACCGGGCAAGTCTGCACCCTCACCTCCGTGTCACGTCCATCCCAAAGCCAGCGAACTCCTGGTGTGAATAAAGCTGGAAGGTGACTTGAGGTGCTCCCCACTTTGGGGTTCCCTACAGGCCGGTGGGGCAGGCAGCCCGCACCCCGCTTCCCTGCTCACCCCAGGGCTGTGCCACCGTGCACCAGCAGGAACGTGGCCGTGCTGCCACGCAGCTGCCTCCCGCTCCCCTTCCTCGATGCTGATTTGAATAATTCAGTGTGGCCTCGTCTCGGGGGCACCGTTGTCTTCAGCGAAGGCAAATCAGCAGCCTGGACAGCCTGTTAAGAGGGCCCCAGCCTGCTGCCTTTTTCTGTAAATCAGGATTAATGAGACGGTGGAGGAAACCCAAAGCCCAGCGCTGCTCTGCTGGCAGCTCGCTCCGCACAGCCGCCAGGCTCCGCAGCTCCGGCTGCCTCCGTGCCCGCAGGCACTCGCAGCAGCAGCCGGTGGCATGGGGGCATCGGGCTCCGTGCCACCCGCCCGGTGCTCAGCCTGACCACTGTCCCCCTGGGCAGCAGCAGGGCCGTGCACTGAGCCCTGCCTGCAGCACCACAGCTCCGTGGCACCGCGCACACTGCGCCTTTCGGTGCAGGACATGCATGGTTTGTAGCAGAGAGTGAAAGCTGGTGCGGGGGAAGAGGCCGGGCAGCCTCGGCACACAAGAGGTTTTGGCCCCACCGTGGTGCCCAGAGGCTGTGTCAGTGATCCCCCTGCTGTTTCCAGCTCAGCCACATTCCCGCTGTGATGTGGTGAGGATCTCCTTCAGCTCACACCCTGCACCCATTCAGGCTGCCCTTCCTCCATCCTGCCGGCACTCCTCTTCCTCTCCGCCCTGGGACTCCCTGGGACCAGGAATGGGACAAGAGAAGGGGTAAGGAGA
The DNA here is from genome assembly GCF_047663525.1 of Anas platyrhynchos. NCBI lineage: Eukaryota > Metazoa > Chordata > Aves > Anseriformes > Anatidae > Anas > Anas platyrhynchos. Next base: position 958,659 of record NC_092602.1, read on the forward strand.
TGCTGTGGGATGGCTGCCTGCTGTTGGCCATGCTGCTGCCTGGAGCGCAGCACGGAGCGGGCTGGGGGTCCTGTAGCGCAGGCATCCCTGCGGTGTGGCTCCGTGTTAGTCCCCACCAGCTCTGGAGAACAGGAGCCACGGCCAGAAGCCGCCCGCCTGTGAGGGCACTGACCGGAGGAGAAGAGAGGCGTGACACTGTTGGTAGCTTTTTTTTCTCCATCTGAATTTGTGCGGCCTGTCCTCTAATCATTTGTACGTTATCCATCATCCCCGGTCTCCCTTTCCCTGCTGTCGCACAGCTCCAGGCAATCTATCTTACAGTTAAAAAATTGTCTCTCTTACACAGGGGCTTTCAAACAAGACAAATAGAAAGAATAAGATCTGGTATTGAGATGCTGTGTACAGGGTGTGATACATAAAGCGGTGGGTAAAAGATCCCAGCTGATTGTCAGCAGCAGATCTACGGCGCTGTCAGGCTCGGCGTGTCCCCGCGGAGGGCGCGAGCAGGAGCCAGCCCGGCTGAGCGGCTCCGAGTCCCCGTGCCCGTCCCCAGCCCTGTCCCCAGCCTTGACAGGGTAATAACTGCGGGTTTCTGGTGCCGGGGCAGAAATGCAGCTGGTCTGTGTCACGCTGCTGCTGCACGGGCTGAGCGCTGCCTTGTGGCATCCCTCATCCTTCGGTGACAAGGTCACCCCCACCCAAGCCCCCTGCCACCTGGAAGCTGGGGTTTGGGGCAGCCAGAGGGAGAGCTGCCCCTCAGCGATGCTTTTCTCAGCTGGACGAGGTGAGGTTTGCCCTGCTGCTGCCGGGGGTGGCCACACACCCAGCACCCTGGGGACCTCCTGCTGAAGCGCACCTACTTCTGAGACAGGGCAGAGAAATACGTGCTTAGGGCTTAGAGCCTGAGCATACTCAGAGGGGCTGAAATAGGAAATGTCCCTCTCTGGGTCCGTCCCTCTGTGCGGAGCAGCCGGCGTGTCCCAGGGCCAGCAGAGCCGTGGGAGCCGGGGATGCTGCGGCTCTGTGGCAGTGCAGAACCTCGCCGTGCCTTCCTCCCTAATGAGGCAAAATAAATTTACGTGGTGTCGGATTCCCCCCCCTCCTCACGCTAAAGCAAAGGCAGTTTTCCGCTAGTTTAGACAACCTCCGCTCTCGCCTGAGCCGCGAAGCTCGCAAGCTGCCTGCATTTTTATGAGCTGACTTGTTATACGCAGTGGAAGTATGCAAAATATGTCAAGCCCAAGCAGAGATTTGAATCGAAATGACTCTAATTACTTGTAATAATTTTTGCATTCCTACATAAAACAATGTTAAAAAAACCTCCATTACAATAGTTAAAAGACAAATCATTTAGCAAGTCACTTACTTTATTGCTTTATTAGACGATTTACTTTGCAACATTTTGAGCATTCGATCGGGTGATTGCCCAGAGCTATTTCACCGTGAGCTGCTAACGGAGCTCGTCCGCTGTTGTTACTCAAAAGCCAGGCACCGCCACCACGAGATGATCTGGCTCATCAAATTAGCCATGGTGCCCGGTCATCAGCTTGGCACCGAGCTGGCAGGAGGCTGGTTGCTCTTCCTCATCCACCTTTGGTCTTTGTCTTGACCACAAACCCACCATGGGGCCTGGTCTCGCGGAGCCGCTGGTGCCACCCTTCCCTGCACCTCGTGCCCCATGGAAAGCAGCAGCAGAGAAACCGTGAGCATCTGCGAGTGCTGTGAGCCGGGACGGGCTGGCTGCAGCAGGACAGACGTGTGACCGCGGTACAAACCTCGACAGAGGCAGTGGGATCTTCTGGAGCAGGGTGTGGGAAGGGCTCAGACTTGCCCGTGCTGGGTAACGGGGCAGGCGTTGGATCCGGGCACTCGTGGCAATCCTGCAGGTGTCTCCGGATTCAGAGGAACTCTAACACAACAAGAAGAATTTACATAGATATGAATTGTACATCTCTTTTCCTTACGCATTTAGTTTCTTAGCAATGGGTAAAGCCCCTTGTTACAGCCTGGGTGTCCTTGCTGCTTGACTTTGCTGTGGTGGTTTTGGTGCTCAGGGCCTGGTTATTGGCTGCACGCTGCCCATGGTGCGATGCACGTGTGCGTGCAGTGCCTTGCACACGTGTGACCCCTGGGTCAGTGCTCCTGCAGCTCGGCGCTGCCTCCCACCACATCACACCCTGCTCTGCGTGCCCTCATCTGATTTAGGGCCAGTCCCCAAAGCTGCAGGACAGGACACGGGGCTGCTCCTTGCACTGGGCCAGCCCAGCCCGGCTGCTGGCCTATAAAAGAAATCATTACGGTAAGATGTGGCACAAATTGCGTCAGCAAACTCACGGGAAATTCCCCTCTGAAGAGAGGGGCTGGGGTGCCCTGGGTGGTTTTGGGCCGGGAGAGGTGCTGTGCCCTGAGCCTCCCCGGCACAGGAGCACCACAGCCCGCGGCACCGCGGCACCAGCAGCTGGCAGAGCCTTGGTGGGGCACCACGGCCATGCAGCCCTGCTGCCCTCAGGCTCGGGGAACCCCAGGGGCTGAGCAGTGTGCTGTGTGTGTGCTGTGTGCTGTGTGTGTGCTGTGTGCTGTGTGCCCCGTGGTGCAGCACGGTGTGACCCTGCACGCTGCCAGCCGCCCCGTGCCCAAAGCAAGGGGCAGGGCGCAGGGAGCAGGCAATGCGCACAGAGCTCACAGAGCCCCAGGGCAGAATTAATCTTCATCCCCGCAGATCAACATGTGTTTATGCCAACCTCTGTCTTATTCAAGAATTGCGCAGGATAGATGCTAATGACTGAGTGGAGGACTGTGACCTGTTCCTCTCATTCACACAGCGCAGAGGAGCCAAAGGCGTGTGCTGAGGTCTGGCCCGCTCCTGCCACTGCTGGGACAGAGCGACCAAACCTGCCTGCACCAGCCAAAGCAGGAAAAAGTTTTAAAAGGTTTCCTGGTGTTTGAGAAAAGCCTCCCCTGCGGGCGTTCAGGTGTGCCATTGCTCCAGGCAGTGCTGGCTGCAGGCGGGCTGGGTTCGGCACAGCGCCTGGCACAGCTGGGACAGCCCCTGCCCTTGGCATCGTGGTGCTGAGAACAACCCACCAAAACCTGCTCCTGGCAGGTCCTTTCAGTGGATTTATTTGGGGAAACGCCCCAAATTTGGGGTCAGGAGGAGCGCGGGGGCTCTCGGGCAGCTCCGGCCCCTGCGCAGCGCGGTGCCGAGCGGGCAGGGGCTGTGGCAGGGCTGCGCTGCCGGCAGCTGCGAGGCAGGAGCGCCGAGCACGTGTCAGCAGCAGCCAACCAGGCCCTTCATTTAGACAGATTAAGCAAGTTGCTTATTGCCTGTGACATAATTTAGATGAATGGTGTGGGTAATCCATCAGGCAGACCCTGCGTAAGGCCCTGGAAGCAGTCGGTGGGGGATCCCATTACCTTACATGTGTTAACAGCCAAACTCCTTTGTATAAACAACAAAGTGGCTCTCCTGAAAAGGCCGATTTTCCCTCATTGTCTGGGAGAGGGCTGGCGGGGCGGCGGTGATGGATGGCGGCGGAGAGCGGGGCGGGATGCGGCCATGCGGCGGGTGAAGAGGGACACCGTGTGGGGACACGCCGCTGCACCGCAACGAGCCGTGCTGTGCTGCACCGCCGCATGCTGCAGCACCGCTCCTGCAAGGCTGCACGATGCAACGCTGCACAATGCGATGAGCTGTAACACTGCGCGCTGCAATGCTGCATGCTCCAACACGCTGTAACACCGCGCGCTGTGCTGCTGCACGCTGCAGCGCTGCGCAATGCAATAAGATGTGACCCTGCACGCTGCAACACTGCATGCCGCAGCACCACTTCTGCATGCTGCGATGCTGCGTGCTGCGACAAGCTGTTGCGCTGCATGCTGCCATGCTGTGTGATCCGACACGCTGTAATGCTGCAGCACTGCACACTGCAAAGCTGCATGCTCCAACATGCTGCAATGCTGCACGCTGCAACGCTGCATGCTCCAGCACACTGTAACACCTCACACTGCACCGCTACACCCTGCAGCGCACCACCACACCCCGCAGCACCACATGCTGCACCCCAGATGCCGGGTGGTTCTGCAGCCCTGCAGCTGTGTGCACCCAGGCTGGGTACCATGGGGGAGTCCTGGGGCTGGCTGCAGCAGCAGCTGTGTCATGGGGCTGGGGAGGGAGGGGTGGCTCAGGCTGCAGCCCCCACTGCGTTAGTGGTTGGGGTAAAGGGGGTCAAACTCCAGGACTCCTGCTGGCTCAGTCCCCTGGCAACAATCAACATTAAAAATCTCATTAGGCTTTTATTAGAGACATAGAAAAGAAAGGAAGCAGTTATAGCATCTTAAACATTGAGTATTAAGCAAAGCTTTCAATTAACAAGCCATTTATTTCCCTTCCCCTTGGCAAGAGCCAGTCTTTAAAAAAGGGGAGAACCAAAACCTGCTGGAAGCACAGGTGCTGGCGATACCTGCTCCTGGGGGCTTAGCTGAGACTGCCTGGAGATGCTGCTGCTATTGCTGGAGCTGATCTCACTTCCTTGGAGACAAAATAAAAGCAGGCAGAAAGGGGACAAAAACAGCAAAGAGAGAACCATCTGTGTGGGTGTGCGGCACCCAGCCCCTGCCCCTCTTGGGGTGCTGCAGGAGGCTGGGGCCAGGGTGGCTGTCTGCGTCCTGGGGTGCTCGGGGCAATGTGCTGGCTGGGCTCAGACCCTGCGAGGAGGCTGCCCTGCTCTGAGCCCTGGCACAGCCCCTGGGACCAGCACAGGGTGCCCGTGAGCACTGGGCAGCCCCGCTGCCGAAGGTCCCCTCTGGTCAGGAGGGTCCCTGCCTTGCTCCGGCACTAAAACCAGCCACCAAAGTCATTTATTGCTCCTCAACTCCCCACCAGGAACATTATCCCTTAATTGCTGCATTTATTCAGACTTATTCTGTATATCTAACAATAATGACTGTATTAGATATGTAATTATTACTGTCATAAACGTAATAGTGACAAAACAATAATTGAAATAGTGTCTATGAGGATAATTCACCATTGCAATTAATACTGCCCCGCTTAGTTAATATGTCATGGCTTAAAATAAATGCTGTCATTACTCCATTACTAATACTGTGTTATAATAATTATTGCAGTAATAATTAAGTGTCTATAGTGATCATGGATTGCCATGGATTGGAATAGAAATCTCTGTAAATAACACGGGAGCAATAGCCCCCGGAGGTGCGGTGAGGTTCGGCGGGTCCGTGGGGCTCCTTGTCTGCACCACCAGGAAATTCATGAGCGGTGGCCCTGCTCGCTGACCCCTGCCCACCCCGCAGGGTCAGCACCTTGCCACATCCCCCCGGGGCCAGGTGGGGTCTGGGGGCCACGCGTGTCCCCTCGGGGATGCTGGTGGCACGGCACGGCGCTCCAGGGAAATGTCACCACAGCGAGAGCCGGGGCACAGCTCCCGTGCAGAGGGCCCTGCGCGGTGCCCAGGCATGTAAATAAGCCCTGCTGCAAAAGATGGGAGGACAAAATGCCCCCAGCAGCAGCAAAAATAAAGGGCAGGTCCCTGCAGGGTTGGCAGCTGTGTGAAGGAGCACGGAGCAGGCTCCTGAGGGCACCTCTGCCGCAGCGCCTGGCACTGCTGCTCCAGATGCCCGTGGGCAGCACAGAGCTGCAGGCTGGCAGGGAGCTGGGCTCTGACGTGAGCTGCCAGAGGGGCAGGGGGCTCCCGAGACCCTCCAACATGCCCAGGCTGCTGGCACCACCCATCGGTCTGCTCCAACATCGCTCCTTGCCACCAAAACCCCCGCAGGGCAAGCTCTCCACATTTCTGGCCACGAGGCAGGGCTGGGGCAGTGCCACGGCCCCCACACTGCTTCCCCCAGGTGCCTTGGCGGAGGAGGGAAGTGCATTTCCTAACCAATGCAGGTACTTCACGATAACTCAACTTTACTTGAGTTCAACTCAATTTTCTCAGATTAAATAAAATTTCAAAGTGTCACTCACTAGCAAACTATCAGTTGGAAGGTGGTTGATTTTTCTAACCCTATCTCTGGTCCAATTACAATTTTTAATCTATATGTAGATAATGGTGAACAAAACCCCTGTAGAAATGTCAAGAGTGAGGAGGTTATTAGCTTAGTTTTAATTACTGTCTATCATTCTTAGAAAACCGCAGTAACCTGATAAATTAGGTGACAGCGCTGGCTGTAGGAGTTTAGGTGGGCCTTAAAGACACACCATTTCTTTAACCAAGGAGTTTGGGGTGGGGTCTCCTTCCCAGCTCACAGAACTGGCCGGGTGTCCTGCCCCAGCACCCAGCACCCAGCGCCCAGCACCCAGCACCCAGCACCCAGCACCGTGCCCAGAGCAGCGCCGTGCAGTGCGCCCACCCCATGGCCGGGCCTTCCCCTCGTCCTCCTGGCACTGTGCTGAAGGCACCCAAAAACCTCCCTTCCTCTGCCAGGAAGACGCTGGCAAGGTGGCTTATTTGTTGAAAACATCATTTGAGGTGAATTTTGTTTCTAAATGAGCACGGGACTGCGCCCGGAGCTCATCTCATTGACAAACAGTGTGTCCATTGCTTTTAAGGAGACAAGCTGCCATTCCGCTCCCCTGAAAAGCACATAATATGACAGGTGAAATGTCAGAAATGAGACTAAAGGCTTGGGGAAAACATTCTTCAGCTGTGAAGTATTCCCGCTAGGAATGTTAAACCGTAGATTAAACGTAAATGTCTCTAAAAGCCTGGAACGTCTCACACTTTATCAGCCGCCGCTCCCGATGCGTGCGCACACATCGACATGCACGCACACGCGGGGGCAATCTCCTCTCCAAATTAGCGCCCGGGCCCCGCGGCTCTTTGGAGATGAGGGCGCCAGGAGGCGGCAGAGCTGGGGACACCGGGGGCCGGCATCTCCCCCCGCCACGCTCAGCCTTCCAGCCGCTCCCCCGCCAGCGCTGGGGCTCGGGGATGCAGCAGGGTGCCGAGGCTCTCATGGTCCCTCAGTCACCAACAAGGCAGTGCCCGTCCTACACCGGGCATGATGCTGGCACTGCCGTGGGAGCTGGGGATGCTCTGGCCACGGCAGGGCCCCCACGCTCCCGCACCCGGCCGGGGGCTCTGCGGGCTGGCAGGTCAGCGGGGATCGCCCTGCGTGACCGGGCTACATCCATCAGCCAATAAACAGTTCATTGCACGGAAAGAATTATCTTTGCTGGCATTAAGGTCGGCTGTAACACAGACATTATTACTAGCGGGAGGCATATAAGTAGAGTCTGTGGCAGATCGCAGCCTGTAACTCTTTATTATTTATACCGAGGCAGCCGTGCTCCTGGGAGGCAGAGGTGGGGTGGCTGCGCTCGCCCAGCGGCCCATGGGGACACCCAGGATGGGGAGTGGGCAGCCTCGGCACTGAGTCCAGGCTCTGCTCCTCCTGTTTCCTCCTGGAAATGGGGTCTGGGCAGAGCCCCCACCACCAGCTGCCTCCCTGGTGCTGGTCCTGCCCGGCAGCATCCCAGCATCTTGCTCCCAGGTCAGACACAGCAGGCAGCAGGGCTGGGCTGAGCACAAAGGGGTGGTGCACGAGGCACATGGTGCACGAGGCACACGGTGCACGAGGCGCATGGTGCACGAGGCACACGGTGCACGAGGCGCATGGTGCACAAGGAACATGGTATACGAGGTGCACAGTGCACAAGGTGCATGGTGCTGGCAGCCAGACATGGGCCAGGGGAGCAGAGCACTGTGAGCTCCGGAGCTGATGCTCCCAGGACCTTGCGTTCAAGGGGAAGTTCCAACATTTCAGCTTTTGGTCCTAGAGCCAGACCTGTGCGCTGCCTGGAAGCCATTAATAATGCAGGAGACATTTAGGGCAGACATTTAGGGACCCTGCAGGGTTTTCATCCCTGGTGCCGTGCTCCAGCTGCATGCTGCTGTGCCAGCCACGCGCCTCTCTGCTCACCCTGTCCCCTGTTTGCACGGAGCTGACAGTGCTGCCGTGCAGGGAAAAGCATCCCAGTGGCCAAGCACCCACGTGCAGGCTGCTCGGCTCGTGCTCAGCGAGCTGGGAGCCCTTCAGGAATTCATGCTCCACATCCCTCATGGCATCAGCTCAGTTTTTCTCTGAATTGTACCCAAACAAAGCATGCACGCTTACCTGCAGCATGCTGCCAGGGCTCTGCCCGCCTCCCTCCGAGCCCCCGGGCGATGGGAAATGCCTGCGCAGGTCAGAGAAGCACCGACAAGTGCAGCCGTCCTGGCTGCCTGACATTGTCATGGAAATCATGACTCCCTTCCACACTTTTCGAAATTAAAATGTGCCTCTGCTATAAGTTGTTATCAAAAATAGAAGCATTTTATCTATCTTTAGTACAGAACACAGATTGCATGGAGACATTCAATTTGGAGTCAATTTAAATTTCAATTGTCTGTGAAATCTAAATCAATAGGCTATAGTTCAATGGCGCTTTAATAAAACAGGACATAACAGAGAAATCATTAGGGATTACATATGATAAGAGATTGAAAACAGTGTCTGTGTAATGGTGGAGGAGCCATTAGAGAATTACCTCAAGCATTTGCAAGTAAACCAACAACCTCTTTCTCCTCCTGAGACTAACAAGAAGACTTAATTGTGCTGCAGCGTCTAAAAATACATCTCTGTCAGCCTTTTGATTGGTAGACAATTTACAGTGACATAAAAACCTCCGGGTGCCTCGCTGCTCCTCCATGCGCCTCAGATGCCTCTGCCCCCCGGCTGGCCGTTCGCACCCCACATGCGGGTCTGGGGTCCCCCTTCTGGCTCCTTGTAGTTGCCCTCGGTGCTGAGAGGGGCTGGGGGGGCTGTGGCACAGGCTCTGGGGGGGCTGTCCCGGCTCCAGGCTCCAGCTCACGGGACGGTGCCTGGGGTCCGGGCAGCTCCGGGCAGCGGGGGTGTCCGGGGGTGGCGGCTGCCTGCGGTGATGTACAGCCCCGGGTTGAACCTCCCCCTGATTTATGGGGTGCTGCGGCACGGAGCAGCTCCCAAACAGCATTAGTTAACTTTTATTTGCATTTAATAATAATTCACTTTCCCTTAGCTCGTTGCAAATTATCACAATCAGGCTGGAGATGAGATTGGATTTCATCAGCGCCGGTTTCCCGCTCCTAGACTGGAGAAATTATCTGCATGGAAATGGAGGGCTGGGGTGACGGGGGAGGGCGCCCATCACTCAGCCACTGTGCGGGTCCCTTCCGAGCGGCACGAGCAGGGGCTGCGCGAGCTGGGGACCCCCATGGGGCTATCGAGGGGCTCACGAGGCAAAGTGAGTGCTGGGTGCAGGGGAAGGGGCATCCCTCGGCAGCTGCAGGAGGGGTGGAGGCAGCAAGGGGCCTGCCCGAGCGCTTGGCTGGGGGAGGAAAAGAGGAGATCAGATGGGGAAGCGTGGATTAGACTGGGTTGGGTTGGATTAGATTAGATTGGAATGGATTGGATGGGATGGGATGGGATGGGATGGGATGGGATGGGATGGGATGGGATGGGATTGGATGGGATGGGATGGGATGGGATGGGATGGGATGGGATGGGATGGGATGGGATGGGATGGGATGGGATGGGATGGGATGGGATGGGATTGCACAGCACCACACTGCACAGTGACACCACACAGCACTGGATCTGCCCACACAGCACCAGGTTGCACAGCAGCACACCACTCAGTACTGGATCTGCTCGCACAGCACCGTGCAGGGGCTGGGGGAGCAGCCTGTCGGCCGGGGGGCAGGGAGGTGTGCACCCTGCTGCAGCGCTCTGCCTCCTGCAGATGAGCTGATCAGATGAGATCAATTAAGCTGAGTGAGTCTCAGGTATGAGCATTAAAATACTATTAATTGGGAATGAGCTAAAAGTGGTTTTAATTGCTGCAAATCCCATTTGTCCTGGTCGAGAGGAGAATCAAGGCAACAGAAGACATCGGCATAATCAGGAGAGTTTTGCAAGGTCAGAAAAGCCTCAACGGTGAAAAACAAAGTGTCCTGGGCTGCCACGGGGCCCAAAACAGCCCCGGCAGAGAGGCCTTCGTTGTGCACATGCACATGTGGGCACGAAGCCCTGCGTGGCCAGGGAAGGGCTCGTTTGGGTTATTTTATAGCAGCCTGGTAGGGAAAAGATCCAACCCCAGGATTAACAATTTCAATAACAAACCAAGCAAAGTTAAGGGCATCTGAAAAATGTTTTTACAACCTTTGGTTAACCTGCAGTAACAGCTGTTTGAGTGTGTATAAATAAGACTATTCTGTGGAGGAGACAGGAAAAATTGGTTTTATTTTAAAGGACACTGTTTGGCTCCTGCAGTGCAGTGGCATCTGAGGAAATATTGTGCGGTGGCTCCTGCGCGTCATGTTTAATACTCAGAAATGCAGCCATGGAGAGCAATACATCTGCTGGCTCCTGACAGCTGGGAAGCTGGGGTGTATTTTAAAACCAGCTTCTCTCTCAGAAGGGACATTTTGAGAGGAACGCACGGGAAAAAAGCCTCCAGGACAGCCCGGGTGCTGGCCGGCCAGCCCTGGCCCCAGGGGGGTGCGCGGGTGGCACTGGGGGAGCCGCAGGGGTCCCTGCCACGCACCCCTGCCCAGGGAGAGCCCCCAGCCACAGCCACCTCCACCTGGTAAATACGTCCTCTGGAATAACAGCTATAAACCAGGAATAATCCCCTCTGCCCCTTTTGTTAGAAAAAATCATGGCCTGGATTGGAACCAGAGACGTGCTTTTCTCCACCTGAAAATAAAAGTGTCACGCCGCTTACCACTTCACATCCTGGCAGAACGGGCTCCGGAGCCCACTAAAGAGTGAGACTTTAAGCCTCGCCATTAAGAATTACAAGAGATCCAGCGGGCAGCGTGGAAATACAAGAAATACTACAATGCCAGCGCTAAAACCTAATGAGAAATGGAACAAGCTGAGACAGAAGCTTAACAAGAAATACTGGACAAGTCCCCCAAGAAAAACTACAGGCAGCGCTGGAGAAGAGCTGCCAGCCGGCTCCGCAGCCGTATTGATCAGGGCCTGAGAAATAAGAGGAGGCCTTTGGAAAGTAGATAAACTGGGAGATATACAGCAGGAGAGGTCCAGAACTGATGAAAACGGGCAAAAATGCAGCTTAAATCAAAGGGCAAATACACAGAAAGAGAAAAGGTAATAGGATTTGTGTTTATGGCTAAAGAGGAGAGTTGTGGGGAGGTGATCAGGCACGGTGGTAATTGAAAAGAAATGGAAAATGGAGTTCAGTATAAATATTTCCTTGGGAGAAAGTGGGCTGAAAACTTGAAACCATCATTAATACCAGATCCAGAAGGTGTCTGGGAAGAATATGCAGGGAGGTGAGAGCGAGGGGGTTGTGGGCAAGGGATGGGGAGCCAAAGGAAGGAGCCGAGGAGCAGCCCAGCTTCTACCTGCTGGTGCTGCCCAGCTCTGGGCAGTTCTGGGGTCCGACCACGAGGGTCTCCTGTGGCTGTGTAAGATGCTGTGCTTCCCCCTTGTCTGCTCGGAACCTAGTAGGAGTGCCCTCTGCTCCTGCCTGCAGTGTGCCTGCCCATCTGTCCCCATCCCTGTCCCCATCCCCGTCCCTCCTGTCCTGCACTAAGGGGCTCTGATGCTGCAGCTCCCAGGGGCTGACGGGGCTGTGCCATGGGCACGTGGGGTTGTGATGAGCTCATGGGACAGGGGTGGTGTGGGACGGGGATGGGGCAGGAGGTGGTGCACACCCCTCCGTGCACACGGGGACACTGCTGACCCTTGGTGCAGGGTGACACGAGCCGTGCAGACACAGTGCCCAGGGCTCAGGGTAGGGCAGAGGGTGCCCATCCTGCCCGTCCTGCCCGTCCTGCCCTGGGCGCGGGGCTGGAGCTGGCGCGGTGCCGGCTGCTGCCTCCCCCCAGCTCTCCGACTCCTCTGCCATCAGGCAGGAGCCTGATCCACAGATTCTCAGCATCCTGCCTACTAAATCTTGCCTGTCTCCGGCTTGCTGCAGGGCACGCTCACCAGCATGCAGAGCGCAGCTGCTGCTGCTGCGGGGATTTGCAGCCCCCTCGCTCGCTCCATCGGCACTGGGCAGGGGTGGGTGCCGTGGGCAGGGGCAGCGTGGGGAGGGGGCAGTGTGAGGAAGGGGCAGCAGGCACATTGCCCAGCAGGCAGGGCAGGATCCCGGGGGGATGCACCCCTCTGCTGGGGCAAGCTGGGGCTGGGGTCAGCTCCCCACATCCCCCCCACCTGCAGGGCTCTGGGTGCCCCGAGCCCCAGGCACGGCTGTGGGGGGGCTCAGGGTGACAGCTGCCCCCCACCTGTCCATCCTCAGGGGTGTCAGGACGGCCCCGCAGCCCCCCCAGCCGCAGACCTGCTCATGGGGAGCGTGGGGTCCCCAGCGCCCCACAGCCCCCGCAGCCACCCGCTGCCTCCTGCGGTTGCCATGGCAATGAGGCAGAAAGGGTCTCACATCCCGCCATGCCCCGCGCCTGCATCCCTCCTCTGAGCATCCCTCCTCCGAGCATCCCTCCTCCGAGCATCCCTCTGCCGAGAGCATCCCTCCACACCGAGCATCCCTCCTCCGAGCATCCCTCCTCCGAGCATCCCTCCTCCGAGCATCCCTCTGCTGAGAGCATCCCTCCACACCGAGCATCCCTCCTCCGAGCATCCCTCCGCATGGGCATGGCCACGCGGCCGGCCCGCTGCAGAAATATTAATCAGAGCTAATTAGGAGGAAGCCGCCCCCACCCTGCGTGCCCAGTTTGGCAGCTGCTGGCACCGCGCCATCCCCAGCAGTGGCAGGACGTCGGGCTGGCCTCGAGCTCCTCCTCAACACCACCAAAACCCCCGGCACTGCGCACCGCCAGCCGGCCGATGCATTTTCCACATCTAAAAAATGTAATTAAATGAAAGGTCGTTCTTATTTATTCTTTCATTACACGAGCCCCAAGCTGTCAGACAGTCAAATTAATACTTGGGAGCATTTAATGAAGGGCGGGGGGTGGATGCAGGCTGCTCTCGGGTGGTGCAGGAGCTGCAGAGGTGCTGCTGGGGCGAGGTGGCCGCAGGGTCCCGCTGAACAGGGCAGAGGTGCAGGAGGTGCCCGGGGCTTTCAGTGGCCACTGAATCAGTCTGAACGGCCACCTGAGCTGTGAAAGCACCTGTGTGCACCCGAGGGGTGTCCCCAGCTGTGGCACTGAGGGGTGTCCCTGAGCAAGGAGTTTGGGGACACCCCCGCAGCCCCATGGGCAGGTCGGGCGGCGGAGCTGCAGCCCGGCACGCTGCCCGCGGAGCAGTGCAATATTCGCAGGGGAAGAATTTTTTTAATAGGGCCCCATGGAGACATCAGAGCAATTTTCAAGGAGGTTTGAAGCCACCAGGAAGCTTATTAGATCCGTTCTGCAGAGTTAATTTGATGTTGGTAATCAGTGAGCAAGTTAAGCAGTTAAGGAGGCAGTGGCTGCGAACGGTTCGGCTGCTCAGCCCGCTTGTAAGCAGCGGTTACTAATGAGCGCCTCATGAATATGAATGAGAGATGATTACAGTGTGGAAAGGGCAGTCAGCAAACCGTAAACTTAATTTTAATCTTTTTATTATCAAAGTCACGTTATTAATAATAGACTTTACATTAAGACCGGGCTTCATCAGACAATTACCGCACTGCCCGGCACCCCGGCCCCACCGGCCGCTTCCCTCAGCACCTGCCCACGGCCCCAACGGGGCTCACGGGGCCGTCGGGATGCACGGAGCACCCCCGGGGCTCCCGGTGACTGAGGATGGGGTGCAGGTGACCCACATTCAGCGCCCTCCCTGCAGCGCCCAGAGGTGCTCGCCGAGGGACCAGGCACCACAAGAAGCTGTCCCCTCCCTTTGTAGCCAGCCAGGAGCATCCTGGTCACTGCCACCACATTGGCACACCACGGGTAACACAGCCCCTCACCCCCCATAAAAGGACGATCCTATTGTCCCAGTGTCTAATTAATTGTAATTATTTTTATATGACACCGTCGATACGGGCTGCTCCTGTAATGAGGCAGCAGTTCCGGTGTGAAATGCTGAAGCAAGGAATGTAGAACATGTTAAAAAATATTAATCTACAAATGAAAATGATTTTAATTGGATTCTGCCTTTGGGGTCGGGTCACTGTTACATTTTCAATCAGAGTTGTCCAGTCAGCAAAGCAGGCTGCACAGCCCCTTCAAATGGAAACGGCGAGTGGCTTGCAGAGGTTAATAGGAATGTTGGAAAATAAATAGGTTATTGATTGATAATAACAATAAGCTGACTCCAGTTCTACCTTGGTGACCTTCCCTCACCCAACTTAGAGAAAACTCAGTTAGCATCTAATTACGGAGCGCCTTACAATCCCACGTATTAATGAGAGCGTGCGGCGGCACGGGCCGGGAGCCCGGCCTGGATGGAGCAGGGATGTGGGGGGACACTGGGGGGACACCGCGGGACCCCGGCACGAGGCACTGGGTCTGCAGGAGCCGCCCCGAGCCCTTCTGCTGCACGGAGCCGGCGCTACCCAGGGGCCGCTGATATTTCCTGGGTTGATAGGAATTGGGTTCTTGTCTAAATGGGCCTCTAACTTGTTAATAACCAGCCCGATCCATCACCCAGCATCGATTGCCTGGCCGGGTGACCAAGAGGCTTTTCTTCCCTGCGTAACCCTGCCAAAGGGCCACGAGTCCCCGCGGAGGTGGCCGCAGCTCTCCCAGCTGCTGTCAGCGCGGCTCCGTGCCCCCGGCTGCTGGGGGGCTCAGTGCAGAGCCACCGCCTCGCTCCGCACGCGTGGAGGAGAAACGCTGCTGGCTTTGCACGCACGCAAGTTTGTCACCGATGTTTTAATTCCTACAAGATGTGCCAGGGATCTCCTGCCTAAAGCCTCGGCTCTATTCATTATTTTGCACCCAGCTTTCAGCTCTGCTGGCTGTGAGATACGGAGCAGCCACAACAATCCGGAAAACAAGCGGGCTCCTCTCGGCCGGCACAGCACCCACAGACGAGCCCCCACGCCCTGGGTGTAAACGCCCAGGCACCGATAACGTGCCCGAAGTGGTGTCTGTCCTCGTGCACCACCCAACTTTTAACGTTTTCAGAATATGAACTCAGTGCAGAATTGGTTGTGAGAAGGGGAAGTGGCCAGAAATAAATTATGCCGGGGAGAAGCAGAGTTTGGGACTTCATGATTGTAATTAGTATTACTTCCACCTTCCTAATGAGGTTAGGGCAGAGGCCGCCTGTGCAGTTGCATTTCATTCTGCACCACGACACTCGGGCCAAACAAAGCCTCCCCCTGGCACCCCGCGAGGTGCCGTGTGGTGCTGCGCTCTGGGACTGCAGGAAAAACCTCACGGGGGTCTCTGCGATGTGCGCTGTGAGCTTACAGCCCCTGGGCCTCCTGCCTCAGCCAGACACCTCCCGAGCCTGGGGGCGACACATCCCTGTGAGCACAGCTCTTGGAGTGCACATAGGGAGGGGAAAAAGGGATATTTTATTTATTTATTTTTTAATGTCATTTTCGCAGACCTGGGACCAGAGACTCCAGGCCCCTTCAGTCCCCCCGGTGCAGCTGGGACTCACAGCAGAGCTACAGGCACTGGGATGTTTCACAGCTCCTGATGCTGAGCCACATCCAGCCCAGCAGCTCCCCCGGGATGTGCAGCTCACAGCCACAGCGCCAGACCCTGGGCATCCGCAGGGACACCCGTGCAGCTCCAGGGACCCCTGGAAGGGTTGGGCAGGGCAGGAGAGGGCTGGGGAGGGGGGAACAGCCCAGAAGGCTGGGGAGTGGCGTGCCCAGCAGTGTCCTGCCTGCCTCTTCTGGTCCCTTGGCAGCTCCACAGCCAGCACCGGGGTGCTTTGGGACATTGGGGGGCACTCAGGGTCCCCACAAGCCCCATGGGCTGAGCCACCCTCATGGGAGCCCTCGGTGGCTCCTGGCTCACGGTGCCGGAGGAACCTGCGGTACCTGCAGACGCGAGCGAAATGCCACATATCAATTTCACGGAATCACTTTGCAATTTGATGCAAATGAACAACATTTCTCCTGCTTGTACACATTTTCTGTCAACACGTGTTTGAGAGACTTGCTGTGACATGTCAAAATGCTGCTTACCGGGGGGAAAATAAACACGGCGCTTTGGTTTGGCTGCTTCCCTCCCGCGCTGCCTGCAGGGGAAGGGACGCACGGGGCTGGTCTGCACCCACAGCACCCAGCCCCGAGCCCCGGGGCAGCAGCACCCTGCCAGGAGGGGCCAGGGAAGCTCCTGGTCCTGCTCGCTGTGCCTGGCGTGCCCGAGTGGGAGCTGTGCCCCGTGGGCACTGCACAAAGCGGCTCCTCCGTGGGTGTGGGGATGTCCCCGTGCGGTGTGTGCTGCTTCTCGCAGCTGCCCCACAGCTGGTGCCCCACACCAATTGTCCCACACCAGGTGCCCCATAGCAGGTGTCCCCAAACCAGATGTCCCACACCGTGCGCCCCGCACCGGGTGTCCCCGTGCCAACCCCCTGCAGCTCCCTGCTCGGGGCTGGGCGCACCCCCAGGACCTCACCAAACCCCGGCCGCGCTCAGCCCCTGGGTGCCCCCCCCGCTGCCCTGCACGGCCCGGGGGGGCTGAGGCTGGGTGCGGGCTGGGTGCGCGCTCCCCGCGCTGGGTTCGCTGGAGCGCGAGCTCCACCTGCTGCCGCCCGCATCCCGCGTCCCGCAACCCCCGGGTGGGCTGTCCCTGGGCAGGCTCCCCCCGCACCCCGGCTCCCCCCGCACCTCCTGCGGCCCCCTCGGCTCCAAAAGCCGCGAGCCGGGCCCCGGGGGGGGGGGGGCACCTGGAGCAGGGCTCGGGGCTGCGCCCGCTGCCAGCTCCTGCAGCGCACCCGGCACGGGGCTGCCGGGGGGTGCTGGGGGTGTGCTGGGGGTGTGCTGGGCTTGCTGGGGCTGTGTTGGGCTTGCTGGGGGTGTGCTGGGGGTGCAGGAGATGTGCTGGGGGTGCTGGGTGTCTCCTTGCTCCAGGTCCATCCTCTGTCGGTGCTGGGGGAGGTGACGCCCTCTCATGCCCTGCCCCATTCACTGTGGGACAAAGCCTCTGTCCTGGGACACCCCCCAGTGCCCCCCAGGCATGCCCATCAGCCCAGCACCCCTTTTGCTCCCCATGGGGTGAGGGAGCCGCTGAGCACCCCTCTGGCCTACGGCTGCAGCAGCTGGGGGCTGGCGCCTGCACCCCCTGCCCAGGACCCCCAGGGGAGGGGTGGGAGGCAGAACATCCCCCCCCCCGGCATCCCCAGTCCCCCCCGCCCCACAAAGACACCACACACGAGGTGTTTGCACACTTGCCATGTTCACAGCAGACATTACAGGCAGTAAGGACATCCTCGGCCCCCCAGCCCTGACCCCGGAGCGCCCTTGCCCCATGCCAGCACTGAGACCCACGGCGCTGCAGGACCATGGGGGGTCTCAGGGACGTGTCCTGCCCCAGCACCTGGTGTCCCAGCCCCGGTGCTCTCCCACCCATGGGCCCTGCGAGGCACCGGGCACACCGCAGCCCGGGCAGGAGGGAGGTGATGCAGGGGGTGAGGATCTCACACCCCGCGGCGAGGGGCAGCCCGCGGCCGGTGCGCTCTGGGCAGGCTGGGGCACCCCAGGGCCAGGCGCTGTACCCAGGACCCCTGCCCCCATCCTGCTGGGACCCCCTCTTGGTCACCACCCTTCTTCAGGAGGGTCTCAAACAGGGATGGACAGACAGACAGACGGACAGACAGACAGACTTCTCCCAGCTGGGACAGGGACTCCTGAGGGGACAGGGCAGAGTGAAGGAGCCGCGGGCTGCTCTGTGACACCTCTGTCACCCAGTGGGCACCAGCAGCCCCGTCCCCTCGGGGGGGGCACGGTGGGCACTGGCTGCCCCTGTGGGTGTCCTTGGGGCCGTGCGGGTGGCGCAGCCTTTGGTCACCCACCCGAGAGGGTCCCTGGGCAGGGGCTGGGCTGGAGGGCTCTGGGAACCTGCTGGGAACCCCTGCCCTGTGCCGGACCCCACTGCTCCTCCTGCCCTCCTCTGCCCCCATCCTTCCCCATCCCCGCTCCTCTGCTCCAGCTGCGGAGCCGACTCCTGAACCCCTCAGCACCACCCCCAAGGCACCCTCTTCAACTCAACATGTTGGCATCAGCCCAAAAATTCCTCCTGGCCCCAGTGTCGCTGAGGATGGGAGGGACGCGGTTAGTGGGTTAATGGGGAGGCCGGCAGCCTTTGGCCACAGATTGCACACCCGAGAGGCTGGGGCTACCTCTGAAGGTCACCAGCACCGGGTCAGTGAGCACAAGCAAAAACCAGTGAGGACGGAGAAAGGGAGCAGCTGCAGCTGGGTGCTGGCCCCTGCTGAGCGCGTCCCCTCGCCCCCAGCGCCGTGCCCCTGGTGTCCTGCAGGGCCATGTCCTGCCCCACTGCTCCTGGCCATGTCCTGCTGCACGGCGCTACCCCGCGTGCCCACCCAGGGGGGTCCTGAAGCCTCCTCCTCGGCAGGACTTGAGCTCGCTCAGGAGTTTTACCTAATTACGGACCTATGGAAGCAAAGCGGGGGCTGCCGACCAGCCCCAGCATTAGCAGTACCCTCATCCTGCCAGGTGGAGAGCGGAGTGCCTCTGGCTGGCTCATCCCTGTCCCTATCCCTGTCCCCATCCCTGTCCCTGTCCCTGTCCCTATCCCTGTCCCCATCCCTGTCCCTGTCCCTGTCCCTGTCCCTGTCCCTGTCCCTGCCTGTCCCCTGGCCGTGTCAGTGGCTGGGAGGATGCTCCAAGCACCAACCCGTGGCCAGCCCCAGTCCCGGCGCCTCGTGTTAGTTAGGACCAGCTGCTGGCAACAGCTTCCCGCATGCAGCAAGGCAGGAGGTAAACTGTGGAGAGACAAAGGGGGTGAAGAGAGCTGGGGAGCACCCGCACCTGCTGCAGCGATGCAGGGCGGCAGCACGGGGCCGTTCCCATCGCAGCTGAACCGGTGCTGGGGGACTCGTGGCAATGGTGCTGCTGGGGGGGATCTCTGCAAACTGGGTTTGCTGCACTTTTATGGCCATCACCAATTGTTAACAGCTTTGGTGCTTTTCTGTTTGCACTCGACATCTTTTCTTCGTTTAACCAAGTGGTTTTCTCAGAAGGCCAATGGGGAAATTTGGGAAGCCCCACAGCCCGAGCACTGTCCTCCAGGAGGTACCGGGGCAGCAGCGCTGCTCGGCGGCACCGGCGGCCACGAGTCCCCTGGGCAGGCAGGAGGCCGCTGTTCATTTGCCATGATGAACAGCACCAGAGTTAGAGTGCAAAGAGGAGTTGTTAGTAGCAGGAGGGAACAAAACGGCAGGGTTAGTGCAGGCGGTTAGTAAGAGAAGCGTGGCATCGCCGGTCCTACTTAGAGAGCACACAAACTGGAAGAGAAACGAAGAGAAAAGCAGCGACGATTAGTTTGTTTAATCCAGTTCAGGAATGTGTTAGTAACAGAGATCCACTGGCTTAAAAAGGAACTGAAAAGCTTCTGCTGATAAAACCGTTTTGGGCTGCCAGTCAGCAGCAGAACCCCCACGGGGCCCTGGGCATCCCCACCCCGCTGCGGCAGCGAGTGGCTCCTGCGGGGGGCTGCCTGCGGGCACCCTGCACTGCCCACCCTGCACTGCCCTGCTCTGCCCTGTGCTGCCCACCCTGTGCTGCCCACCCTGCACTGCCCTGGGCTATCCTGCACTGCCCTGCTCTGCCCTGTGCTGCCCATCGGGGTGCCACACTGCCCAGCCCTGCCCCTGCGTTCCCGCAGCCGTGCCGTGCCGCAGCACCCCGCAGCACCCCGTACTTACCCAGCTTTTCCGTTCCCCTTTAAGGACAGCGCGGGCTGCCCGTGGTTAGTGGGAGGTGAGACAGGAGCGGTTAGTAGGGCATGCGCCGGGGCTGGTTAGTGGGTTAGTCACCGCGAGGGGCCGGGGGCCCTGGTTAGAGCGTTACCGACGCAGCAGGGCGCACGCATGCACAGCCGGGCACGGTCAGTCCCCCATGGCCACGCAGTGCCCTCCGGGGTGACAGCGTCCTAGAGCAGGAGGCGTTTTTGGGCTTTGCCACTGGATCGAGGTTTGGGAGGGTGTCTGGGTGTTTTGGCCTGCGTGATGGAACCTTCCCGAACGAAGCGCTCTGCGGGACCTGCCGCTACCGCCCGACCCCCCCGCACAGCGCTGCCCTGCGAGCCGTGCTGCCCAGCCCTGGCACCAGCAAGGATGAGACGGGCTCTGAGAAGGAGGCAGCCCCGGCAGTGCTGGGTCTGTTCCTCAGCATCGTGAGGCTCCAAGGGCAGGGCGCTGAGGCAGCAGACGGGGATGGGCGAAGTGCCCAACCTGCGCTGCCGGTGCCTGCTGCCCGGGCAGGGGCTGCTCAAGGGCAGGGCTTCTGCAGAGGCATCCGCTGGGGTCTGCACCAAGCCCACCAGCCCATGGAGGGAGGAGGAGGAGGACTGGCAGAGAAAACCACGACTGGACCGGGGGCAATGTGCCCTGGCACCGCGTCCCCTCCCCGTCAGAGGCCGCCTCTCCGTGGGGCTGGCTGCAGGAGCGGGTGCTGAGCCCGTGCTGAGGAGTGAGACAAGGCTGGGCAGGGGCTCCCAGGCACTCTCTGCCCCTTGTCACCTCCAGGTGCCCTCATCCCACAGGCGCTGTGTGCCCCCTCGGGCCCTTCAGCAGCACAAATGTTGCAGCCACACACAGGACATGCCTGGTGCTGCCATCCCCGCACGGCCCCACGAGGGATGCGCTGAGCCCTGCTCCCTTCGGGGCTCCGGGCTGGTCCAGAAACCTGGCGTTTCCCCAAAATGCCCCCAGTGCAGAGCCAGGCTCTCACCAGGACAAGGCAGCAGTGGTGCGGGGCACTTGCCGAAAGCAGCAGGGCTTTGCCGACAGGCAGAGGGACAGGGCAGGGCTGGTGGGGCTGGCGGGGGGCCCTTCTGGCTCTGGCCATCGTGTCCTCCTGGGGGGCTGAGCCAGCTCCTCGCCCATCCCCATCCCCCTCCCCTGTTACACTCAGGGAGGGGGGCGGCTCTCATCCTGCCCATGCCCTCCCTGTTGCCCTGCACCAGCCGCAGCGCAGGAGGAAAGGGGCCCCAGCACCTGGCAGGAGGCAGCCCCGCGTCCTCAGCCACCGCCACCGCCGTCTCCTCGGCTGTGTCCCCGCGGTGGCCGGGCTGTCACGGGGTGGCTGTGCGGGGTGGGACAGCTCCGGGGCCGGGCAGCTGCGGGGTCCCCGTGCTGGCAGCGCTGGCAGCTCCCTGTGCCCCGGCTCCTCGGGCAGGGTCAGCCCGGCCGGGCAAGAGCTGGGGCAGCGCCCCGGGGCTGGCGGTGCTGGGGGAGCAGAGATGCTGTTAGAGCCCTGGCAGCGTGGCGGCCGCCCCCTCCCCACCATTGGGCACCCCTCGGAGATGCAGCCCCCCCCCCATGGAGGCAGCCCCAGGACGGGGTGAGCCCACGGACCAAGCCTGGGGGAACTGTGAGGGTTTTGCTCGGGGTGTGCCGGGAGTGCAGGAGCGCACTGCGGCTGCACTGACCCATCCCAAATCTCGGGGTGTGGGTGAGCACGGGGCTGCCACGGCCGGGCAGGACCGAGGAACATCCATGTGTCCCCCCCCCCCGGGGGTCCTACCTGTTGTCAGCGGCTACGCGAGCGCCGTGCAATGTCCCCTTGTCCTGCCTGGCTGCTCCGCCGCGGGGGCTGCGCAGGGGACTGTGTGTGAACAGACCTCAGTCAGTCAATAGCAGCTGCAAAAGAAAGCAACCAACGCAGCAAGACAGCAAGGCGCAGCACCGGCGGGGGCACCTGGGCGTCCAGGCACAGCACCCGGGTCCACGGGCACGAAGCCCCCCTGGCAGCAGGGGGGGGCCGGGGGCCACAAGCTGCAGCACGGCAGGAGCGGGGAAGCAGCGGGCGCTGAGCGCCGTGGGCACGCTGCCGCCCGCATCCCCCTGCCCGCAGCAGGACCCCCAAGCCCCGCTCCCTGCGGCCCCCCCCGGCCCCAACGCCCCCCGCGTCTGCTGTGCCCACCGTAGGGGTGCAAGGGGGGGGGTCCTGCGGGTTGGGGCTGCCGCAGGGTTTGGTTTGGGGGCTCCCCCCTGCCCCCAGGGCGAGGTGTGCCGCGCACAAAGGGCGGCGAAACAATAGCGGGAGAAAATGGCTCCCCAAAAGCAGGCAGCACCAAGGGCTAACGCTGCAGGGGGAGGGCTGCCGGCCCCAGCCCCTCCTCTACAGCCCCTACCTAAAATCACCGGGCTGGGGAGAAAATGGTGGGTCCTAGACAAAGAAGTAAACCATCATTTTGGCTAACTTCCTTCCGGGAGCACGGAAAATTAGGCAAGAATCCATTTACCTGGCTCGAGCCCTATTCTTGATGAGGTTTCTGGAAAAAAAAACAAAATACAAACAGGCGGTGCCGCAGTTAGCAGGGGTGGTACCGGGGGTGCTGGGGAGGGGGCTGCTGCCGCCATGGCAAAGGGGGGGGGGGGGCAGCACCCCCGGCCCTGCAGCGCTGCTGAGAACTTGGCGGCTGCCGCAGGGCCTGGCTGCGCGTGGGGACGATTCACAGCCGGGGGGGGGTGAGGATTTCTGGGGGAGGATTTCTGGATTGCTGTGGGACTTGCAGCATTGCTCCTCGGGTGCGGTGCCGCAGCAGCTGCCCGGCTCTGGGTGCATGGGGGCATCGCACCCCAGGGGGGGGGCTCCCAGGGCTGCGCCCCCCCGGCACACGGCAGCGCCCGGCGAGCGGCCGGGTTTCCATCCAGCAGAGCGCAGAAACACCAGGGTGGCTTTACCTGATTTCCAGGCGGTGGCCGGGCTCGGGGACGGGCAGGCTCCGCTCGCTCGTGGCCGCCGCACGGCTCCTTTGTGCTGGAGCCTTCCAGAGAGGATCCCTGAGCGAGACATCGCGGGGATAACTCCTCCCCCCGCAGCCCCCACCACCGCCTCGGCCCTACCTACGGCGCAGGAGGATGCTGCAGCTCCCACCCAATTTTCATGCTGGAAACGCGGCCAAGTCACCTTCACCCGCACCGTGCCCAGCGGTGATTTGGGCGTGGGACAAGGTGGCCCTGCAGAGGGGGGATGCGTGGAGCCCCCCAGATTGCGCCTGGCAGGAGGGGGCTGCTGGAGAGGCACCCCCAGAGCCCTGCCCTTTGCACCGCGGGTCTGGAGCATGGGCAGGTTTGGCTCTGCCCGAAGCCACCCGGAGCCCCCAGAGCCCCTGGTCCCTCTCATTGTTGTCCCAGGTCCCCGGGGGTCTCCGGGGGCCCAGCAGCACAGGGCTGGTCCCAGCAGCAGCTGCTGGCCCTGCTCCCAGCTGCGCTGCCCCCAGCCGTGGCATTGTCCCCACCGTCCCCAATGCCCAGGGGATGGGCACCAGCTCCTCCAAGCGACAGCCCCAGATGTCCTGGGGCAGCCGTAGGCTTTCCCTCAGCCCGTCCCAAGCTGTCTGCTCTTCCTCTGTTCTGTCCTTTTAATTGTTATGTCCTGAGAGGAGATTTCTGTCCCCGGGAAGCATTGTCTCTGAGGGTGGGCTTTCTTTTGCAAATGTCAGGAATGGGACATTTTAATCACACCAAACCTTTTTTTTTTTTTTTTCTGCAGAGTGCTTCTGAAATGAGAAACATTTCCAAACCAGCTTTTTCCTTTTTCCTTTGGTTCCAGCTCCAGCTGGCCACCATTTCCCTGCTTGCCAGAGCAGGGGTTCAGCAGCAGTGGCTGCCAGGAGCAGTGGGGGGCTGCGCTGCTGGGGGGCGCAGGAGGGTGTACATGGGGGTGGGGTGCATGGGGGTGTGCACGGCTGTGGGGGTGTGCGTGGGTGCAGGATGGGTGCACAGCATGCTGCTGGGGCCTGCCAGACCCCGCGGACCTTCCTGCCCAGGCTCAGTGGTGGCCGCGGTGTCCTCCACCTTGGTGGGACCGAGGGACGCTCACTGCACCCCACTGCTGCGGGAGCTGGGCAGGGGCCTCGCCTGCCTGAGACAGGGACAGGCGGGTGGCTGTGCCACGGCAGGACAGACTGACAGACCCCCGTCCGTCCCTGCCCCAGCACATGGCACCACCGCAGCCGCACGCCCGTGGTGACAAAGCCCGCACGCATCCCCCAAGTGCGAGCGCGCCGCCTTGTACAATGGAGCTTTATTGAGCTTTGGTGCCGGCACCGTGCCGGGCAGGCAGCGCCCGAGGGATGGGGACAGGGCCGGGGCCAGGTGGCCGCGGTGCGGGCGGTCACTGCTGGACCCTGCGGATGGACTGCACCTGGCCCGTCTGCGCGTGGGAGCCCCACTCCCGCACGTGCTTGTACTCGCCGGCGCTGCTGTCGCTCTCCAGCAGGTACTGGAAGCCGCGGTACCCCGGGTACTGCGAG
The DNA here is from genome assembly GCF_047663525.1 of Anas platyrhynchos. Lineage (NCBI taxonomy): Eukaryota > Metazoa > Chordata > Aves > Anseriformes > Anatidae > Anas > Anas platyrhynchos. The sequence goes on from NC_092602.1 coordinate 983,030, forward strand.
CAGACCCACCTGGAGCAGAAGGCAGCGTGTCTCAGGGCTGGGGGCCGGAGACGCCCGGTGCCGCGGGTCCCGCTGCCCCCGCTACTCACGCGCCGGAGCAGACGAGGAAGGAGCCGACGGCGCTGCTGCCCCAGCCCAGGGCGGGCAGCGAGGGGCAGTCGTCGCTCAGCTCCCCCCTCCTGCCCTGGAAGTTCTCGTGCTCGAACAGCATCAGCCGGCTGCGCCGACGGTCCTGCAGCGAGAGGGCACCGCGTGGGCACAGCCACCCCCTGCCCCCTGCCCATCTCCCCACCCAGGGCCGTCGGGGGTCCGGCACAGCCCCGTGCCAGGCCCTACTCACGGCGCAGGCGATGGGGCGGAAGGAGCACATCCTGTCCACGCGGTAGGCGTTGCTGCCGCTCCACGCCTCCCAGCACGGGTACTCGCCGCGCTCCAGCACGAACTGCTGCCCCTGGAAGCCGCAGTGCTCGAAGCCTGCCCAGCTGCCGGGGAGGTGGGGTGAGCACCCCGCGGCACCCAGCGCCCCCAGCACCCAGCGCCCCCAGCAGCCCCCAGCGCTCCCCACAGGAGGCAGCCCCATGGTTTGGGTGGCAGAAGGCACCCTGTGCCTCCGCCTGCCCGTGCAGCCCCCCGCCCCGCACTCACGCCCCGCTCTCGATCTTGAAGGAGCGGACGGTGCTGAAGCCGCACTCCGGGGTGCTGTAGCAGTCGGCGGTGAACTCGTGCCTCTTGCCCTGGAAGAAGGGCTCGTCCCACACCGCGATCTGGGGAGCACGGGCGGATCAGAGGCGCTGCAGGCGCAGAGGCCCCCAGCAGCCGCTGCACCCCCGTGCCCGGGTGTCCGCGGGGCTCGGCCCCTGCTCCTGCTCCTCCCCAGCCTCCCGCACCTTCCAGAGACCGGAGGCCGTCCTGCGGCGCTGGCTCATGGTGGTTCTGTGCAGGAGAAGAGGAGGCTGGTGTGGGGCTGCTGGCACACCACTGCCTGGCCCCGGGGCCACGCGCTGCCTCCTGCGCTTACCGGGGTGAGGAGCTGCACACGGAGAGGTGGCGCGGCCGGCAGCCCTGGGGCAGGGTTTTTATAGCTCCAGACAGAGCCAGGCCGGGAGGGCATTACGGAAAGCCCTAACTCAGCACACGGCGGGAGGAGGGACCGGGTGGAACAAAGGCAGGGCTGTGGAGAGGCTGGAGAGTGGGGGCACCAGGGCTCCCAGTGACCCCAGACCTGTGGAGCTGGGGCATCGCCCTGCAGCCTGCCCTGCTCCCCAGGGGAGCCCTTCCCCTACTCCAGGCTCCGCTGGGACCATGACCAGAGGTGTCCCTGCCTGTCTGCACCAGGGATTTGGCACGTGCAGTGCAGGGAGGAAGGCCAAAACCTTTGTGTGTGGAGGAGCTCGCTGTCCGTGCTGGGGCAGAGCAGCTCTCCCCAGGGGCCAGGGCAGCTCTTTGCAGGAAAAGCACGAAGCAAAGCCCCCGAGCATCACAACAAGCAGGGAGCGGGGGCGCAGCAAAGCAGAGGGCAGATCCTTGAGGGCATGAAGGGGTCCAAAGGCACAGGTCAAGATTTTGGGGTCCCTGCAGCAGTCTGCTGCCTCTGTGCTCGGGGACCTGGAAGGAGCCCCACGGCCGGAGCAGCGTGGGGAAGCCCCAGGAGCAGAGCTCAGCCCCTCCAGGCATCAAAATGCCCCATCCAAAGGCTGCTGGGGCTGGGAGGGAGAAGTGGAGGCAGCAGAACGGGGGCTGCAGGGCGGGCAGGAGCTGCCGATCAGTGCTCAGGAGCCATGGGCAAGGCAGAGAGGTTAAAAGAAACCACCCTGGCTCTGAGAGGCAGCAAATGCAACTTAAAATAGAAATACGTCTAACAAACATGAAAATGAATGCAAATTGAAAGCCGAGAGCCACGAAAGCTGGCTGCTGGGAGGTGAGGGAGCTGCCCCTGGGGGTGCCAGGAGGTACGGGAGCACCGCGTGCACCCGGCCGTGCTGCCACGGGAACGGCGGGCGGTCGATAAAACTGCAGGGAGAGGAGAGATCGATGAATGCTTGGTGTTTTGGGAAGCATCCCTGACGGTGCAGCTGAGCCGCGTGGCTGCAAGTTAACACTTCACCCCCGGGGGGAAGGAGGGGATGGTGCCAGCAGCCCCTGCGCAGGGCTCAGCGCTCAGCGCACTGCTCGGGGCATTACTGCTGCCCGTGCTGAGTGCTGGCTCGGCGGCAGCAGCACCAGGAGCCTTGGAGGCTTTGACAGAACAGGGAGGAGACAAGTGCCGGGGGTTCAAACGGCAACCAGGACCACGGCTGGCAAGCTGCTCGGCCGGGCAGGGGGGCTCCCCAGGGTGCCTGGGGCTGGCAGGCAGGGATGGCACGGGATGGCCAGCTGGAGCATCCTCAGAGGAGAAGGCTGTTTTTAGGGACTGAGATATTCAGAAAGTGTCGGCTTTGATTGCACATCTCCAGGGAAAGACCTCAGGAACAACTCTTGAAGCATTTTGAAGCACTGAAGTCTGGCATCCTGGCATCCTCGGGGCAGAGCACTCAGGTGCTGAGCGGTACGGAGGGAAGTTTAAAGCGAGATCAGTGGAGGTCAGAGGGGAAGTGAGAAAGCAGACGGGCTGACCCAGGGCAGGGTTAATGCAAAGCCAGGCTGGGGAACCTGCAGGCGCTGCCCCCAGGGCTGAGCTCTCCCTGTGCCAAAAGCTGGGGGTCCGGACAGGGGGGCTGGGAGCAATCCCCGGCTCTGCCCAGCTTGGTGCCAGCACCGGGCTGGGCTCCTGCCCCCGGCGGTGGGCATGGGGCAGCTGTAGGGCTGTTTTCGGGCCAGCTGTGGGGCACGGGGCTGGTGCACCATGCCCAGCCGTGGCGCTGCTGGAGCCGGGTGCCAGTGCGGGTCCGTGCGCGGGGGCTATATATGCCCTGCATGGGCGCACGGGTGCCAGCGCGCTGCAAAGTGGCACGGTCAGGCCTTCTGTTGTGCCGCGGGCACAAAGGAAAGTGCTGGGTTCAGCAGCTGGGCACGGGGCCGGGGAGAGGCTTCCAGCGCAGTGCGGGATGTGATGACGGGGCGGCCGCGCAGACACTGATGAGCTCGCACTTCCTTTGTGCGCCCGCCCGGGGCCTGCCCTTGCCAGGCTATAAAGTGGGGGCCCCGCTGCACCCCGAAACACAAGCCCGCTCACTCCAACAAGAAGCAGCAGCTGCCCAGGTAAGAGGACCAAGTGCCCGCACTGCAGCACTCGCTCCAGCTGGTCCCGAGGGGGGGAGAGAGAAACACAGGGGCTCGTCCATGCCCAGCACCGTGCCACTGCTTGGAGCACCCCGAGCCCATCACAGAGCTCCGGCACCCCTCTGCCCTCTGCGGGGGCTGCTGGATAACCCTAAACCGTAGTGTCACCATCGGGGTGCCCCCAAGAGGTCCACACACAAAGGGGGGTGCGCCCTGCCTGCCCCACGCACACCCATGTGGGACAGCCCTGGTGCAGGATCAGGCCCTGGGGAGGGCAGGGAATGGGAGCGGGGAGCTCGGGGCACCCCCGCACAGCGAGACCATGCTGGGGGCTCTCCTGGGCACAGAAGGGGAGCGTGGTGAGTGCCACCTCCTGCTGCCCAGGCAGGACCTGCTGCCTCTGCCCGGCCTGCCTGGGGAACCCCCAGCTCCTCGCCCCATGCTGTGACCCTCCTCACCCCAATGCCACCCCAATGCCACCATCCCTGGGGCCGGGTGGGGTGTCCCACGGCCGTGCCCCCACTAACCTGCGGCTGGCATCTCTGCTCCCAGACCTGAGCTGACCACCACAATGTCTGAGACCATGAAAACCACCGCTGCGGAGGACAAGGAGAAGGCACAAGCTCCATCCTCCGACCCCACACCCGTCACCAACAGCAAGGGCGAGGAGCCCGCCGCAGAAGCTTTCCGGGTAAGCCCCGCACATCCCCGCGGGGAGGGACAGGGTCCCGGGGTGAGGGGCAGCCTGGGTGGCCAAGGGGAACGGACCCTCAGCCCCCGCCAGCAGCAGGGGGAACACGGCCGGTGCTGACCCTGCCTGGCAGCAGCTCTCGGGGCAGAGGACTCAGGGAGCTGCTGCAGCACCGGGTACGATGTGGGTTTGCCACGCAGGATGCTCCCGGTTCCCCTCGGCCAGGACATCTTGTCTGAGAGTGCAGATCTTGGAATTGCTCTCCCCACACCCCAGCTTCGGGGCTTGGTGCTGCCACAAGGCCACCATAGCCCCGAGGAGCCCTGTGAGGAGGGCAGGAGCTGAGCACAGGGAGCCCCGCGGTGCTGCCGGGGTGATGGGGACAGCACCAAAAGGCCGCGGTGCTGCTGGGGAGCTGCATCGGGGCTGGAGACAAGGGGTGAGCCATGAGGGTGCCCCGTGACAGCTCCACGGTGCCAGGCACAGGGGGCACGGTGCAGGTACAGCTCCTGGCCCCACAGCTCCATCCCGACCCTGCTGTACCCACTGCGGGGGCACCAGCACGGGGACCCCCAGCGTGGCCATGGCACCCAGAGCAGGGAGCAGCTGTCGGGGGGGACCTCGGTGTGCCGGGACACGCGGCCCCGTGCCCTGCCCGAGCTCTTCCCTCTGCCCCCAGATCATCGTCTTCGAGCAGGAGAATTTCCAGGGCAGGCAGATGGAGTTCACCGCCGAGTGCCTGAACCTGGCCGACTGCAGCTTCGAGCGGGTGCGCAGCGTCATTGTCAGCTCCGGCCCGTGAGTGACCCTGCCCCGGAGGGACCCGTGCCCGTGGGGACGCCGTGGCCTGGGGGTGCAGGGTGATGCGTGGGCATCTCCTGCAGCTGGGCACAGCGCCTGTCCCCCCCCGGTGACAAGGGCGGTGGGTGTGGGGTTGGCTGCTGGGGCCGAGCAGCGGTCGCTGTGCCCGGGGGTGTGTGAGCCCCCCACATGGGCTGGGAGAAAGGCAGGCACAGGGCAGTGGGCTCGGTCCTGGCACCCATGGATATTTCAGGTGCTGGGAGCCCAGCTCGGCCGCCCCGCGGGCTGGTGGAGCAGGAGAGGAGCCTGACCCCTCGCGCCACCCTGCCCCTCTCCCCAGCTGGGTGGCCTACGAGCAAGCCAACATGCGCGGGGAGATGTTTGTCCTGGAGAAGGGCGAGTACCCTCGCTGGGACACCTGGTCCAGCAGCTACCGGAGCGACTGCTTCATGTCCATGCGTCCCATCAGGATGGTGAGTGGCGGGGGAAGGAGGTGGCTCCGGCTGGGGCTGGGGCTGTGTCCGTGCCGCGCGGTGCCCGGTCACTGCGAGTGCCATCCGCCCAGCCCAGCGCCTCCCCGCTGTCCTCCCCAGGAGGCTGAGGACCACAAAATCTCCCTGTACGAGTCTGCTGACTTCAAGGGCAACAAGATGGACATCCAGGAGGACGACGTGCCCAGCCTCTGGGCTTACGGCTTCTGCGACCGCGTGGGCAGCGTGAAGGTGCCCAGTGGAACGTAAGCCGGGCTGCAGCCCCCCCAGCTCCCTGCGCTGTGGGGGGCTCCGCGTGCTGCCTCCTGGGTGCAGGGGGTGTCCCGCAGGCAGCGGGGCACAGCCGGGCAGCGGGGACCCCGGGCAGGGTTCCGTGGTGGGGATGTTTTTGGGTGGGTTCACAGCTCGGCAGCTCACACCCGTGTGCTCTCCCCGCAGCTGGGTCGGGTACCAGTACCCGGGGTACCGGGGCTACCAGTACCTCTTTGAGACCGGGGACTTCAGGCACTGGAACGACTGGTGCGCCTTCCAGCCGCAGCTGCAGTCCATCCGGCGCGTCAGGGACATGCAGTGGGAGCAGCGGGGCGCCCGCCCCGACCCCAACGCCCCCTCCGACTGAGCGCCCCCACCACGGGCGGCCCCGGCCCCCCCGGCCCCCCCGCGCGGTGCTGAGCGGAGCCTGCCCCGGGGGGAAATAAAGAGTGAGACGGTGCCGGTGGTGCTGCCAGCTGCGGGGGGGCGCTGGGAGATGCTGGGTGCTGGGTGCTGGGTGCTGGGGGCTGGGTGCTGGGTGCTGGGTGCTGGGGGCTGGGTGCCGCCCCCGCGCCGTTGGTGCGCGCCGTTTGCACGCACACACGCGGGGCACAAGCGCCCCCCGGGGAGCACGGGCACGGCGCGGGGGGGCGAACGGCGGGGCCGGGCCAGCAGCCGGTGCCGGTACCGGTGCCCGTACCCATACCCATACCCATACCCGTTCCCGTTCCCGTGCCCGTTCCCCTGCCCGCACCCGGTGCCGGTGCCGGTGCCCGCCCCGTGCCCGTTCCCGCGCCCCCCCCGCCGCAGGACGCATGCGCAGCGGGGCGGCGCGGGGATCCCGGCCCCTCGTGCGCGTGACGTCGCCGCGTCCCCGCCGGCGGCACCGGCACCGGGCACGGGAACGGCAGCGGGAGCGGTGAGTGCGGGGGTGGGGGGGGGCGGCGGGCACCGAGCGGGCGGCGGCGGCGGGGGCGGGGCGCGGCCGTGCGCGGTACCCGGTGCCCGGTACCCGGTACCCGGTGCCCGGTGCCCGGTGCCCGGTACCCGGTGCCCCCGGCAGCCCGCACCGGGCCGGGCAGCGCAGCCCCGAGCAGCCCCGTCCCGGAGCCCCGCGCTGCCGGTAGCGCCCTGCCCGCACCGCGTCCCCCTGCCGCCGGCACAGCCCCGGGGAGCGGGACGGGGACGGGATGGGGACGGGATGGGGACGGTGCGCACCGGGCGCGCACTGCCCCACAGCCCCCCCCCCAGCCCCAACCCCCCCGCACCGCGCACCGGGCCCGGCTGCCCCTCGGCCGTGCCCCCCCCGGGGGCTGGGTGCGAGCCCCAGGCAGGCAGGGGCCGGGGAGGGGACCGGTGGGCGGCCGCGGGTCCCTCCCGGAGCTCTGTGCCCGCTCCCCGTGGAGCTGTGGCCGGGTGCTGCCCGCAGCCCTCCCCGCGGCATCGCAGCACCTGCAGGAGCAAACCTGCAGGCCTCGGGGCTTCATGGGTTTTATGGGGTTTATGGGGTTTTATGGCTCATTGGTGGAGGTGTGATGCCAGCACCGTGCCCTGTGCCCGCCGTGCTGCCCAGGCATCGCTGCCCCCCGCACGGTGCTGGGTGTGTGCCCCTGCCCCGTCCCTCCCTGCAGCTCCAGATGGGGGGGGGGAGCTGGGCTGCATCCAGAGCTGCTGAGCACCAGGGGCTTGTGCTGAGCCAGCGGTGCCCCAATATGTACCCGGGGACAGCTCGGGGCTGAGCACGGCACTGGGAGCAGTGGGAGCACTGGGAGCTCTTATGGGGTCCCTGGGTGCAGTCGCTGCGTGCCCCCCAGAAGGGCCGTGGGGCTGCTGCTCCCTGCAGCTCTCACACCGTGTTAGTGACTCCTGCTGCCGTGTGAAGCAGCCGATGCCCTGATCCCCAAGGCGGTTTGCGTTACAGATGTGCTGAGCCTGTAGGGATGTGTGGGACGCGGGAGCTCTGCGAAGCGCGGAGCCTGGCAGGAACATTTCTGGGGAAAGGAGGCAGCCCCCAGCAGGTGGTTTTGCGCTGATGCCTCCTGACGAATCTGTGATGCTCGCAGCAAGCCTCAGCCTCCTTCCTGCCTTGGCAGGGGGAAGGCTGCTTCCCACCCAGCGCCTGGGTGCTTGCCCTGCAGCCACCCCCAGCCCTTCGCTTTGGGCCTGGGGGCTGCAGCCCTGAGCTGCATGGGGCAGGCTCTGGGTTTTGTCCTGCTTCTGCTGGCAGCACGGGGCGGCCATCCCAGAAGGGCCCTTTCCATTTTCATCCATCGACGGTGCCACGAGACGAGCCCCTCCTGGGCCGTGCCTTGGCATAAAATATTTGCCCGGGCTCTGGGTGTTGCACGAGCTGCTGGGTGGCACCGGGGCGCTGTGGCTGTGCGAGGGGGGCTGCGCACCCCCACGGGGCTGGGGTTCGGGGCCAGGCTGCAGCCGGTGCCCCCTGCCCGCACCTTCCTCCTTCGGTGCCTTCGGGGCTGGGGATGGCTGGTGTTGCTTCATAGGGAAATAAAATATTTTGATTTTGTTTCTTAAGCAAATTTGAGGTTTTGGGGTTTCTCTTGTAGAAACAACCTTTACTTTGCAGATCCTGATCTTTGTGCGTGCAGGAATGGAGCTCGTTAAGACTGACGGCTTGGCACGGGGACTTGGAAAATATTTTTTTGAAGATGCTCGGTATTTTTTCTAGCAGCTCCTTTGATTTCTTTCTCTCCCTGTTGCATGGCAGGCTCTGACCACCCACACTTGTGGGGAATGTTTTGTTCAGCGCTGGGAGTGCGGAGCCAGGTTTGCAGCGAGGCTGGTGCCTGGACGTGCACACCCCTGCCCTCGGCTGCAGGACTCTCCCCTCGCTGGTCCCTCTGCACCTCGCTGCAGGAAAACCTGCGGCGATTTTGGTTTCACTTGCACAGCCCGCCAGGACAGGCAGAGGAATAATATCTGCACGTGAACTGTGCTGCCCTGGGCCCTGCTCCTGCTCCTGCTCGTGTCAGCAGCCCCAGGGGCGAGTGTGGGGGCGAAGCAGGAGCAGCGGAGGTGCCGGTCCGTGAGCTCTCAGTGCCCATCCTCTGGGGTGCCTGTGGGGCTTTGGCTTTGCCCCCCGTGGGAATAACCACACTGTAATTACAGCCGTGGGCACGGAGGAGCTGTGAATGGGAGCTGTGGATTGATTAACCGTCAGGAAGGTCCCTCTGAGGCTCCCAGCTGCTGCCCTGGTTTCGTGCACCGCGGATGCTCCCTGGCGAGGGCCGGTGGCTGCGCTTTGCCTGGGGGCCACGTCCGTCACTGCATGGGGGTCTGCACGGGGCTCCTGCTCGCCAGCCCTGGTGCGTGGTGCTGAGCAGGAGAGCTTTCCTCCCTGCTGTCCCTGAAGCAGCGAGTGTTGTGAAATGAGATGTGGTAACAGCCACTTCCCCTGCGCTAGCCAGAAATCTGCTGTCTCCGGGACAGCCGAGGGCAGTGCCAGGCACGCCAAGGGGCGTAGGGCCGCTGGGCCAGGGGGGCTCCTGGCAGCGTGGGTCCCCCCCACAAGCCCTGCTCCTGGCCCTGCTGCCCTCCCCGTTCGGGGGAGCGCCCTGGGAGCAGCACACGGGGCTGGGCCTTGCTTCCCTGCTGCCTGCAGGCCCTGGCGGTGGGCAGGTGGCTCTCGGGTCCCCATCGCCACCGCAGCACGTTTGGGGCCGTTTTCCTTCCTTTTCCCCGAGCCCGGCTGCTGGGGGCGTCAGCGCCTGAGGCAAACGGGTGCCTGTCATCAGCGGGGTTGCAGGGCCGGGGTCCTCGCTGGGGGTTTGGCCGGCACATCGATGTTGGTGCTTTTAATTGAGGGAAAAGCTGGGCAGGATCCGCGGGGACTGGTGAAGGTGGGGGAGCTGCAGGGGGTGCCCGCGCTCCGTCCCCGCGCTGCTCTCACCGCTGTGCCCGGGGTGGTGGTGCTGCAATGCAAGCCACAGCGCTCTCTGTTCTATTTGGGGATTTTCAGAGGGATCCATAACCCCAAAGTGGCCTAAAATCCGTGTATTTTTAGTGGGGTTGGCTTCTGGTTGCTGTAGATGCTCCTGGCTTTGTGGCCTTCAGCACATCCCCAGCCTTAGTAAGCAAAAACGCCCTGCTCTCGGCACTGCTGCTCTCGTCACGTGATGCCTTGAAAGCAACTCTTTTTTTTTCTCTTTCTGTTTTTTTTCAATTTGAACACTGTCGGTACCCTTCAGCAGCATAACCCCAGGCACGTCTGAGCCCTTCTCCCACCGCCTGGCCCCGCTGTGCCGCGGGAGCTGGGCGCTGCCACGCTTTGTCGGCCGGGCCCGGGGTGCGGCACCGAGGGTGTTCCTGCACTGCACACAGCCTGCGAATTAATTGAAGGCTATCAATTAAGCAATTAAGCTTTGCTGATTTGCAAAGATGCCGGTTAGATGCATTAGTGTGTTTTTGCTGACCACAGCTGCTGTTGCACCGCGAGGACGCTCGCAGTTCCTCATCCCTTATTAAGCACCAAGGATTTGAGCTAAATTTTTCCATGCCCCACCTCAGGCTTTTGGGGAGGCTGCAAAGACAAGCAACCATTTCTGGGAATGATTTAAAAGAAAAGGCATTTTTTGATCACATTACGCTTCTTGTAGAAACGGTGCTTGTTGTCTGTAACCCATCCCTGCTCTGCACAATGTCCCCATCACATCGCTTCGCTGCCGATCGCCTGCGCTTGGGATGCGGCCATCCCTGGGCGAGCTGCTGCTGGGGGGCTGCACGTCCTGCTCCAACACTGCTTGGTGGTGGGCTGCGTGAGCTCTGCACCGTGTGTGTGGGGAGTTCATCGGTGCAGAAGCACCCCCAGGCACAGCACAGCCCCGTGGTGCAGGGCCTGGTGATGGGCAGCGCGGTTGAGCTGTGCCATTTGTGTTGCACGGGGCTGCAGCGTGGTGTCTTGCCCGCCAGCCGTGCCTTCAGCAGCACGAGTGGCTGCTATCGCACCCCACACACAGTGCATCCCCCCGGAGCTGTGTGTCCCCTGGGAGCTGTGTGTCCCCCCGGAGCTGTGTGGGACCCCTCCGGCACTCGCCCCTTCTCCACAGGCTACAGGGTGCCGTAGGGGCGCTGCGGGAGCCTGGGCGCGCTGAGCCTGCAGCAGGAGGTGCAGGAAGGAAGTCTGCAAGCGTGTGCGAGCGTGTGTGCGAGGGCAAGAGCCGGAGGGTTTCCGGAGCGGGGCGGCTGTTAAACCGCTGCCGCGTGCACCAGGCAGCTCGTGGGGCTGCAGGGCTGCACCCGGGGATGCGGCTGGTGCCGCGCAGCCCTGCAGCCTCGTCCAGACCTGGAGTCCTGTGGGCGGTGGGGGGGACACTGTGGGGAAGGAGGGCGATGCATGTGCTGGGCTCTGCCCCGCTGCGACGTCCCTGCCGGGTGGAGTTTCCCTCTTGTTCCTAATTAGTGCTAAGGAACACTAATTCGAGAGGGGCCGGTGACGTTCGAAGGCGTCTGGGCAGGAGAGGAGGAGACTCTCGGGGAGCTGGAACAACAATCAGCGTCTGCGCTTCAGATGTGCTCACAGACATCCTCCAGGGCTGGGACAGCGTCGCACGGGGGGGAGCTGAGTGCAGGAGGGCTGTGGGGCTGCTCCAGGGCTCACAGGTGGGCACGGGCAGCGCCGTGTCCTCGGGGGCACCCGGCGGGTTGGGTCCTGCAGCCACCAAGAGCTGGAGCTGCGTCGGGCGGCCGGGAGCACCACGGCAGGGCTGGGGCTGGCCCTCAGCCTTGAGCCAGCACCGGAGGGATCTCAGCTTCACACAGCTCCGTGGCATTGCTCTGGTCCTGAGCTCTGCGTCCCCGTGGCCTTGCTGGGAGCGTCGAGTTTCAGGGCCTGGGTGCGAGGTGTCCCCTGGGCTCCCTTGGCTCTTGCTGCTTGGGGAGCTTGGGCGCTGTTCTGGCTCCTGTCTGGTTCCAGCGTTTGTAACAAAGGCTGCGGTGAGCGAGTCTGAAGCTGCTTCCTCTGGGACGGGCCGTGCTGCTCCGGCCACTTGTGTGCAGTGGAACCGTGCCATGTCCGGGCGGCTGGGCCCTGCTTTTAGATCCTGCAGCTGCTTCTGCTCCTCTGCGGCTTCTCCCGGCCAGGGCACTGGGTTTCCTGCGCGGAGCAGCCACCGTCCTGCCGCCCCTCTCCTCCCTGTGCTGGCCCAGCTCTGCCAGCACCAAAACGCAGCTGGGCAGGACGAGGGCCACCGAGGTGCCCGCACCCCGGCCCTGCTGTGCGTGGCGGCCAGAGCTGTCCCCAGGGATCCGGGCCAGCTCTCCTGGGGCTTGGAGGGAGGTTTTGGGCAGGAGGCGTGCGTGCGGAGGGGACGGTGCCAAGGAGGAAGAGCAGTGCTTGTAACCACGCTTGTACCTATCTGAGACCAACAAACAAATCGGCCCTGTGTTTTTCTTCCCCATTAGGTATTTTTGCAGCCACCTGGGGGTGTATCGGCGTGACACTCGGCTAGCAGCAAGATGAGCACACGGGGAGAAGGTAAGCCCGCGTGGAGAGCTCTTGGCAGAGCGCTTGATTCCCCTGTGGTCCCAGCAGGGGAGTGCTGAATATTTCATGCGGCTGCCCACACCTTCGCTGATGCTCCGTTAATATTTTATTGCTTGCAGCAGCTCACGGGGAATGCTTTAAGCCTTATTGATGGCTCAGCAGCATGCAAAATATGGGAGGCGCTTTGCCTACGGGGCCTCTGGTGTCCTTGGTGGTCACCGCTTTGCTGTCACTTCCCCAGCAGCCCGCTGCTTCCCTCTCCCTCGGCTTTCTGCAGAGCCTTGAGCTGCCTGCAGCCGGGCACAGCCCTGTCCTGCTCCCCGCTGTCCCTGCTGTCCCCGCATGCCCCCATGGGGAGCCAGGGGCAGGCAGGGGGAGCCCCCACACAGGTTCCCTGGAGCCGAGGGATGGTGCGGGCAGACTCGCAGCCAGCCTGCCCCCTGCACAGCAAAATGAGGGAATTCCTTTGTGCCAGGGAGCAGGGTGGTGGGAAATGCTCCCTGTAAGCCCGCAAAGAACAGAGCACCTCTGTGCTCCCGGCCTCCTTGTGCACTGCTGATCTCTCCTGCTAATTAGCCTGTCTTTCTGCACAGCGCTAATTATTCCAGTTGGCCTTGAATCCCGAGTGCTCCAGCTGCAGTGCATTGCAATGGGTTCTGCGGCCTTCAGCAATTATTTTTAGGGTGAGCATTTGAATTCATTTACATGACTGAAGCAGCTCGAGGTAGCAGGGTGGAGCGGGCAGTGCCGTGGTGCTGACTGAATGCCAGGGAGCTGCTCGGTGCCCCCTGCGACTTGTGGCCTGAGCCAACGTGCCCACGTTGGGCTTCCTGACACTCACACGGTGCAGCCGTGCGCCTGGCACTGCCGACCCTCGGTACGCTCACAGCAGGCAGCACAGGCAGCGGCACGGCCACACAGATGGTCCCGGGGTGGGAAGGCTCCTACCTGGCCGGGCAGACGGGCGCTGCCTCGCCGGGTCTGGCCCTGGTGCTGTGCAAGTGCAGCCGGGAACCAGCAGGGCAGCTGGTGCTGCGAGGCCGGGCCTTGGAGAGGTGCCCTGGGAGCAGCGGGCAGGGGAGGGATGGGGATGGGGAGGGCACGGTGCCACCAGGCGCCGTGCCATGGGGACAGGCGCCGTGCCATGGGGACAGGCACCGTGCCATGGGGACAGGCACCGTGCCGGGCAGGCTCTGCTGGCTGCCCCTCTCCTAGCCGGGCGCTTACAGGAGGGTTGCAGCAGGGAGGCCGCCTTCCCGAGGCCGTTCCAATGCTTGCTGGGGAGCTGCAGCGCGTGGACGCCCCTGGCCTCAGCTCCCGCCCAGGCCGTGTAAGCACAAAGGACTCGAAATCCCTGCGTGACCCCGGGAGGATTGCAAAACCTGCGCTGGCAGAGGGAGGGAGAAGGGGGCGGGCGGGGGACGGTGCCAGCTCTCCTGGGAGCCGCCGCGGGGACGGGCAGCCTGCTGCCAGCACGTCCCGTGGAGCAGACACCTGGCCTGGGACCACGGCACGGCTCCGGGGACGTTACTGAGGTCAGCCTGGGGTGCAGGTGTCCAACACAGACCGCACGTTGCCGTTACTGGCGCGTTACCCTGAAATTGGTTTAATTTCTCAGCTGGTTTCGCTCTATGGGTAATTGCTTCTTCTGAGTCAGGCGCTTCAGATTTGCATGAGATGCTTTTGGTTTTCTCTTTATTTCAGCCTTCTCCCTCCCCTATGGCAGCACGCGTACAACTAAAGCCGGTGTGGGAAGGAGGCAGGTGGCCAGCGGGAGGGAGAGCAAGGAGGTGTGCTGGGCACAGGGAACCCGTGCTGGAAGGAAGGAGAAGGGCGGGAGCCTCGGGGTCTGTGTGGGATGGAGCAGGCTCTGTAACGGTGCCTTACCCTGTTGGTGGAAGTAAAGCCGGAGATTTTTCTCCTAACCTAACACACGCTCGATCCAAAGGAGTAACTGGATGAAGGCAAAGCCAGTCGGTGCCTCAAGGAAACAGTTCTGTGAGAGCTGGGCGAGTGGTGGCCTCCCCTCTCCAAAACGTCCATGGAGCTTTGCTCCAGCCACAAACCCGAGGTTCTGGGTACAGAAAACAGTCGGGTAATCTCTTTGGGCGTGCTCTCAGGCGCGCTTTAATTACGTGCTGGGTAGAAGACACCTACCCTGAGACGTGCTGATAGGTAAGGGCTGATGAAAGCTGGGGGGTGGCGCGGGCGTCCCGAGGAGCCCTGCTCACCAGCGGCTCTGTCTTTCTCTTGCAGATGCCCGCGGGGCCGGACGCTCGCTAGCCGCAAGCTGAAGCCTGGTGGCCTGTCGGTCTGCAGCCCATGCGGAGCGCAGCAGGATGCGGGTGACCATGAGGCGGGTGCTGCTGGCCGTGGGCTCGGTGGTCGCCCTGGTGGTGACTCTGCACCTTGGCCAGCAGGTCCTGGAGTGCCAGCAGGTCCTGAACAAGAGGAGGCACCGGCTGATGAGGCCGGAGAACGAGGAGCTGGTCATGATGGACTCCAACCACGTGGAGTACCGCTACAGCAAGGAGATGCCCCTCATCTTCATCGGCGGCGTCCCCCGGAGCGGCACCACGCTGATGAGGGCCATGCTGGACGCCCACCCCGAGGTGCGCTGCGGGGAGGAGACCCGCATCATCCCCCGCGTGCTGGCGATGCGGCAGGCATGGTCCAAGTCGGGCCGCGAGAAGATGCGCCTGGACGAGGCGGGGGTGACGGACCAGGTGCTGGACGCGGCCATGCAGGCCTTCATCCTGGAGGTGATCGCCAAGCACGGCGAGCCGGCCAGGTATCTGTGCAACAAGGACCCCTTCACGCTCAAGTCCTCCGTCTACCTGTCCCGGCTCTTCCCCAATTCCAAGTTCCTCCTGATGGTGCGAGACGGCCGCGCCTCGGTGCACTCCATGATCACCCGGAAGGTGACGATCGCGGGCTTTGACCTGAACAGCTACCGGGACTGCCTGACCAAGTGGAACAAAGCCATCGAGGTGATGTACTCCCAGTGCCTGGAGATCGGGCGCTCCCGCTGCCTGCCCGTCTACTACGAGCAGCTGGTGCTGCACCCCGAGCAGTCCATGCACGCCATCATGAAGTTCCTGGACATCTCCTGGAGCGACGCCGTGCTGCACCACGAGGAGCTGATAGGGAAGCCCGGCGGAGTGTCCCTATCCAAGTGAGTGTCTCAGTCCTGGTCTCTGCTTCCCGAGGGGTATTTCGTTACACAGAGCTAAAACTGGGGGGCAAAGATCCATTCCCTGTGTCTGTGTGTGCTTTTTAGGGGTGGGAGCTGCAGCACCTCCAGTTTTATAGATTTGTGTTTCTGAGTAAAGGACTCGGTGGTGGCAGCCTGTTGTACCCCAAAGGGCAGCCTGCCAGGCGGGGATTGTAGGAGCAGGTGGCTTTTATTCAGCTTCCTTGGCAGTGCAGGAGTGACATCGATCTTTAATCCGAAAAGACCTGCTTGCTCAGAAACGAGCTCTGTAACGTGGCTTTTCTCCACCCATCCTCAACCCTCCCTGCCGTGATTGCAGTTGTGCTGCTGTGACTCACGCCGTGGTGTGCGATAATCCCGCCGGTGCTGGTGGTGCAGGACACAACGAATGCTCTCCTCCCGTGGAGACACACCCAGAGGCCCCTCCTCGCTGGCTCCCCATCTCTGTGCCTGCCTTCGCCCACCTTCTTCGGGTCTTTTAACGCTCTTCCTTTCCTCAGGGAAGCTGAAGCCTGCCTTAGGAAGATGTAACCGGCCGTTTATGGGAACCATCCAAGCAGGCTCTGTATAAATTCCTCTGGCCTGCAGCAGCCCGATGCACCCCGAGCAGTGCTGCGGGGAGCTGCAGCGGGGCACGGGGCCGCTCCTCTCCTCGGGGACAGCGTGGGGGTGGAAATGCTGCTGCCAGCGGGGCTGTGGCACTGTGTGTGCCTCATGTGCCTCGTGCCTCGCCGCCTGCCTGGCAGCCCCGAGGCTCAGGGCTGCAGCCGCTGTGCAGGTTGACCCGTTCCAGCACACAGCACTGCCTCTGCGGGGCCGGGTGTGCCTTCCCTGGGCTGGGCTGTGCTGGGCTGGGGTGGGTGTCCTGTCCTCCCCACGCAGGGCAGGGCGGGAGGGGAGCGGTGTCTGCAGCGCAGCAGGGCGCCGTGGCTGGCTTTGCTTGTTGGAGCTGGTCCTGCCGGGTGCAGTGGCCAGGTTCGATCGCAGGGCGAGAGGCTCGTGTGGGGCCATGGTGCTCGTGGGGTCTGGCTGCAGCAGCAGCAGGCGAGGAGGCAGGCGGGAGCTCACACAGTGAGCGTGGTCATGGAGAGACCCAAGCCCCAGGGCTGCAGGCACCTCGGCTGCCCCCAGAGCAGCACCACGGTGCCCGTGGGGGCTCTGCCCGCACTCGCAGCAGGAGCAGAGCAGCATTTGAGGCGCACACTTGTCCTGACAGCAAAATGTGCAGGTGGCAGCTGGCCCAGCTGAAGGCTCTTCCATCAGCCTGGTGCGTCTGTGAAACCCAAGCAGCAGCAGCTTTAGTGCCTTGTTTTACCTTCTTCTTTATTTTCTTCCAGGATAGAAAGATCCACGGACCAGGTCATCAAGCCGGTGAACATGGAGGCGTTATCGAAATGGATCGGGCACATCCCGGGGGACGTGCTGCAGGACATGGCCCACATAGCTCCCATGCTCGCCAGGCTGGGCTACGACCCGTACGCCAACCCGCCCCACTACGGCCACCCGGACCCGCTGGTGGTCAACAACACGCACAGAGTGAGTGTCACCGCCGGGAGCACGGCCGGGCGCTGGCGGGGAGGGCTCGTGGCGGTGGACCGCAGGGCTCTGCACCCACACAGCCTCCTGAAGAGAGTCAAAAAAAAAAAAGAGTGGAGACACAAAGCTCTGCTCCGTGTGGTCGCAGTGCAGTCACGCCGAGGAGGTTCACAGTTACACGCGGTGCACGGAGCCTGGCGTGGCTCGGGCCGACTGCGCTCCCTGTGATTTTGTGGTGGGGTTCGTTCCTCTGTTGTGGCAGATACTGACCTGTCCCTCCCTGCTCCAGCCCCGGTCCTGACCCCAGCCATGGGGTTAGTGGTGTATGGCGATGTTACCGAGATGGGGGGGTGGCACTAGGCACTCTGGTCTGGCCCCTCGAGAAGGCTCGGGCTGTGCTGTGTCTGCGGGGAGCTCGCCAGCCAGTCCCACGAGGAAAGTGACGGGAGGCTCACAGTGTCTTTGGGCAAAACCAGAAGAATTTTTTTTAGAATATTGACTCGTGTCTGGATCAGAACGGGGACGAAGGAGCTGCCGAGCCGCAGACAGCAGTTACTGGAGAGGGAATTTCTCAGGCTGTGGGGTGACCGGTCCTACCTGGACACCCAGACGTGCCCGGCCACACAGCAGCTTGCAGGGTGGACTTGATGCTCGTACAGTCGCTGTCCAAGAAGTGGTCAGTATTTTTTTCTTTCCCATAGGTTTTAAAAGGGGAATATAAAACGCCAGCCAACTTGAAAGGTCACCTGCAGGTACGTCCCGTGTCACAGCCGAGCACTTCGCCCTGGGTGCCTGGTCCCTTGCTCCCTCTGATGGGCGTTCACAGGCTGGGCAGCCCAGCTGGGGTATCGCTCCTGGTGCTGCTCTGTTGTTCCTGTCCTTCCTGCTCCATCCTCCCAGCTTTATTTTGACATCCTGCCTCAGTCACAAATCCTGACTTTGTTCTGTGCTGCTCAGAACCTGCTTTCACCCGTCAGTGCTTTCTGTTCTGCTCTTGTGTGTGGGTTATTGTTGTACTGCTCTGTGCTCACTCCTCAAACTCGAGTTCTTCATTCTCTTTGAGACACTTCCACCTTGCTTCTGTCCTGAAACTCATTTTTTTTCATTGTCCTGGGTCTTGCCGTGTTTAGGGAAGGATTGCTTATCTGATTTCAGGATAGAGGTGGGTCTTCTGGTTCCTGTACCTGTGTGATTGTATTTTGGTGTCAAACATACGCTGCATGGCTCCCTCCCTGTACAGCGGTGTCTGAGGGCAGTTGATGACCGTCTTTTACAATGCAGAGCTGTGCAACAGCCAGCACACACAGACTTAAAAATAAAAGACCTGACTCTTGACTCTGCAGAAGGCACTGCCTGCCTGCACGGGAGGTGCGGTGTGTTGGTGTGGAGTCACACAGATGTTTTGACCAAAGGTGCCAGTTGGACCTGTTCAGCGTGGGGACCCCTTACGCAATCAGACTGATCTGCATTGCCGCTGTGTGTGCAAACAACACAGCCAAACCCCAAAGTGAGGAAACGGGGCTGCTGGGGGAGCAAGCACGCGCGTGTATTCACTGCAGGAGGTGTCACTTGCAGTTCCTGAGCAGCCACCCTGTGTGGTTCGCAGTGCACGTACAGGAGGGAAGCGAGAAGCTGCAGCCCCTGGCCCAGTCTCGTGGCTCCTGGTTCTGCGCCGTGGCACCGTCTTGTCCTGGCCGCTTCCCTTTCCCGATACAGGGAGCGCATTGGGGATGCTTGGAAGTGCAGGTGGTGACTTAAAACTGATCTTCTGTTTCTTGGTTGTTCTAGGTGATGCAGAACACGTCATCTTCTCACTAATAAAATTAATGATTTCCAGGTAAGACCTTGTAGTTTAATGCGGGACCATGCAAACTGCCCGCATTGCTCCAGGGCTGGCATTTTGCTGGTTTAATTTCTTGAGCCCATGGATCAGCCAGGCTGCTCCAGGCACGCTCGCCATGCCCAGGATCTCTTTCACAGTCGCTTTAAGTTTTCAGGGCAATACTGTTACGTGAGGTGATTTGTCAGGACTTTATATTTTTCCCCTGAGCTCTGAAAGAGGCTCACCAGCAGAACTGAAATCATCCACCTGGGAGCGTTATTACTGAGCACCCTGTGGGGAACACGGAGCGGGGCTGTGGGAAGGGGGGGCTGTGGAGGGAAGGGGTGGGAGTGGGGTGCCGTGAGGGGCCGTGGGGAGCCGTGGGGGGCTGCACGGGGCTGTGGGGGGCTATGAGGAGCTGTAGGGGTGCTGAGTCATGGGGAGGAAGGTGAAGGCCGTCCCGGCTGCTGTCAGCTCGGCAGCCCCGGGCTGCTCCCCCTGACTTCAATAGTGGCTGTCAGTGGTCGGATGCCTTTGTCTCTTTTCAGGCAGCCTCTGTGCTAAGACACAAACAGCACTTTTTTTTGCCTAAATTTACTCTTAGAACTTTGCAAATATACACTTAGAACTCTCCATTTCAAAGCAGTCTCTGGCCAAAAAAATACAAAATAAACTCAGGAGCCCGGGGTGGGAGCAGCCGCGTGCCCTGAGCGGGAGCTCGGTGCTCCTGAGGGGCTGCTGTGTGGGGACAGCTCGAGGGGGTTCCGGTGCTGTGAGGGCCGTGCTGGGGGCACCCCGGGGCCGCTCCCCAACACCGGGGGGTGCCCCAGGGCCGCCCCCCGACCCCGCTGCCCTTCTCTCTTGCAGGTTGCTGCGGACAGCGCCGGGAGGCGGGCAGGAGGCTGGCAGGAGGCCGGCCGGGTGCTGGCGGCGCTGCCCCGGCCCCGGGACCCCCCTGGGACCCCCCGGGACCCCCGGTGCCGGTGCCGGGCCCATTCGGGGCAGGCCGTAAGGGCGGCTGCCGCGCCCCCGCCGTGTACAGACTGTATTTAAGAGTCAATTAATATATGCTGTGTTACTACACGCGGCCCTGTGCGGGCTGTGCTTGTGTTCGTTAATCACTAATTGAGGCACGCGTTAATAAGGGGCGACCCCGCCCCGGGAGGACCCGCGGCTGGCCCCGCCCGCAGGGGGCGCGAGTGCGGCCGCTCCTTCCGGGCGGCGTCTCTATGGTGGGGGGCGGTACCGGAAGAGGACGACGCGGCTTCCGGCTTCCGGTTACCGGCGGCTGAGGCGGCAGCGGCGGGGGCGGCACCGGGAGCGGGCGGGGGGCGGCGGGGCTGGGCCTTGGGGGGGGGGTCGCGGCGCCATGTCCATGTCGCACCTGTACGGCGCGGAGGATGGGGTGGAGCTGGAGCGCTTCGAGGTGTCGGAGTGGGACCTGCACAACGAGTTCAACCCGCACCGCGCGCGGCACCGGCCCAGCAAGGAGGAGGCCACGTACGGCGTGTGGGCAGAGCGCGACTCGGACGAGGAGAGGCCCAGCTTCGGCGGGAAGCGGTACGGGGGGGGGGGGGCGGGGTGAGGGGGGGGTCCCGGCCATGGGGGCCGGCCCCGGGGCTCCCCGGGCCCGGTGCCGTTCGCTGAGCGCCCCCCGCGCGGTCCCGGTGCAGCTCCAGGGATTACTCGGCCCCCGTGAACTTCATCAGCGCCGGGCTGAAGAAGGCGGCGGCGGAGGATGGGTCTGAGGAGGACTCTGAGGAGGACGAGAGGCCGGCCAAGCAGGAGGAGGTGCCCAAGGAGTTCGTGTCGAAGAAGCTCAAGACGGTGCGTGGCCCGCGGTGCTCGCAGCTCTGCGTGGTGTGGTTGGGGAGCTGAAGGGCTCATGGAACAATGAGGGGGCACTAGGGAAAGAGAAATAACTAAAACCAGGGAACCACAACATTAGGTCTTTCATTAAGGGAGAGGTTTTCTCTCTGCTCACAGTTATTCTGATGTAATGCTGTGTGCCCTTGGGAAAATCACTCCCTTGTGGGCTCTTTGTCTTCCTAAATAATTCTTTGGTTAGCTGAGGTTAAACTAAAGGAACATGCGTTTCCATATGATGCATATTTCCTTTCTTTGGACAACCAAAATTCCTAATTTTCTTAATCTCACTGAACAATATGACTGATCTGAGCGTCTGACAGATTAAAACAATAAAGTACTCATCTTCAACTCTCAAATTCAGTAAGGCTCAGGAAACAGCGCCAACTAACAGTGACAGAGCCTGGTAACTAGCAGCTCGAGTGGGTTCCTGCATGGCAGGCAGCTTCCGTGGGCACAGATGTGGCTCCCTGATGCAGTGAGCAGGGGAAGCAGCAGCGCGCTGTGCTGGCACATAAATCGCTGCTGGGGAGTTCTGTCTCTCCAAGAGAGACATTGCAGCTCCTCAAACATCTTCTGTGTTCTGTTTGTGTGTTTTAATAGGGCGGTAATTTCAAGCCTAGTCAGAAAGGCTTCGTAGGGGGCACAAAACCTTTCATGGACTTTGGCAGCTGGGAGAGACACACCAAGGGCATCGGGCAGAAGCTCCTCCAGAAGATGGGCTACGTTCCGGGAAAAGGTCTCGGGAAGAATGCGCAAGGTACTGCCATTGTCTGGTTGTTTCTTGTTGAGTTGTGGTTTGGAGAAGGGACTGAGTTCTATAAAGAGCTCTCATCTTCAGGTGGCTTACAAATGAGCTCTTGTTTCTCTTGCAAGAGGTTTGGGTCAGCATTGCAAGGTTCAGTTGTACGTAACTTATCAAAGGCTAGTTTTGTGTTCTTGCTCTTCTGCAAGCGAGAGCAGGAAGAAAGAAGGGAGACAAAATGCCAAGGGTTGGCAGCTCACAGAACAGGGGGTGTTATTTTATGTAATAGAATAAAAAAGCAATAAAATGCAGATGTGAGTAACGCTGTGTGTGCGCACCTCTGCAAATCAGTGGTTTTGTAGTCGCTTAGAAATAAGTGAAGTGGAGAAGGATGCCACAGTAGTGGAGGGGGAGTGCGAGGCTGGGTGTTTGTGCTGATGGGATAATTAAGGTACGGTAAGAAAAGTATTCTCCCTGTTAAGCTGTTCTTCCCCCTGATCTAACTCCTGTCTTGTTAGGTATCATCAATCCGATTGAGGCCAAGCAGAGAAAGGGCAAAGGAGCTGTGGGAGCGTATGGCTCTGAACGAACCAGCCAGTCTTTGCAAGACTTCCCTGTTGTTGACTCAGAAGAAGAAGCCGAAGAGGTATTTATGATTCCTGGTACACCTGCTTTCCCTCTTGTGCTGTTTGTACAAAATTCAGTTCTAGTATCAGCTTCTGTGTTAAAAGAAAACTGTCTGAAGTCATTTTAGATAAGAAGTTAGAGATGTATCTAAGTGAAATTTATGTCGTATCTGTTCCTGTCCTTGCAATGTTCTTTTTGTTGGTTCTGGCCCACTTTATTCTGGTAGTATTCCTAGAACCCCATCCTCAAACAGTCCCCTCCCAAATAAATAGTTGGCTTTAGCTTAGAGGAAAAAAAAAAGGTAAGAAACAGTCTGCTAGCATTTAGAGTAAGGTGGTTGGCTGAGCCAGCTGGCTGCTGTGCTTTACCTCTTGTTATTCTTCCGTAAAGCATTATTCATTGATCTAGTGTTTTTTTTTTTCATAGAGAATAAACAATTTTGGGGTGAGACAGAGCATCAACAGCAACTTCCTTTTGTTTTTGTTTAGGAATTTCAAAAAGAGCTCAGCCAGTGGCGGAAGGATCCCAATGGAGGCAAGAAGAAGCCCAAATACAGCTATAAGACAGTAGAAGAACTGAAAGCTAAGGGCAGGATCAACAAACAGCTTTCAGCCCCTCAGAAGGAGCTGTCTCAGGTCAAGGTAAGGCTGATACCCAAGTGATGGTATCTCTGGAAGCCAGTTTGTCCATGAAATGTTATGAGGGGTTTTTTTAGCCATCAGTAACCTCAATAGAAGGCAGTTGTAAAAACTGACTGTATACAGCCTCATGCAAATCAAGGCCTCAGACTCATTATCAACTCCTTTAATAGACCACAGCATCACCTGGGACATTGGGGTTGTTTCCTTTAGGAAGTTGTCTCACATTTGTCATAGCTCACATAGCTTAATTAAGATACTCACCTAAAATTAACGTGTCTTTAAAAAAAAAAAAGTATTAAATTACCGAAGACTTCTGTACAACAACAAACAAAATACTGCTTGCATCAACGCAGTTTGCAGATTAACTCAGCGAGGTGGTAAAATTGAGTTCAGAGGCAGAGTCCTCCAGCTCTGACTGCAGAGTGTTTTATTCATTGTAAATCTTCAGGCCAGCAGTGGGCCTTTTTAGAGGTAGCCTCCAGTTGCCTGTCAGAATACCAGATCTTGTTACTAGCCTGCAGGAGTAATGAAGGGAGTTAAAAGTCTCCAGTTTGGTAAGGAATTTCCTCCCAATTTAATATGAAATACGTTTTTTAAGACATGTTTCTTGTTTGTTGGAAGGTCATAGATATGACGGGCCGGGAGCAGAAGGTTTATTACAGCTACAGTCAGATCAGCCACAAGCACAACATCCCTGACGACAGCCCTCAGCAGCCGCTGGGCAAAGACGCCAAGCCCCAGGGATTTGCCTTGCCTGAGCTGGAGCACAACCTGCAGCTCCTCATCGACATCACGGAGCAGGAGATCATCCAGAGCGACCGGCAGCTGCAGTATGAGAGGGACATGGTCGTCAACCTGACCCACGAGATTCAGAAGATGTCTGAAGTCCTCTCGCACGAGGAGACCGCGATCAGCAATCTCAGCAAGGTCCTGGACATGGTGGAAGAGTGCGAGAGGCGGATGCAGCCCAACTGTGAGAATCCCTTGACCCTGGATGAGTGCGCAAAGATTTTTGAGACGCTTCAAGACAAGTACTACGAAGAATACAGAATGTCCGATAGGGTGGACTTGGCGGTGGCAATAGTTTATCCTCTCATGAAAGATTACTTCAAGAACTGGGATCCCCTCAAGGTGTGTGTTAGTTTGATTTACCTGCAGTTTTTATTTGATGGCTTAAGCTTTTTTATTTTAACTTTCCCCTCCTTGCCCAGAATTCCTGTCCACTTTGGAGAGGAAATAAAATTAAAAAAGAGACAGACACTTCCTCTCACCTGACAGGAGAAAAGGAGGCTCCAGAGAACACTCCCAGTGTTCATGTCAGAGTGAGATCAGCATGCAGAAAGATGGATCCACCCTGCACACATACCCAGACACTTCCTAGGGCCCAAGGCCAGTGTTGTATAGAATGGCCAACAGCTTAGGGGCTTGTAGGATTAAAGTCAAGTCTTTTTATGGATGTTAGGAAGAAAAGGCAGATAAAACCTAAATCTCTAGTCCTTATTTTTTGAAAAGCAGAGGGGTCTGTTTTTCAAGCAGTCAGGTATGCAGTGTTTGTTCCTAATGCCATTTAGGCTGTGCTCCATTAAGAGTCTGGATTCTCTGTGCACCCCTGAAAAAGTTCTGACAATCCTTCCTCCTCCTGGAGGTATGATAAATCCATAAAGGGGGGGTTTCCTCTTGTGGGACCTTAATAACTGCTGCAGGCTCCTAGCTTGTTGTCTGAGTCAGTGAGAAGCTGGCTGGCGGAGCACGCTGCCGGCCTGTTCTTTGTAGATACCAGCTGAAACGAGGGAAAAAGGATAACGACCACTTACACCTTATCGTTTCCAGGACTGTACGTATGGCACGGAGATCATAGCCAAGTGGAAGAGCCTTTTGGAAAACGACCAGCTGTTATCGCACGGTGGGCAGGACCTCTCAACAGATGCTTTTCACAGGTAAATAAGAAATTAATTGCACTTTGAGTATCTTCAAATGCTGCTTCCTCAGTGATGGAAGAGGGAGAAGCGTGCTTTCCAGATGATTCTCTTGAGATGTCTGTTAAAATCCAGCTGTTTACTATATAAAAGGAAGTAGCTTTTAAATAAGTTATCCGTTTGGTTTATCTAGGCTTGGGGCTACAGCTTTGAACTTAACTTTGATTTTTTTCCAGACTGATGTGGGAAATCTGGATGCCATATGTCAGGAACATAGTGGCTCAGTGGCAGCCGAGGAACTGCGGGTCGATGGTGGATTTCTTGGACAGCTGGGTGCACGTTGTTCCCGTGTGGATCCTGGATAACATTCTGGATCAGCTCATCTTCCCCAAGCTACAGAAAGAGGTAAGATGGGAGAGCTGCGCTGGAACGCAGCCTTGCTCTGAGGCAGTGTTTCAATTTCAGCCAACTACAACCTCCAAAACACCGGCCTGTTGCCTCGTCAGTGTATTTAGGTACTGGGGGGTTACAGTATGGCTCTTCCTGTATCTGGCAAGACTTGCTGCCAACGGATGGACTTAGGAATTCTCTTCTGTGTTTTGCCTTCAGGTTGAAAACTGGAATCCTTTGACAGACACAGTCCCAATCCATTCGTGGATCCACCCCTGGCTTCCCCTGATGCAGGCACGATTGGAGCCGCTGTACTCTCCCATCCGAAACAAGCTGGCGAACGCGCTGCAGAAATGGCATCCCAGCGACTCCTCAGCCAAGCTCATCCTGCAGCCCTGGAAGGACGTGTTCACACCTGGGTCCTGGGAGGCCTTCATGGTCAAAAACATCGTGCCTAAGCTAGGTGAGACAGGCCAAACAGTGCCAAATTCCTGAATCTGCTGGTTGCTGCCTTCCCCCTTAACCCCTGAAAAACCACATGGGCACGATTGTCAGTGTCACTTCAAAAATTATTAGTGAGTTTAGACAAAGTTTGCATCTTCTTTTGTGTTACCACTACCATGCTTTTTTTTTTTTTTTAAGGCAGACATTGTAGATATCATGGGGAAGTCCTGTGATTATTCTCAGTGTTCTGTCTTTATTTTTCTAAGTCATCTGGTTCCTCAGCTGACAGTAATATCTGATGGCTGCCGGATAGCAATGGAGGGACATGTTATAGTGTGGTGCTCCTGTATTCTTAGGCCTGTGTTAATGCTTTCACCATGAGATTTCGCAATTCCTGTCAGCCATGCAACTTGACTAAAAAGCTCTGTGGTCAAAAAAAACAAACAAACAAAAAAAAACAGTTGAATGTTTTAATAAGTTTCTCAGCTCTGGCAGCAAATTGTAATCGTGGGAAATGGAAGTGCACTGTTCCAGTGTCAGGGATCAGGCAAACAGTTTAAAGATCCCGAAAGTCTCATGGGGTAGTGTGCAGTACCGTGGCTCCTCAAATCGTGCATGTATCGTTGTGAAATAGCCCAGGGCACTTGTAAGTTGCCTTCTGCTGTAACTCTTCTTCCTGTTTCCTAGGGATGTGTTTGAACGAACTCATAATAAACCCGCACCAGCAGCACATGGATGCCTTCTACTGGGTGATTGACTGGGAGGGGATGATTTCTGTCTCCAGTCTTGTTGGGCTGCTGGAGAAACACTTCTTCCCCAAGTGGCTGCAGGTGAGGAGCTTACCAAGGCTGAGTCAGGCATGGTTCAAAGTGAAGTATTTTGGTGACTTCGATCTAGTAATTGCTGCCCCAGTGCCAAAATGGTTCAACTGCTACATCGAGCTGTTTCCATCATAGCTCCGTACCCAGGAGACCAGACTTTTTTCTCAGACTGTCATTGTCTTTCTTTTACTGAAAGCTCAGTAATGAAGTAATGCATTATATGGACGTTCTTTCATAATTGTGTCCAATTGAGTCTGACTGGTCCTGTTGTTTTGCAGGTGCTGTGCTCTTGGCTCAGCAACAGCCCCAATTATGAAGAGATCACGAAGTGGTACTTGGGCTGGAAGTCCATGTTCTCAGACCAAGTGTTGGCACATCCGTCGATCAAAGACAAATTTAATGAAGCTCTCGATATCATGAACCGGGCTGTCTCTTCCAGCGTTGGTAGGTGGCTTCCTGTGGTGGCAGCACAGCAGCGCTTGGTTCTTGTCAGGCTGTGTTTAGGAATGGCCCTGCTAATCAGCACTGCAGCTGCTCCAGTGAGCATTAAGAACCAGAAGGATTTTTACTTCACTCTGCCCATAGTAATTATCTGTGCTTCACTGAAGCACAAACTGTTTTTTATCTCTGGTGCCTGTGCCATTAGGGTACTGATTCTCTTTTCAGCATCGCCTGGATACAGGGTATTTTATGTCAGGAGAGAGCAGCAGAGACCATCATTTCAAATTGTTGGCTTCTGAAGCTATAATTTAGTGTGGGTTTATTTTTTCCTTCTCCTTAGCATTAGAGCAGTGCCCTTCCTTCCACATGACCCTCCCTCTGATACAAAAGAATTGTTAGGAATTTGCTGGAAATTAAACTGTGTAAAAAGGGAAAGAAATGCCCACGGGAGCAGTGCCTGAAATTTGTCCTGTCCTCAGACTGCTAACTGTTTATCTGTGATCCTCCCAGCCACTTGCTTTATAGTGTGATGGAGAATTTGCATCAGAAACACGGATAATTCCTTAAGCTCTATTTTAAGTGTTCGTTTCTGTGGTAAAACAGGCAGGCATTGCACTCAGAGGAATTCATCTATTGAGAAATTCCTGGCATGGTACGCGTGCAGCTACATAGGGAACTGGGGCTGACAGGGAAAGTCCTGTGGTGCAACGCTGCTGCTTGCAGCGTGGTGCCTGCCGTCCTTAGCCACATTTTGCAGTAGGCACTGTTTTTAACTCAGAGGGGGCAGGTGGGGACCACAGGCTGGGTTTGGGCCTTGAGGAGTACATTTTGTTGTTGCTGTTTGTTTTCCCTTGTTCAGCAGGAGTGCAGCATCCTTGTGCACGCTCAGATTCAGTTGGGGATTTTCAAACCCCGTCTCTTTTGTTGCAGTTCTCTGATTCATCTTTCTAGTCTGTTGTATTAACACTAAAACTGAAGCAACAAAAGCTGTAAGGGATGATTCAGAGCATTATGGCTCAACTTAAACACTGTTTACTGTGTCCTGGACCGACTTTGCCCAGGGACCTTGTTCTCACGTTCTGTCTGCCCACCAGGTGGCTACATGCAGCCGGGTGCTCGGGAGAATATCGCGTACCTCACGCACACGGAGCGGAGGAAAGACTTCCAGTACGAGGCCATGCAGGAGCGGCGAGAGGCTGAGAACATGGCCCAGCGAGGCATCGGCATGGCTGCCAGCTCCGTGCCCATGAACTTCAAGGACCTGATTCAGACAAAGGCAGAGGAGCACAACATCGTGTTCATGCCGGTGATCGGCAAGCGGCACGAGGGGAAGCAGCTGTACACGTTTGGGCGGATTGTGATTTACATCGACAGGGGCGTTGTGTTTGTGCAAGGAGAGAAGACTTGGGTGCCAACCTCCCTCCAGAGTCTCATCGATATGGCGAAGTGAGGCTCCTGCTTTGAACTGTGAAGATGATCTTAATGATATTTTTAGGGTAACTGTTGTAAAATAAAGAAGTTACAGGTTTGTAAATAACGAAGCTTCAGCTGTACACCACGATTGGTTTCTTTGCTGCTCCGACAGTGTCAAGAGGTGAGATTATTCATGGAAGGTGGTGCTGAGGAGGAGCCAGCAGTTCCGCTGTTGTGTAATTGCCTCTTGTGACACCACTTCAGTAATGGTTTGAAACCACTAGACCAGTGGGGGTTTGAAGGGACCCGTGGTGGTCATTCTCTGCTCAAAGCAGGGCCATCACCAACAGCAGGTCACCCTGAAAGGCTCCCCTGATGAAGGTTTCACAGCTCTCAGCTGCTGCGCTGCCCTGGCAGTGATAATTACGGTCCTGATGCTGTCCCTCACACCGGGCCCTTCTCTGCCAGCTGCAGCCAGGAGCTGGGCTGCCCCTCCAGGTGTGCGGTGGGCTTGTTCAGCCTAGTCCCTGCCTCAGCCCTTGGGCCCTCATCAGCTCCCAGTGCCCATCTCAAAGCAGAGCTGGAAGGGAGATTGCTGTTCTAGTACGTTCAGATGAGCTGTAGGAGCTCAGTAATTCTGGGCACTTCTTTCCCCAGAGGGAAATGCTGTGGCTCTTCAAAGAAGAATGTCTGGAGAGCTGGTTGTAGCAGCACTGAACAGCTCGAGTCCCCTGCCTGAGAAAGAGCTTTTATAAGTCTGTGTTAGAACCATCTGCTGTCACTTTCAGCTGCACATCCCTCAAATTAGTTGCCTTTCTGTATATGTCAAAACGTGCATGGTGCAGGCGAAGGCTTTGAATCCCTTGTGACAGGGGAGATCAGAAGCGCAATCACCGTGCTCTGCGCCTGGTTTAAAAGGCAGTTCTCTGCAGTTACCCGAGTTTGCTCTAGTTGAGCATGAGTCAAAGCACAGCTTATTAAAAAACACTTTTATTAAAAAAAACACTGAGCTCCACAACTGTCCCACTGGGCTCAGCATCCAGGCACTGTGCTGCTGCAGGTGGGGGTGACGCTGTCTGTGCTTGGGCTTCTCTCGGCCGTGCTGGTGTTACCCTGGGAAGGACCGGGGCTACCCCGGGGTGCAGTCAGGACTGCACTGCCACGGGGCTGTGCCCGTTACCTTCGTCCTCCTTCCTGATGATCTCCAAGTCCTCGCACTCCTGGTACGTCGGCTCCTCCAGGAACTCCCAAACCTCCGCAGAGAGCTGCTCCAGTTTGTGCAGGGGAAACCAGTGGACGGAGGTGTCGTTGAAGGTGTCCGTGTACCGAGGGTGTGCTGGGAGCGCCACCTCCTCTGTCCCTTTTAAGATCTGTGCGCATTGGAAAAAATGTTATGTACTGTGCAAAAACTGTTCTGTGAGGATGGGAACAGTGCTAGCTGTACCCGTTACCCCTGTTCACAGTGTCTTCTGCAGACAACAAAAAAAAAAGAGGATTCATTTTTATGCTGTAGCTGACAAGACAGAAGGTTTTTAAGCCAACCCCCTTCTTTACAGTTCCAATTAATTCCCTTTCTCATTAAAAGGTGCTTGTCAGCACAAACCAGTCAGTTTAAAAAAAAAACACACAGTGCTTCCTACCTTTGCTATGTAGGAGTAATCTCTCTCCAGTATTCTTGACAGCACTCTGCAAAACAAAGCCGTGAGGTGGCAGCGGGGCCGTGCCCTTCTGGGGGCTGAAGCTTCTCTGCAGCTGCGGGGAGCAGCAGGGGTAGGGGACAGGGATGCCCGAGGGCTGCTGTTGTGGCAGCAGCTCAACCTGAGCCAGGCCTTGGGCACCACGCAGACATCCCTGAGAGAAGCGTTGGAAAAAGGCAAATGCAGAGGGAAGGGAGCAGGGCTGGGTGCGCACCTCTCCTGCATCCCCTTGAAGCTGTTGCCGATGATGACCATGTTGGACAGCGCGGCCGGGGCCCAGTTCCTCCAGAGCAGGTTGTTGTACAGTGCCTTCCCGCAGTGCACCATGTAGAACAGCGTGGGCGAATCCCGCACCCGGTGCTTGCCCTCCTGCGGGGAGCAGGGCGCTGGGGCCGGGCTGGGGCTGCACCAGGGGCCGGGACCCGGCTGGGTCGGGGCTGCCCTCACCTCGTTCTCTGGCAGCAGCCGCAGCCCCAGCTCGCCCAGCGCCGCCACCTCCAGCTCTGAGAAGGCCGGGTCGAACACCAGGCAGCGGTCAGGGGGCACCTGCGGGGACACGGGTGGGGACAGGGCCCCGGGTGGGTTGGGGACATGCAGGGGGTCAGGGACATGCAGGGGGATTGGGCTGAGTGTAGGGCAGGTACATGTGTGTGGGACACATGGGGACAGGACCCTGTGTGGTGTGAGGACACGCGTGGGGGGAACACGGGTGGGGACAGGGTGCTGGGTGGGCTGGGGATATGCAGGGGGTCAGGGACATGCAGGGGGATGGGGCTGAGTGTGGGGCTGGGGACAGGGCCGAGTGTGGGGCAGGGACACATGGGGACAGGGCCCTGGGTGGGCTGGGGACATGCAGGGAGTTGGGGACATGCATGGGGATGGGGCTGAGTGTGGGGCTGGGGACACGGGTGGGGTCAGGGCCCTGTGTGGGGCAGGAATACGCGTGGGGGACACAGGGGGACAGGGCCCTGTGTGAAGACACACAGGTGGGGGCAGAGCCCTGGGTGGGCTGGGGGCATTCAGGGGGTCAGGGACATGCAGGGGGATGGGGCTGAGTGTGGGGCTGGGGTCACGGGTGGGAACCGGCCACGGGTGGGGTGTGTGCCCCGCGTGGGGCTGTTCCCGGCCGTACCTCCATGCTCTGCAGCAGCAGCAGCAGGAAGGCCAGCTGGTGCCGGGCGTTGGGGCAGGTCCCGAAGCGGCCCAGCCCGTAGCAGACGCAGCGCCACGGCCGCCCCGCAACGCACCCCGGGGCCCGGACGGCTCCTGGGGGGGGGGGGGCGTCAGGCACCGGGACACGGGGGGGACACCGGGACACCCATACACCGCCACAGCGGCCCCCCCGGTGCCCCCCCGACCCCCTCAGCCCCCCCGGTGCCCCCCCGGTGCCCCCCGGTGCCCCCCAGCTCCGCACTCACCGGCGCTGTCCTCCCAGAAGCCGGAGCCGAGCAGCTCGTCCCTGCGGGGGGGTTACCGGGGGTGAGCGTGGCCGGGGGGGGGCTGCCCGGTGTTTTTTTTTTGGGGGGGGTCCCGCACTCACCGCGCCTCCCGCAGCCTCCTCAGCACCGCGCCCCCCCCCTCGGGCTCCCCCCGTTCCCGTCTCCGCCGCCGCCGCCCCCCCGGCGCTTCCCAGGCGCCCTCCGCCATCGGCCCCGCGCGGCCGCCGTCGGCGCCGCCGTCACGAGGGGGCGGGCACGGGACCGGCAGCGCCCCCCCCGCACCCCCCCACCACGGCCCCATGGCCCGGCCCGGCCCGGCCCCGTGGTGAGCGGGGAGGGGGGGGGGGACGGGGATGGAGCCTGAGGGGGGGTGGTGGTGAAGGGGGAGGGACACGGGGGGTCCCGGGGGGGTCCCGGTGCCGCCTGACGCCCCCGGTTTGGCCGTGCCCCTCAGGTGCAGCTGCTTCTTCCTCTACGACGGCTCCAAGGTGCGGGGCGAGGGGGACCCCACGAGCGCCGGGATCTGCTGCTTCCACCCCCGGCAGGTAGCGGGGGCGGGGGGGCTGGAGAGGGGCTTGGGGGGGGCACTGGGGGGGGGCTGGGGGGCACTGGGGGTTCTTGGGGGCCCTGGGAGAGTCTGGGGGGGGGTCTGGGGAGCCCTGGGGGGACACTGGGGGGCACTAGGGGGAGTTTGGGGGGGGTCTGGGGGCACTGGGGGGACACTGGGGGGACACTAGAGGGGAGCTTGGGGGGATCTGGGGGGGCCTGGGGGTACTAGGGGGAGCTAAGGGAGGCTTGGGGGGCCTAGTGGGGCCCTGAGGGGCACGAGGGGAGTCTGGGGGGGCCTGGGGGTACTGAGGGGGGGCTGAGGAGGGGTTGGGGGGCCTAGTGGGGGGTACTGGGGGGCACTAGGGGGTCTGGGGAGCTTGGGAGGGCGGGGGGGGTTCTTAGGGGGCACTAGGGTGGCTGGGGGGCACTGGGGGGCTGCGGGCACCACGGTGACCCAGGCCTGGTGCTGCCTGGAAAAGCAGCTCAATCCCATTCCCCCCCCAGTTTCCCTGTCTCACTGCACCCATTTGACTCAGAGTTGTATTTATAATTAATTATCTCTGAGCGTGGCGTTGTCGCCGTTCCTCTGAGCCCCATTAAAGGCCTAAAGCTGCTCTCGCCCCCCCCAGACACCCCCCGAGCAGCAGGAGCTGCTGTGCGGGCAGCTGGCGGGCGCCGTGCGCTGCGTGGCCGACATCTCGGGGGCTGCCCCCGGCCTCATCCGCCTGAGGAAGCTCAAGTTTGCTGTCAGAGCCGACGGGGACCACCTGTGGGTGAGTGCGGGGGGCTGGGGGCACCCGCTAAACCCGCGAGAAGCCCCGGCAGACTCAGGGATTTTCTTCCAGGGGGTGTGGGCCTGGCACAGGGGGACCTGGGGGGAGGCTGCAGGGCTCGGCTCCTCACTGCCAGCTTTGGGTTGCTGCAGTGGGGGCATGTGCGGGGTGATCCCTTCACCCGGTTTGTAAAAGCCCCCCCTGCCTCTGTGCGTCTGCACCCAGTGCATCGGCTGGGATGTGCCTGGCCATGGCTGGAACAAGTCAGAAGGCTCTGGCACTTCTGTTTCTTCCTCAGCAGCTCCAAAACAAAATTAAACATCTTAATTGCTGTAAATTGCAGGTGAACGTGAATGTTTTAAAGTTGTTACTTCCAGGAAAATGTTGGTAACAATTTAGAGCGCTGAGCTAGGTCATCTAACGTACGATTAGAAAGGAGAACGTCTAAAACTGGCTTGCTGTTATCATTTACTTATCCTGGCTGTGCCAGGGCTCTCCTTTGGGTATTTTTGAATTTTCTTTTAATCAGACTTGTGAATCTGGGGAATGTCTGCCTGCCACCGAACTGCCTGTACGCCCTTGATACTCACTTAAAAGCAGTACAAGTTGCTCTCACCTGCTGTCCCTGGGTCGTCACGCTCACCATTTGTGGCTTTCTGCATTGAAGGTGCTGGGCTGCGCTGTTGAGCTCTCTGACATCAGCTGCAGACGGTTTCTGGAGCAGCTGATCAGCCTCTTCACCTTCTACAATGGGCCCGTGCACCGCGCTTACGCGGTAAGCAGAGAGCAGCAGCCGTGCTGGGTCTGGCTGGGAGCGCGGTGGGGATCGGGCAGTGACAGCCATGCGGATTTTGGGTGTCCGCAGGAGTTTTCTCAGGAGGAGCTGGACAGGCAGTGGGACAGGTACATTGACCACATCCAGAAAAACACCAACGACCTCCACAAGATTTTTAATTCTCTCTGGAATCTGGACAAGAACAAGGTAAAAAGCTGTCCTCTGCAGTGCATAGCTCTGTCAATGCCTCAGTTTTGGTTTTTATTTGCTGTTTTGAGCATTTCTTGGGGTTCTCTGACACGACCTCTGTTTCTCTCTATCTAGGTGGACCCCCTGCTTTTACTGAAAGCAGCTCTCATCTTGCAGACTTGCCAGTGGTCTCCCCATGTCCTGGCAGGCTGTATTCTCTACAAAGGCTTGTAAGTGACCAGGCCTGGCCCTTAAATCTGCCTGTGCTCAGAGCTCCGATCCTGGGGAGCATCCAGGGAGCAGAGCAGGGACAGCAGCTGTACACACGGGGCTGCTTTCTGGTACTGGCAGGAACATTAATGCTTCAGGCAAGGGCATCCCTGTCTGCTGCTGTATTTCAGAGAGGATAAATGGTCACTTGTGTCTGTAAGTGGGAAAAACTGAAGCATGAAGGAATTCAAGGTTTCAGTGTAAGGAGTAGCCTGCTGTCGGTATTCAGTGAAACGTGAGGGCCTAACGAGTTAGACAGCTCAGGTGGAAGTCCCCAGGAGAAGGCAAGAAGTGTGTACGTCATTCTCGCACTCCTTGCTGTCTTGCAGGGCACACGAGTGCCCGTCCCTGTATATTTCTGCCTGCCTTGTAGCCAGGACCGCTCTCTGTACTGGCAAAGTACAGAGAAGAATGAGACAGAATTTCCTGTGGGAAATCTGTCATCTTTCAGCTGCAGATAAATCACAGGTAGCTGAGGATGCTGCAGGTGTGGCTCTGAACGACATCAAGGAAAGCCTCGAATCCCTTGGGGGATTTGGAGAATCCCTTGGCAGCAGCATTCCTTCCCTTTGACACGGGCTGTGCCTGCAGCACATCCTACAAGCGCTGGAATTATGCCACAATGTGCGCTGCTCTCCAGGCCTGACAGAGGCTGGCCAGACGTTTTTAAGGCAATGATGTCACTTGCAAGCAGGATGCTGGGCGTGAGTCACTGCAGCATCCTTAAACCTGGCAGTGTTGCCCTGGAAGCAGACGTCTGACTGCAGACCCGGGTCCTGTCCTGTGCCTGCCCATCACCCCGGTGTGTCTCACTGCCTTGCTCTTCCCTCTGGTAGAGGTTTTTTCCACCAAACATCAGAGTTCTCTGAACCTTGCTGCAGCACTGCAGAGGGCTTTGTGCTGGGGTGAAACTTCCCTTTTTTAGAGTCTTTTGGAGAATCTGAAGAAGGTGGATCTCAGCAAGGTGTACGTGGAGAGATCACAAACCTTCCGAAGCCCTGTACAAGGGGCTACATTGCAGTACCTGGAGTGTTCGTCCTCCTGAATCTTCTCCACTGCTCACAGCTCTTCGGGGGGTGGCAGGAAACATTGCTAATATTAGGTCCTGACTTGGCAAAACCAGATTTGTTGGCCCAGAGGAAATACCAGCAGGGTTTGTAGTGGAACCAACCCAACAAAGAGAATTTGAGTCCTGACGGTCACCCAGCTTGTGTTCCCTTTGTGCTGGGTATGGTACAGCCCGTGTCTCAGGCTGGTCCTTCAACCCACGCAGGGTTTCTAGCACAACCTGGAGGGGTGGGTGCGATGGAAAAGACCCCCCAGGGATGCCCTGTCTGGGAAACGGGGCCCTGCAGCCCAGCCAGGTCTGTGCAGAGAGCAGCCTCGTGTGAGCACCGCGCTGCCGCTGGCTCAGCCGGGATGAGAACCCCCAGCTGACTGTCAGGTGATGCTGTGCTCATGGGTGGTGACTTGGTTTTGCACTTTCAGGATTGTGAGCACCCAGCTGCCGCCTCCTCTCACAGCCAAAGTTCTCCTCCAGGGTGATGAGCCAGGCCAGGTATGCTGCTGAGCGTGTTCGCTGCGTGCGGGTGGGCGCTCGGGGGGTGCCCCCTGGGAGCTCTCATCCCACAGGTCTTGTCTGTGGTTACTGAGCAGGACAAATATTGATGCTGTTAAGAGCTTTTATTACTTAAGATTGAGGAAGGTTTCAAGACTTTTACACTAGGAATTTGCTTTTGTTTCAATCTGAATTTGTGAATTCTCAACCATATGATGTTTTGATGAGCGTGTTACCTAAATTTGGATATTCAGTGCTTGATATCTAAAATGAGTATCCGAAAGTGATGAATAGGTCACTTTTCATTGTCATTAAAACTTACCAGAAGTAATCATTTCTGGTGTTCAAGATCTTCTCCAAAAATGTATCAAGATCCAGTAAGAGGAATGCCTCTACTTTCTCTCTGGTGGAGAGAAGCAGGTTTTTGTTCCCCGAGTGGGCAGTAATGGCAGGCTGTGGTGTATTTCTCCCTGCTTTCAGGCGGATTTGGGTTCTTGGGAAGTCCCCTTGGCCTTGAGGGCTACCTAGGGAATAAATCATTGCCCAGAGTGGTAACCTGAAGAAGGGGATGGTCTGGGGCCTGCTGTAGTCACAGGGAGGACACCCGCTGTCCTCAGGGGGGGATGAGCTGGTGGCACTGGTGGCGAGTGCTGAGTCGTGCCATGAGCTGATGGCTGGCTTCTCTTGCAGGATGAGCGTGGAGGCGAGGAGCAGCGAGCACACGGTGAGCACCAGCAGCAGGGCAGCAGTGTGGGGGCAGCCCCCGGGCTGTGTCTGCAGTCAGGATGAGATTTCCTGGGACTGTGTCAGAGCTGAATGCAGGAGCATCCCCGAGGGCAGCGCTGCTGCTTGTCAGTGTGTGCCAGTGGGTGTTGTGTAATCAGAGCTAGTTCCTTCAGCTGAGCACAGGAGTTTGCTCTTTTGGGTTTAGTCATGAGTTCTGCAGATTCCCAACATGAATTCCAGTTCCCCATGTGTCTGCTTGGCCACTGATGGAACCCTGAAAACAGATGGCTGCTGCTTTCAGTCATCGTTTTTGAGCATCAGTTAATAAATATTCTGCCAGGACAGTTGGAGGGGTAAAAAAAAAAAAAAAAAAAAAAAAAAAAGAGGGGGAGAACTTTAACTCTGTCAGGCACCGAGTGTATGAGGAGGGTGGGGAGATGCTGCCTAGTCAGACCTGGAGCTTCGGATGCCCCTGCACACAGGGTGGTAGCACGCCGCCTCCTCTTGTGGAGGGCTTTGTGCTGAGGAGTCTGGATTCTGCTCTGTGTGCTGGGACCTGTTCGTTCAACTCTCAAACCTCCGTTGCTCTTGCAGGTTCTCCGTTGCCGCAGGGCGTCCGTATCATCCCCGTGTTCCTAACAGAAGACGAGGTCTCAGTGCTCCGAGACTTCCCGGTGGAGTGGATGACAAGGTGGGAAATCACCTAAAAAAGCCCCTGCAGCTGGGAGTTAGCGTGGTGCTGTGTCCTCACCAGCCACTGCTGTTTCCCCTAACGTTAATTCAAACTCCGGCACCTTTCTGTTGAAGGGGCCTGGGGTCTTTTAGGCTGGATGGAGTCTGTGGTGTCCATATCTTTGTTGTGAAGCAG
Source organism: Anas platyrhynchos (assembly GCF_047663525.1). Classification (NCBI taxonomy): domain Eukaryota; kingdom Metazoa; phylum Chordata; class Aves; order Anseriformes; family Anatidae; genus Anas; species Anas platyrhynchos. The sequence goes on from NC_092602.1 coordinate 1,019,706, forward strand.
CCTGAAGCTTGGCTGTCTCCCAGGGCCAGCTGTGATGCTCCCTCAGTTCCCGGTGTTGTTTTAAGCCTTTGTGCTCTGTGAGTGAGGTGGTGCCCAGCAGTCATGTGTGTGGCCCCTGCTTTTCAGCTGTGTTAGAACTTACCCCATCCTTTGCCGAGGCAGATGTTCTTTGTAGCAGGACATGAGCTATTACATACTTAATAATTCTCTCTAAACAGATCCTGCTCAGCAGTTCAATCAACTTGTCTCTTGCTAGGTCGCCCATGTCCCCAGCAAGCCTCAGAGGAGAGAAGAATGCTCCTGGCTCCCAGGCAACTCCAGAACCAACAGGAATTCAAGGAAAGCAAGACCTGAACGATGCCTCTGTGCAGGAGCCCCCCGAGCAAGCCTCAAGCACACCCCCAGCAGCAGATGGCGTGCAGTCAGGCAGCCTCGCAGACACGGGGGCTCTGCAGAGCTTCCCCAGGATGGAAGCCAGGGCAAAGAATTCCCCAGCTGCAGAACTGAGCTGCCCGGATGACAGGAGCTCAGAGCTCGGTGGAGAAGCGTCCTTCTCATCCGACAGACCCGTGAGAGAGCTGCCGAGCCCCCCCAGGCTGCGTGCTGCTGGGCACGCTCAGGCTGCAGGTCCGTACCTGGAAGGCTTCTCCTTCCCAAACCCCTACGCGCAGGAGAGGCAGAGCACGGGGGGATCTCTTGAGGACTCGGATGTCCAACAGTGCAGTTCCCAGAGCTGTCCTGCAGGCAGCACCAGCCCAGCCGTTTGCTCTCCTGCCCAGGAGCTGAGCAGAAGGAAGTCGGGTGAAGAAGACCAGGAAGTGACCCCGAGCCCTGACAGCGTCTCTGGAGAAAGTGGTGCCACTGGTGGTAACTGGGGGGCAGATTGTCCAGCCACTGGTGAACGGCCAGAGCTCAGCAGCAGGGGGGAGCTGCCAGCTGCAGGCACTCAGGAGAGCCAGCCCGGTGACCCAGCAGAGAGCACAGCCTGTCCCCAGCCTGGGGACAGCGCCCGGCCTCGGGAGGGCACTCGGGGAGCCCAGGGTGGCGCGGGGACCAGCGGGCACGGCAGAACGGTTCAGATGAGCTTGTACGTCCACTGCATCAAGGGGCTGGTGCTCGCCCTGCTGGCTGAAGATCGCCTCCGAGCTGACCAGAGCTCCATCGAAAACGTGGTGAGTAGCAGACCCCGTCAGCACCTGCAGGGCTTCGGCTGCGGCCGCTCCCGTGGTGGTGGCCGGGCAGGACGGGGCTTGGAGGCGCAGAGCGAGCAGGGAGGCTGTCCCCGACCCTGTCCTCACCTGCTGTGTGGCACAGAAGGCAAAGCTGTGCGGCGTGGCGGGATCCAGCACCCCCAGACAGCGCCGAGAGGTGTGAGCGAACGTGAGGAGCCAGCCTGGGAGGTGGGAGCTGTCACGGGTCGCTCCCGTAGCTGCTGCCGTCTGTCAGCACCAGCTCCTGAGCACAGCGTGGTGGTGCGAGACAGCCCTGCTGGCTGCCAGGGGCTGAGCTGGGTTTGGGATTTGCTGGGCAGCCCCATGGGTTCTGTGGGGCTGTCTGCAGGGCAGGGTGTGCTTGGTGGGGAGCCCTGCTGGGGCCGCAGCTCCCCGTGGCGCCTCTCCGGATGGGCACCCAGGTCCCCGGCCTGCCTCCCCCTGGCCCTGCTGTCCCCAGGGGAGCTGTGGCAGGACTGGGGGGTGCCCTCTGAGCGCTGCCTGTGGGCGCTGTGCCGGGGTGATCCAAGGTGCCTCCCGCTGCTGGGCGTGCTGCTGTGTGCAGCCTGCCCCGCCGGGCGCTGCGCTGCCGGTAACAAGGGGCTCAAGGGTGCGGGGGGAAGACGAGGCTGCTCCGGCGCCTCCCTGTGAAGGATGAGGCTGCAGAGCTGCTGCCTGGCCTCGGCCTCAGCTGGGGAGCTGAGTCAAAGCTGCAGAGGCCCGTTTGATGTGCCAGTTGCCATAGGAACAACCTCATTTCTTCAGCTGTCAGACTGCAAGGTGGGGGAGAGCTCCGGCTGATGCCGGCTGCCAGCAGCGCAGCCTCAAGGGCGCAAAGCTCAAGGTTTGCTTCTGAGCTCTGGGGCTCGGTGGCTGTGTCCGTGACCCCCCCATGCCCCGGGGGATGCACAGCCCGCAGGGTTGGCTTGCCAGGGAAGGGGTGGATGCAAAATCAGCCAAGGCCAGGACGCCTTAGCCTTCTGCACCAGAAATGCCAAATCATCGTCCCCTTCCTGTTCCTGCTCATCTTGGCATGCTTCTGCTTCGGATCTCCTCTTGGCAAACCGTTACCTCTGCCCAGCTTTATTTTTCTCCTGGTTTTCCTGGCTACAGCCTTCCTCTTGGAGCAGGTGTTATGTCCTGGAGCTGTGCTGCCTGTCCCATCCTCCTGGAGCAACGCGCCCCTCCTCCAGGACACGGAGCTGGGAGCGTTGAGGCTGCGCTGCTGGCGTCGCGCTGGGCTCGAGGCACGGCCGCAGCTTTCTGTCCTTTTGTTTATCTGTGGGTTACAAATGACCCTCGGCTCTCAGGGATGTCAAAGCTTGCTTGTAATTAATTTATCAAACGCTTTGAGTCCCCTAAATGACACCAAAGAAGGGTAAAATATGCTCCTTGCGCGGCGGCACGGATCACCCCGGGCAGAGCAGCTCCTGGTGCAGACCTGCGGCAGAGCAGGCGGGCTCCGGGTCCCACTGCGTGTCCCGGGGTGGGGGCTGTCCCCTCCTCTCCTCACCGGAGAGAAAACAAATCTGTGCTGGGGCCAAGGGCAGGCCCTGCCCTGGTGCTGGGTGCAGGCTTGATCCGCTCAGCAGAGGAGGAGGGAGCGGGGGGGTATTAGGGAGTTCGGGATTAGGGAGTTAATCCTGGGGCCGGCGGAGGCTGCAGGCTCGGTGCTGATCCCATCCATCCTCCAGGCTGCACCGGGCCCGTGCTGAGCTGGGGGAGCCGTGGTTGCAGGCGGTGCAGAGGCTCCTGTTGGGGTTGGGGTGCCCCGTTCTGGTCCCTGTCTCCCTGCTTTCCTCTGCCCAAGTTACCGTGGTTCCTGATCCCTGCCCTGCCGGCAGCGGTCACTGGGCTCCCCCCGCTCCCCCCGGGATGCTCTGACCTGTGCCTCCTCCTGCCCTGTGCAGTACCACAGCAGCCTGGCTTCTCTGAACGGCCTCGAAGTTCACCTGAGGGAGACTCTGCCCAAGGACTCCGTGTCCTCAGCCAAGGCGACCTACAGCTTCACGCACTACGACTGCATCCAGAACGTGCTCACGGGTAAGCCCTCACCTGCTGCACTGTCACAGCAGGGTCTGTGGTTACCTTCCTCACAGCTCAGAGGCGTTGCTTGCTAAGCTGTGTGCAGTTAACCCTTAAGAAATGTCCCTGTTGTACAGCCCAGCCAAGGAAACTCCATCGTTAGTGAGTTTTTAGCCTGCTGAAGGCCTCCCTTGTCGCCCCTGTGCTCCGTGTACACGTGGCAGAGGCACGCCGGGCTTTGGCTGTGCGTGGCTGAGCACAAACCAGCCGCTGCCTGTCGAGATCACGCTGAGACCGAGGCTGTTGTGCAGTCTGTTCTGCCATACCCAGGCACTGGGGGGAAATCCCCAGCCTTTTCCTGCTCGGTTCTCCCCAGCGCAGGCTCCTAACGCCCCCGTTGCTCTGTTTGGCAGCCAACCTGCCCCCTGCACCTGGCCCCCTGGACCGGCACTTCCTGAGGGCTGCAGCTCTGATCCACTCGGACTTCAGCCAGCTTCCGACTGCCTCCGAAATGATCATTAGGTAAGGGGGGGTCATTAGGTAAGGGGGGGTCGTCACTCCCTCCTGCGGGCACAGGGCTGCTGTGCGGCACACACAGCGGGTGGAAGGGGGGAACTCCTTTTGTACAGCTCGCTGAGGTGTGGCACGTGTTGTAACCGTGCTGGTGGCTCTCACCATGGTCAGTGCTGTCACCTCGCTGCCTGAAGTCCACACTTCAGAGGCAGGCTGCTCAATATTCTGCCTGGGGGTTGATCTGGGGGTTGATCAGCTAAAATGGCACCAGCACGAGTGAGCTGGAGGCGCAGCCGAGCTGTGCCCCAGGTCTGAATTCGGATACAATACTAGAACATCGCCGGTTCCCGGCACCATAAGGTTCTAAGACAGTTTTAAATATAGCTCTTCCTAATAATTGGTGTCTCGGCCGGGAGCCAAAAGCACCCAGAATTGGCAACCTAGATTTTGTTGTCTTGCACGGCTTGTTGGGTTGGAAACACGCTGTAATGTGCGTGGCAAACTGGATTGCAGTGCGCCAGGCGGGATGGCCTTATCGCAGGCAGCGCTCTGCACAGCCCCAGCACGAGCTGCCCCCGTGCTCCAGCGCTCCCAGTCCCGCAGCTGGTCTCGGTCAGGGAGCTCCTGCTGTGTGTGTGCAGGGTTTCTGCTTGCTTGGCCGTGCTTGTTTGTCCAAAACGTGATGAAATAAAGATGCTTCTGGGAATTACTGCTTCATTTCTGCGATGCTGCCTGCCAAGGGAACGTGAATCATAGGCTTTAATGCTGGAGAGCTCCGTGGTTCGCGTTAGCTTGACTGGCTCCTTAAATCCTGTGCCGGGGAAGCTGGCGCATTCTGTGTTGCCCCAAAAAAAGCAACTCAGTGTGTGAATCAGACTGAGTAACAAGATGACTAAAACTGCTTGCTTTTATGGAGAGTTGTCACAGAAGGGTGTCAGCAAACATATCAGCTGCTGCTTTCCGCTCTCACGGAGGAATACAGAGCCCTTTGCTTTGCCTCCTCGCATCTCTCCCAGGTCAATACTGACGCTGGTTTTTAATGAATGGTTTGAGCTTCCTGCTGACCGTGTCTGACCCATGTGCTGGGCTCATCAACACAACTAACCTCATGGGTCCTGCTGCAGGGGTGCTGTGCTGGGATTGCTGTACGGGCAGCAGCAGGGGGATAGGTCCCTGCAGGAGGACGGGGCGTTGGACACGAGGAGTGTTTGATATCAGCTTGTGTCCTGGGCTGGTCTGCCAGGGAGACTCTCTGCGGATGGGCAGGTGCATGGGTGTTGATGCTGCTGAAGAGGTTCCAGACCGTGAGGGATGAGACCCTTTTTCCTTCAGGACGCCTGGACCCTTGAGAAGGAAGGAGGGTCTGGCTCCCTGTGGCCTTTTGGCAATACATCGCAGGGGTTTGGTGCCCGTTTCAGCATCGTGTTCCTTCGCTGAAATAGATCTCAGTCCCTCTCAGCAGCTGGGAGCCCAGTGCTCTGAGCTGCCCAGCACTGGGAGCTGAAGGGGATCTTGCACAACCCTGACTGCTGCTGTCTCCCCTGTCCTCCAGGAACGCCTCCACGGCCGTGTACGCCTGCAGGAACCCCGTCCAGGAAACCTACTTCCAGCAGCTGGGTGCTCCGCTCCGCAACTCGGGCGTTCCCAACCCTCACGACAGCGCCTTCAGCTTGCCGGGCAAGGCCAAGCAGAAGCTGCTGAAGCACGGAGTGAATCTGCTTTGAGCTCTGAGGCAGCGTGTCCCAGCCCATGAGCAAAGACGGTTCATCTCCAAGAAGCAAAATCTCAAAGCCATGTTTTCTGTGGGAGGCATGGGGCTCCGTGCTACCTGTGGGGACTCCAGCCTGCCTTGCCCTGATGAGAGGCACCTTGGTGCCCTATTCCTGCAGCACGTGTTGTCCTACTGCAGGGTATCATTGACGTTAGCACTTACCAAAGACTGAAGGTAGCAAATAGCCGTTGGGGTGTTTGGTTTACATTGACTGTAATCATGGTGCTCTGCTGCCACGGGCAGCGGCTCCTGGGGTGCCTTGACCTAAAGAAAAACCTCTTTGTGCTCTAAGCTACGCAGGACACTGGGTGGTCGGGCAGTGCTGGCTTTCAGAGATGACAGCCAGCCACTGCCCCTGCCTGCAGTTCTGTTACTATCCTTGCCCTGGTCAGCCTCGGGCTCTATTTATACCTCTTAATATACAGCAACAATCCCCTGCTGCACCTTTGTGCCTTACCTTGCTTAGCAGAGCCTGCGCGCTCTCCTGCTAACTGGAATAGAACAAGCTCTGCAACCCCCCAGCCCTCCGCCAGCAGCTGTCAGCTTTTCATTCTGTAGCTGGATCTGGGAGATCCTCGCCCCTCCTCGCGTGCCTGCTCAGTGGCTGTGAGGTGTGGTGCTGCCTTCCAAGCCACCCACCAGCACAGAAAGGTGCTGTGACCTGAGAGCTCGACCCCCTGCTGCCTGCTCCTGCTGCAGCACCCTGCTTCACCCCTTGCTCTCGCTGCTCAGTGTCTGCACTGTTTTCAGAGGTGAGTGGGGGCCCCTTAAGGTAACGGGACCAAATTGGGGCTGCAGCCCCTGGGACAGGCGGTGATGGGTCCGAGGGCTGCGTGCCTGCCTCCTGGCCGTGCTGTGTTTCAGACCGCTGCTGTTCCACGCACACATCACTGTGAAAATAAAAACTTGCAAGACAAGACCTGGGTGTTGGCACCCAGAGTCCCACGTACTGCATGGTCTTGTTGTGGTTTGTGGGGGGGGGCTGGGGCTGGATGACTCCATGTGCTGCCTGCCAGCTCCCTGCCAGCTCCTCAGATGCTCCAGGTCCAGCAGCTCCCACCCATGCTCTGCTCAGTGCAGCTATGAGGTTTTTTTCCCCAAAATGCTGTTTTGTTTCTTTCTGGGAGGCTCCTGCAGGCTCTGGTGGCCCTATGGCCGAGCCTGGAGAGCGCTGAATCAGCGCGGCAGTTCCCAGTGCCTTGGGGCAGGCGTTGTGCTGGGGGCGCAGGCTGGGGGCAGCTGCCTGGCTGTGTGGGGTCAGCACGGCCCCAAGGAGTGCGATAAATGCGGGGAGGTGATAAGAGGATGCCCCTGGGGTGCTGGCAGTGGGGGCGGTGGCGATGCCCTGGGTGGGAGGCTGCGGGGCTGGGGGTGCGACACGGTGCCCTTATGGCATCGCTCATCGCGGGCCCCTCACCTCCTCCCACCCCAGCTCCCGTTATTCTCAGCACTTTGCTCCGTCCCAGCCAGCCTCCGGAGGACAGGCTGCAGCTCCGCCGCGTTCTGCCTTACCCTGGAACAGTTACACAAGCAGGCAGAGCCCCGTCTGTTTTCAGCACAACGGTTTATTGATAATCTTTGCTTATCCACTGTATGAATGTTACCAAACTGTAAGACAGTTGCCAAGCCAGCCTGCTTCCTCAGAGTCTGTTTCCAAGTAATCAATGCATGTAGAAATCATGGTAGAAATCATGCACTTCGGATATTCGGTAACAAGACAGGTGTAAAAAATATCTTGGATGTATTTGAAATCTCTGCCTTCCCTTGCAATCTGATCACTCAGAAGTCTGTAAAGAAGTCGCTGCGGAGCTGGGCTGCGTCCCCCTGGGCAGGGCAGGGGGTGGGGGAGGCACCCGGCCCCTCTCCGAGCAGAGGAGCAGCGCAGGGGCAGCACCCACGGTGCGGTGCTTCGGGCAGGGGCACGGCAGCACCGAGCCGCCCTGCCCTGCGGCTGCAGCCCCCCCAAAGCCAAACGCCTCCCTGCCCCTGCGGGGGCTTCCCAGCCTCGACTCGTGGAAAACAAGGGTCGCCGATAACACAAGGAGGGGATTTAGGCAATGGGTAACACCTCTGGCAAGGTCAAAGAGCAGAGCTGGCTGTGCCCGGTGCTGGGTCTGCCCCCAGGAGGTGCTCGGTGCCTGCTGCTGCCCATCTGTCCGTCTGTCCGTCCATCTGCACGGCCCCAAAACGGGACAGGGGCAGGCTGAGCACTGCGCTCCGCTGCTCGGCTGTGCTGGCACAGGAGCGTTGTCCTTTGGATGGCCACGAGAAATTGTACACTATCACACTCAAACAAACACCCCGGTAACTCTACTTCTGAACACTGCAAAACACGGTAGCAACGGTAACACATACGGGAGTGGTGCTGCGTCTAACCACGGAGGGAAGGAAATGCACCGGCGTGGTGGAGGGGGATCCCTGAAGCCAGTGATGGGCGGGAGGAGATGGGCGTTGAGACACGTCGACGTTTCCATTTACAAGACCCCGAGGGGAGCCCCCAGCGCCGTGCCGTGAGCGGCCTCCCGGGGCGGGCGGCGGCGCTGGGGCTGCGGTGGCACCGCCAGCACGAAGCCGGGTCCCGGCTGCCCTCACCCCCACAGCGAGGCAGCGCCCTCAGCGTCCCGGGGCGAAGATGAAGTCGAGGGCTTGGCGCTCGGCGGCTGCCACGTTGGGGTGCCACAGATCCACCATGAAGACCACGCGGGGACCCTCCTCCGGGGGACCTGGGAGGGACGCGGGAGCGGGGTGAGGCGCGGGGTCGCCGTGCGCCCTGCCCTGCTCGTGCCGGAGCGAGCTGTGCCTGCTGAGCACCAGGACGCCAACCTCTGCTGCAGAACCAGGCAGCCCCCACGGCTCGGGACCCCCGGAGCACGGGCAGCCGAGGCACTCGGCGAGGTCACCGCGTGCACTCCAGCATCGCACACACAGCATCATGCCCAGCCCTGCACAGCTCCAGCAACCACCCCCCAGCTCCTACTGGGAGCCCAGTGCCTCCAGCACCCAGGGCAGGGTGCTCCTGCAGGGCCCCAGCCCCGCTGTTTGCGATCCCACAGCGCGTGGCTCCTCAGGGCAGGGGGCACGGTGCTGAGTTTGCCGTTCAGCAGCAGCCGTGCTCGCAGCTGCGTCTGAGCGCGGTGTGCGGAGCCGCTGCGGCGCTGTTCTGGCCTTCCCCATCCCCACGGCTCTGCAACGAGCTGCATTTCCCCATTCCGTAGCAGGGTTTATGTGGGAGCAACAGCTTTTGTTCTCCCACCCTCTTCACACGCTCTCCTGCAAAAAGCAGCTCTGCTTGATGCTTTATGCCATCGGCACTAATGCCGGCTAATCCGGGAGAGCTGCAGCAGAACGGCCCCGCGGGTAACGGCGAGGGGCAGCAGAACCAGCCTGACCCTGCTGCTGTGCTCGCCTCGGGAAGCACAAATTCACCCTGCCCGGTGTTGCAGCTACCGAAAGGTTTGGGCTGGACCGAGCTGGGCAAATGGGGGGAGGCTGGGGAAAAGCCAGAGGGGCTGGGACCCGATGCGGAGAGGCACCGGGAGCTCCCACGGAGAGCCTGGAGCACGACGGGCGGCAGAGCCAGCCCTGTGGGTCAGGGAGAGGGGTGCTGGGGACCGTGAAGCTTTTATCCCACCGATGGAGGAAAAGGCCCCTGGGGCACACCAGGAGCCTTGTGACAGGGCTGGCCGCAGCTGGCAGCGCCGCTGTGAGCTGGGGCACGGGGCTGCCAGCATCAGAGCCTGGGCAGCACCGCAGCGCTCAGGGGTGAGGGAGCTTCTTGGTGCTCACCACTGGGTAGGGAGAGGCCGGAGGGTCCCCAGGGCTGGCAGGATCCCAGCAGGACTGCAGGGATGCGGGGTGAGGGCACAGAGCACCCCGGGGAGGAGAGGACTCCAGGTCAAGTGGATAAGGGGGACCGGGCAGGCACCGTGTGAGCCCCGTGGCTGCTGCTGCGCCAGCCGAGCTCTGCGCTTACCTTCATGAAAGGCGGTGTGCAGGAAGGAGTCGTCGAACAGCAGGCAGCGCCCCTCCGCCCAGCACTGCGGCTCACCCCCCACCACGAGCTCACAGTTGCTGGGGGTCTTCAGACCTTCAGGCACAGAGGAGAGAAGAGGGGGGGGGGGTCAGGCTGCGCTGTGCTCCCTGCAGCAAGGGAGCCCCTCGGGGAGCAGTGAGCGCCACGCCAGCTCCACGCTGCTGCCCCCAGCCAAAGTGGAGCCCAAGGGGAGCTGAGGGGCTGCTGCCCCCCGGGAGCAGGAGCAGCAGGGCTCAGTGCAGGGCTCAAACAAAACCAGGGCTGAGCTCCCAAGCCAGGTGCAGCTCGGCCCCTGCCCTCTCCCTCCTGCCCATCCTGCACCCAGGGCTGTGGGCCCCCCCCTTGCAGTGCCCTGCTGTACCCAACCCGAGCTCAGCGCCGTGGGCACCCTCTTTTGTAGCCGGCACAGCTGCCAAGCCCCAGGCATGAGCTGTGTGCAGGAAGCCAGTTTCCTGGTGCATTTTTGTAGCTTCAGGACCAAAGGCAGAGCCTGCACGCTTATCTTCCTCCAGCACTGGTGTGATTACACTGCCCACTGCAAGGCTGCAGTGGGAGGAAAATGTTGCACTTAAGGGATGGGCTCAATGCACGGCTCTGCCCCTGCTCCCCCTCTGACCTTGCACCATTGCCATGGTTACCTCCTGCATTTGGGGCTGGAATTAGATGACCTTAAGGTCCCTTCCAACCCAAGGCACTCTACACTTCTAGGGCCGTGTGCCGATCCCACCACCCCGTGCATCAGAAACACCACCCATGGCACAGGACGAGTGCTGCAGCTGCTGCAGCAACCTGCCCCCAGGTGCAGCCTGGAGGGGAAGGGGCAGCTCCTGTGACTTTCAGGTGGTGACGATGCTGCTAACGAGCAGGAAGGGGTTTCTGTGCCAAATCCAAGCAGGCACAGCAGGGACTCCCAGCTGCCCAGGAGAGCTGGGAGCATAAAAGCTGCTCTGCTTTCCTGATGAACATTTCAAAGACAGCAAAGCCCAAACCCATTTCCCTGCACAGTGGCCTCAGCTGGAGTCGCTCCAGCTGGAAGGGGCGAGCTGAGCAGCCAGGGGAGGCAGGAGGAGGAGGAGGAGGAGGAGGTGGCAGCTCACAGCCTTCCCTTCTGGGCCAGCGCTCTGCAGGATGCGTCCCTGTCCCCTGGAGCAGCAGGACTGGGGCTGTGCCTGGCCCCAGGTGCTTGGCAGAGCCATGGGGGCACTGGGGTAAAACCCAGGAAGATTCAGCTCCGTGCCTGCTGTTCTGGCTCTGCAGGGCACGCTGACCTGGAAGCACTGGGTGTCTCACAGGTGACCACGGCCTGGGCACAGTGACAGCCAGGACAGCAGCACCGAGGTGGGGATGTCACCGAGCTGAGCAGCTGTCGGCACACCCCGGGCACGGGGCTGTGTCCTGGCAGGAGGGCCAGCAGCAGGAAGCAGATGGAGCAGGATTTTGGAAATGCAGGACAAGGGGATGGCCCACATCGCTCGTCTCCCCAGGGCATGCACGCTCCAGGTGAGAGCTGGCCTCGGCTCTGCGCTGCTCTCACCTGCACCAGGCTGAGCCGTGCCTCACCCTGCACCCAGGAGCCGTGCCCTGCCCCTCGCCTCCCCCAGGCACTCCAGGGGCTGGCTCCTGATTCACCCACGGCTCCCCAGGGCAGGAGAACTCGTCAGATAGCTCAGCAGACCAGCCCCCCCTTGCAATTAAATGGCCAGTCGCAGCCGGCGTGTGTTTACCCAAGAGGAGTTGGCTGAACAATCGCGTTCGGTGTTTGCCAGCAGGGCCCGTGCGGTGCCTCCCCCGGCGCGATCTGCGCCGCTTCCAGCGTGGCAGAGTCCCGGCCATCTGTGCCGCGGGGGCTCCCCCCTTCCCGGGCACCCGCGGGGCGGGGAGCACCGCGCCGCCTGCCCAGCGCCCCATCCCCCGGAGGGGACCCCCAGAGACCCCCTCCCTGCCCTGGGACCGGCACGGAAGCAGCGCCTGGCCCTGCTCTTGGCAATAACTGCGTCCCTCACAGAGCACCCTAACACCCAGGACCCGCACTGGGAGGCAGCTCGGTGGCCGGAGCAGTGCCCCAGGCTGCCCAGAGCAGGGGATGGCGAAGGACGCAGGGCCCCCACGGGGCACTCACCTAGGTGGCAGCGGATGCGGATGTTGGTGGGTCCGTAGTGCTCCGCAATGACGGTGCCCGGGCTCAGCACGGAGATGCAAGCGTTCCCAAAGACATTGTTCCCAATGCAGGTGCGAAGGCTGCCGAGCAAGCGGTACGTCCGTGGGCATCTCCTGCAGTTCCTGGGCACGCACATGCCCTGGTTCACCAGGTAGAAGGTGAACCACTCCCCGCTGGGCGTGCTGTTCATTTTCCATCCTTGCGGGAGGCTGCAGTTTGAGAACGCTTTGTAGAGGGTCTCAAACTCGCACAGGATGGTCTGGAAGTTGCGCTCCAGCAACTCCACGTCGTGCTTTTGAGCGTCCCGGGCGAAGTAGGGCATGGTGGGCAAGTCCGGCAGGAAGAAGACTTCTGGCTTCTGGATGGACGGCCGGCTGTTGAGGTAGCGGCCCTGCTCGCGGATGCCCTTGTGGATCCTGCCCATGCCGGACCAGGAGTAGCGCTTGGCGTACTCCTGCAGGTTGTGGTAGAGTTTCTGGTTGAGCCCGTCGTGGTGCGTGCAGCGCACGCACTCGGGCGAGTGGCAGTAGACGTACCCGTTCTGCACGCCGTTGGCCTCGGCGCTCTGCATCAGGGCGTTGACGGTGGCGTAGGCGCGGGGCTGCTCGCGCCCCACGTGGTAGCAGTACCACACGAACAGCACCAGCAGGCAGGCGACGGCGGCCAGGGCGGTGGCGTCGCAGTCGCGGAAGGACTGGATGCCCGTGGCGATGAAATCCCGGAGGCCGTCCAGGGACCAGCTCCAGTCCACCAGCCACTCCACGGACATGTTGGCGCAGCGGGAGGCGCGCAGGGGGGCCCGGCGGTCAGTCCTGGCGCTCCTCAGGGGCACCCACACCATGCAGGTCTGCCATGGGGGAGCGGAGCTGCGGCTGTCCCCAGCGCGCCCGGCACCTCCGCATGGGCAGCGGCCACCAGCGGCTCGCGGGGAGGCCGAGGGGAGCCAGAGCCACGGGGTCAGCAGCCACGTGCCCGGAGGGTCCCCGTCTGCGCTCCTGGGCGGATCATCCTGAAATGCAGCACCCGGGAGAATCTGGGGAGACAAATCCAGAGGTGTTAATGGGGTGTGGGCTTCCCCTGGGGTCTCTGGGGGGGCTCAGCCTGGGGCAGTGGGGGGCACTGGCTCCTCATGGGGGGAGAGGGGATGTTTGACGAGGAGCCCCGCTGTTTGCCCACACTGAGAAAAGCCTCTACCCGCTCCCAACAGCATCTGCCACAAGAATCCCAACATCCACTGCAAGGTAAGTGGGGAGAGCCAGCCCCCTCGGCTCCCACTGCCCCATCTCCTCCCCTGCTCTTTTCCCCCCACTTCTCTTCTCCTTTGCTGCCTTATCACGCCCCAAATCTGGCTGAGCCAGGAGCAAAGCCCAGAACAGGCTCTTAGCAGCCCAACCTCGCAGCACATCGATTTATCTTCTGGATCTGAACGCTGTGAAATGACGCTCCCTCCGGAGACCAGGAGGTTGCCACCTGCACCCAGTGAGCCCAGCACCCGCTGCGGATTCCCAGCGGTGCCCACCTGGCCCGGCAGGGACACGGTGAGGTCTGGGGTCCATCCTCACAGCACAGCCGCTGAGCACAGGGGGGGTTGTTCCTGATGGCTGCTCAGGAAATCCCACCCTCAGCTCCACGCCAGCAGCGCTGACCTCAGGCTCCTCGGGAAGCAGCCGGGTGAGGCCATGGCCCTGCTCCTGGTAACCACGCGTGGCCCCTGCTCACCCCTGCACCATCCCCGGGCACCTCCAGGCAGCGGTGGGAAAGGGAAGGGAAACACAAACCAGGTCGGAGAGCACACCGAGAGCCACCCCCGACTACAGCGCGCTGCCAGCATGAAGGAGAGCCCTGCAGGTACCAACCAGCCATCAGCTGCTGAACAGGACCGAGGCAGCTGGGCACGTGGGGAAGGCACAGCCCAGCCTAGGGCAAACAGAAGCAGAGCGAGGGCTGCAGGCTCTCAGCCGGTCCCCCCGCGCCAGCACCGTGCCCAAAATGCCTCCTGCACGTGCCAGCTGCTGCAGAGCCTGGCCGGAGGGCAGGGGCTGGCGGGAGCTGCAGGGCACCAGCTCCAAATCCTCTCTCAGAGGAGAGAAACGAGGATGGCAGAGGTGAAGGGGAGGGAGGGAGATGCTGGGGGAGCTTATCTGCTCATCTGTGAGCGCACTGACTGGAAGGAGCAGGCCGGGTTCATTACCCAGGGAAGCTCTCCAAGCCCTTCCCGGCCCTCCCTGCCAAGGTCCTGCAGCTCCTAACTGAACGTGCATTTCCCCACGGATCGCAGGGTGATGCACCTCAGCTGACGGAGCTTTGGCTGGGACCTGCTCCCTGGCAGCACGGTGCCCGCATGCCCCGTCCCGGTCCTGCCATCCACGTGGCGCGTCGGAGCCGCCTGGAAATTTGAAGACAACTTCCCTCCCTCCCTCCCTCCCCGGCTGGCATCCCGCCACGCACGCCGGCTCCTCCAGCCCAGCCCTCGGCTCCCGAGTGCAGCCGCAGGGAGGACGCGGGGGTGTCCCCGATGCTGGCACAGCCCCGGCGGCACCGGCTTGGCGGTGCCAGAACGTGCCCCAGGAAGGCAGGCAGAGCCCAGGAGCCATCTGTATTCACAGCAGCTCTCCTGCCCTGACACGGAGCCCGGCAGCAAGGCTCTCCTTCAGAAGCTGCAGCTGATGGATGAAGTGAGAGCCTGGGGGGAGCGGGATCCAACAGCCTGGGGGTCCCCAGCACGAGCACAGCCCCGCTGCTGCCCCAGGGCTGCGTCCAGCACCTCACATGGGGAAAATCAAGGGGAAAGCATCAGGGCAGGAAAGGAGCAAAGCCCCTGCACCCTCCAGCTCCCCACCCAGCTCCCCAGGCGCACGGGACCCACTGGGAATTTGGGGCCGGGCTCCCCTGGGGTGGCCTCAGGCCAAGCCTCAGCTGTGGGTCCCACTGACAGCTCCTCGGGGGCACCGCAGCCCCCGCCGGGACCCGCTGGGGGCTGCTCAGTCGGGCTGGGACGGGGCTCGGGGACACCCCCGCGGGCTGAGACCCCAAGAACGGGGCGGTCACCGCCAGCCCACGGCACACCGAGGCCGCGGGGCTGAAGTTGTGCAGGACGTGGGGGCAGCCCCGCGCCAGGCAGCGGCGGCGTTACATAAGGCGGGCGGCCCCGCACAGCACCGGGGGGCAGCACCGGGGGGCAGCACCGGGGGGGCGGCTTCGGCCGGGGCCGTTACCGGCGGCCGCAGCCTCGCCCCTCCCGACGGCCGTGCCCGCCGGGGACACCTCGGTGGCCGCTCGGCAGCGGGTGGCAGCCGGGCTCCGACCCCTCTCGCGTCCCCGGGGGGGGTTGGCCGGGCCGTGCCCCGCTGCCACATCCCGGTGCGGCGGCAGCGCCCGGCCCCGCCGTGCGCCCCCCGCCCGCCGCCGACCCCCGGCAGCCCCGGGCCGGGCCGTGCCGGGCCGTGCCCCCCCCTCCGCGGAGCTCGGCCGCCTCCCGCAGCCGGTGCCCCCCCCCCAAAAACCCCTTGGCCGTGCACCGGGGGCCGCAGCGCCCGGCCCCGCCCGCTCCGCTCCGCACCGGGATGCGGCGGTACCGACCTGCGCCCGCTCCGCGCCCGTTCCGCGCCGCTCCCCGGACCACAACTCCCAGCAGCCCGGGCAGGAGGGGCCCGCGCCGCCCCCGCCGGCCCCGCGCCGGGCGGCAGCCTGCGGGCCCCGGGCCAAGGCACCGCCCGCCCGCCCGCACCGCCCCTCGCCGCGCCCCCGCGCCCCCGCAGCGCGCCGCCGGGATGCGGCACCCGGGGATGGAGCGCGGCGGGGGGCGCCGGGCCGGCACGGGGGGGGGCACCCCGGGGTGCGGGCAGCCGGGGTGCAGCGGCTGGGGTGGGGGCATCCAGAGCTGAGGGCACCCGGGAGATGCGCTGGGGGGGGTGCGGGCACCCAGGGGTGCGGCAGCTGGGGTGGGGGGGCTGCTGGTCCTGGGGATGGGGG
Source organism: Anas platyrhynchos (assembly GCF_047663525.1). Classification (NCBI taxonomy): domain Eukaryota; kingdom Metazoa; phylum Chordata; class Aves; order Anseriformes; family Anatidae; genus Anas; species Anas platyrhynchos. Next base: position 1,035,389 of record NC_092602.1, read on the forward strand.
CATCCAGGGTGTGGGGAGTGCTGCCTGCAGGGACCTGGGGAGGCAGCGCCCAGGCTGCAGGAGCTGCTGGTCCCCAAGGATGCTGGGGTCTGGATGCGGGGGGTGCTGGTCCTGGGGCCATGGGCACCTGGGATGCAGCACCTGGGATGCAGGTCCCAGGGGTGTGAGCAGTCCAGAGGGGTGGCAGACACATGCGAGGCTCCCCAGGCCCACAGCTGGTTTCTGCCCCCAGTTAGGAGGATCTCCTGATCCTGTCCTGCTGCCCCAAGGCACCTCCTGCCCTCACTGTGGGACAGACCTGGGCTGAGCTCCCTGGGCCACAGCAGCCCCATCGCTCGGCTGCGGGTGCAGGAGCTGTCCCCACAGGGCACACCCTTGTCTCCAGCTTGCTCAGCCAGCCCCAGCGGGGCAGCACTGCCTTCTCCCCAAGCGTTCCTTTTCTAAACTGATCTCTAATGCATGCAGGCTTTGGCCCCGTGGAAAAGAAGAGGCCGACTTTGCAGGTTGGCTGGAGAGGAAATAAAACTTCTGGCAATTTAGGGGGTCCCTTAATGACTCTTAAGTGCTGGGGGAGCAACGGTTTGTCTTGAGCCTTTCTGCTTCCTGCTCGTTTGCTCTTTTCCCCTCCGACCCACTTCCCATTCACCCAAGCAATACCAGCGAGTGCCGGTCCCCAGGTGCCAGCCCTGGCATTCCCCCGGGGCAGGGAAGCTCTGTGCTGGGCTGATGCCAGGGGGAGTCCCGGCTGTCCTGGCAGCGCTGCCGTGCCCGCTGCCACGCGGAGCCGCCTTGCACACGTGGCACTGCTCGGAGCAGGCGGACGGCAGCGGGGTGCTGCCTCCCGAGCAGCCTCGTGCCTCGTGTGCTGGAGACCCAAGCTGCACCTCGTTTTCTGTCATTTTTCCTCCTCTGTGTTCCTGCTGTTTCCCTCCCCAGGCCCTCCCCGCAAGGTGAGCCTCTTCCCTCCTGCTCCTACCCAGGCCCCTCTCAGCCTTGCTCTGCAGCTCCTGCCTGCTCCCTGCAGGCACAGCCTCCTCCTGCCGGCAGTCCCTGCGCCTGCTGCCTCTCGGTGTGGGTCTCCGGATCGCTCCCATGACTTTCTTCTGCTCCTTGCTGCCGGAGCCCCCCCGCTGGTCCTCTCCAGGCCCTGGTCCTCAGCTCTGCTGCAGCCTCTTCTCTTCAGGACCATCTCTTTCTTCTTCCTTTAGGATGTTGCCTGGCTGCCTTCACCACCCAGTGCAGCCAGACCCTTCCCCACACTGCAACCAGTTGGCTGTGGAGCCCTTCCCCAGCTCGGAGAGCTCTGGGGAGGGGGAGAAGGGGGTGTCAGGACTGGAGTGTCATCCCGACTCCCTGGTGTGCATGTACCCCAGTAATGCTGAGCCCGTAGCAGGCAGCCCAGAGGTCCCTTGTAACACATCCTGCACCACGTGTCTGCCCTGTGCTGGGGGTGCAGGGACCCGATGCCTCTGTCCTGTGCTCCCCCACGGGGCTGGCAGCGATGCAGCCAGGGGTTAAGGCTGCTGTCAGCCTCCTCTCCCTTGTTTTATGCCTCACTGCTGTCTCCCCGCCCTCTCAGCTCCTCTCCTCTCTCCTTGGCCTGGTGATTCACTGCTGCCAGGAGCTCAGGGGAGATGTCAGCCCCGTGAGCCAGACGTGTGGGTCTGGGTCTGGGGACCCTCAGCTGGGATCCTCAGGGGCCACGCTGCAGGCACTGCTCCGAATGGGCCAGGAGCAGCCCCGGGAGGAGCTTGGCACAGCCCTGCTGGAGATGCCCTGGCAGGAGCCCTGTCTGTGGTGCAGCTCTTGGCTCCGGTGATTCTCTCTCCTTGGTCCCAAGGTTTGCTCTGGGGGCAGCACCAAGCGGTGCCCCCCCTGTGCCGCTGCCAGGATGCAGCTGCAGCCATCGGCACTTGTAGGGCCAGGATCTCGTGGAGCACCTGGGGCTGGGGCACAGCTCCCGGGGGGCTCCTCCCTGTGCCCCCCGAGCCAAGGAGACCCACACATCTGCAGGCTCCTGCCCCCTGCCCCCCCTCCAGACCAGCTTCTGAGGGATTCCGTCCTGAAGCACGTCTCCTGCAGGGGGGCAGCGCGCAGCATCCTGAGCGTGGCTTTTTCTGCAGCCCCCCCCTCCACCTCTGAGCTCTCCCCCAGCTCTGAGCCCTCCTGCTCTGTGCTCTTTAACCATGCCCAGCCCGAAGCCGTTTCCTGGCTCTGCCCTGGCAGGGGTAACGCCAGCCCCAGCCGGTGACGGGTTCCTGGCCCGAGGAGGGGGCCGAGGGCCCGGCTGCTGCCGTACCCCCCCCGCGCGGCCGTGCCGGGGGCTGAGCGCTGCGCAACCAGAGCTGCGCCTGCACCGAGCCGGGGGCCGGGGGCTGGCTCCTGCCTGACGTCACCGCGGAGAAACGGCAGCATCCAGGCTTTTTTATTATTTTTTTATATATATTTTTTATTTTTTCTCCTTCATTTGAATTCCCTTGCAATCTCTGCCCAAAAACAACGCCAGCTTCCTCCCCGGGGGTTGCTGTGCATGGCGCTCTGGCTCCCTCGCCCTCCCGTGCGTTAGGCTGACGGCTGCTGAAGGCAGCAATTGGCCGGTGGCACACCGCGACCTTTCCGAAAAGCCCTTTTGGGCAGCTCAGCACCGTGGTGCTGGACCGTGCGGGGAGGTGCCCGGCCGCGGGGGGGGGCACGGAGCCCCGGCAGGCCGGTGGGTGCCCTGCGGAGAGCCCCAGCACCACGGGGGCTGCGCGCCCCCGGCCCCCCGGGGCCAGGGGACCCCGAGGTCCTGCTGGGCTCCCCCCGGGGCGCACCGGGGGCCCCGCCGCCGCCCCCCCCCCGCTCCTCCCCAGCCCCTCCCCAGCACCGAGCCGTGCCCGCCCGCTCCGCATTGCAGCACCGCGGGACCCGCCGCTGCGGAGCCGGGCGTGGGGAGGCTGGGGGGGGACGCGGCCCCCGCTGGGTGCCCCCCACCCCATCAAGGCCATCTGGGGGGGGCTCGTGGGCAGCCCCCCGCAGCCCCGCCCGCAGGCAGCCGGTGCGGATCGGCCTTGCGGGGGGAGCAGGGCACGGGCAGGATCAGGCCCCCGGCCCCCCCGCCCGGCGGGGCAGTGCTAGCCGGGGTCCCCCAGCCCCTCTGCACCTCCGCGGGGACCGCCCAGGGGAGCCCGGGGGTCCCAGGAGATCCAGGGGGGGTCCTAGAGGGTCCCCGGGAGGTCCTAGGGGGGTCTCAGGGGGTCCCGGGGGGGTCCCAGCACACCTAGGCAGGAAGGCACCGGGTGAACAGAGGCCACCAGAGCTCCGTGCCATGGGGACGGGCAGCTGGGGACACTGGGGGGCTGCACCAGGGCAGGATCCGGCCCCAGGGATCTGTGCCCAGAGGTGCCGTGGTCCCGCAGCGAGGTGCCCGGCTCCAGCCCTTGCCCGTGCCACCACAGCAGCGGTGCAGCAAGGCCACGCCGCTGGCCTCTCTGTGGCTCAGAGCCCCGCAAACGGACTTCAGACATCTAAAAATACAGAACGAGTTGGATTAAGGTTATACCCAACACTACGGCTTCCCACGGAAGTACTTCATCATGTTCAAAAATATTTAATCCCAGCAATTTTCACATTGTTCTTATAAAAACAGACATGTATGAAGGGAAATGAAATGCTTAGTACATTTTTGGCACATTTTTTTTGTTGTTTTTCTTTTTTTTTTTTTAACCTTTACAAATTACAAACACACATTCATTGTTTTTAAAGGAAAAAACCTAAGTCTCGGCTGTACACTGCGGAGATGCACTAACCATCCCTAGCCTAAAACAGACTCCCGAACACTGTCGTGGTCACAGTTGCCATTCTACAAGGACAAAAAAAAAAGACTCCGGCAGCCCAGGCCGTGCCGGGGTGCCCAGCTCTGGCTGGGGCAAACGCCCCCACGTCTGCAGTGACAGAGCACGGGGACGCTGAGGCCCCAGGAGCGGCTGTTGCAGGGTTCATCCATGGTCAGAGCGGTGCCAAGGGGCTGATTCTGCCCCCTCTGCCCCCGGGTTGGTTTCCTGTGCAGCTGCTGGCTGCCTTTCTTCCCCCGGCAGACCTCCACCTCCATCCCCTGCCTCTTTCCCTCGCCCGGGCTGTGCCCAGCCGCCAGCTCAGGAGCCAAGTGCGAACCTGGAGGGCATGGTGGTGGAGCTGTGCAGCATCAGCCACAGTCCCAGCTTGCCCCAGGAGGAGCGTGGAGGCTCAGCTGCTGCCCGAGGCCGGCCCCAGCCCCATTGCTGCCCAGCGCCGTGCCCGCACCCCGGGGCAGGCAGCAGCCCCCTGCCCCTCGCGGGGGTGGCAGCGGGGAGCCCGGTCCGTCGTGCTTACCCTGAGATACTGCCACGGGGCGAAGGGCCAACACCAGCCTGCAGCGAGCCTCGGGCTGTCCTGGCGATGGCCACTCAATGTTTCTGATGAGAAGCAGGGAGCAGAGGTGCTCTGGTGCCTGGGGAGCGCTCCTGCAGCTCCCGGAGGAGCTGGGCTGTGGAGAGGCTGCGGGCTGGTGCTTCTCTGCAGAGCTCTGAGTCCTGCTCCTGTCCTCCCCGTCATCCAAAGCAGAGGGGCAGGTGGCAGCGGCATGTCCCCCGCTGGTACCGGGCTGTGCCCTGCTCCCTGGCTGTTCTGAGCAGGGCTCCACACCTGGATGCTTTCCTGAGACGTGTCCCGCTCCCCGGCACGGGGACGGTCCCCTCGCCTCGGCCGTGCCACCCGGTGCCCACCGCCATGGGGGGCATGGGACGGGGCCAGCGGGACCCTGCGGCAAACCCTGCGCCTAAGATGGCTCTGAGCAATCACTTGCAGGCTCTTGCAATGGAGACGTTTTTAATTTTTAACAACAAAAGTACTGCAAAACCCCTCTGTGCGTGCGTGGCCGGTGCGGGGGGTGCGGCGCGCAGGGCTCGGCCCCCTCTGCCGCTGCTGCCCGCAGCGGGGTCCAGGCAGACCCCGGGGCTCTGCAGCACACCTATCGCAGTTTAAATAGAATAAATACAGTGAAGAAAACAGTAAAATCTTCAATAAAGAGGCAAAAGGAAAGACAACAGCAGGTCCAGGGGGCCAACCAAACTCCACGTAGTCTCTGGATTAGTTACTGAGGAAGTTCTATGAGAGCACATTAAGTTCGCAGCTGGAGACTCTCGTGGCGCTGTCTTTATATCGAAACTTCGTATTCTCTGGTTTCCTGAAAAGAAGGAAAAACCATTTTAGGGCAGCAGCTGCATTTTGGGATAACCACCCCATTCCAAGAGGTGCTCCTTTGCTCCCCGGAGTGTTCCCCTCCCTGCCCAACCCAGGGTTTCTGTAAGCCTCCGGGACCGCTCACGGTTTGTCCGCTTTCTCCCCAAAGTCCTGGTGCCGCACACGCAGCAAACCCTTTGAAACCCTTTGCTCCCAGCCCCCAGGGAGCGAGGGGCCCAGCAGCACTCACCCCTGTCTCATAGATCGGGTTGTCGAACTCCGTTTCTACCGTGATCTGGCTGTAGGGGTGCGAGTACATGAGGGGCAGGCGGAGGCTGGAGTAGTACCGGCACCTGCGGGGCGATGCCAGGGTCACCCTTGCTGGGCAAACCCCAGTGCTCGCCCACCCCATCCTCCCACGGGACCCCAAGGGGTGCCTGGCTCCCCCAGGGATGCTCGGCAGCCCCGGGTGGTCTGGGGGGACCCTGCAGGGCCCTACCTGGTGATGTAGATGTACGCTCCCCCCAGCAGCAGGGAGATGATCAGCACCGGGATGAAGATGGCCAGGGCCATGTTTCCCCCCTCCAGCGATGTCTCCGCAGCAGCTTCTGCTACTAAAAGGACAAGATCTCTCACGGGGGTTTTTGCCCAGCACCCACTGCCCCCCCTCTGCCTCCGCTCCTGCCCTCGCTCCTCACCCAGGGGACTCTGCCTGGGCTGGAGGCACCCGCAGGAGCCTGCTCCTCCTCCCCTCCCCAGGCAGTCTTGGGGCTTTTTTGTTTGTTTTTTGTTTTTAACTGGAGGGAACAGAAGTGCTGGGGTATTGACAGGCCACCTCCCGTTCTTACCCCACCATCAGAGGGGTTCCAAGGGATGATTATCAGTATGCTGATAGGCATTTAATAAATAAATATAAATATAAATATAAATATAAATATAAATATAAATATAAATATAAATATAAATATAAATATAAATATAAATATAAATAAATAAAAATAAAAATAAAAATAAAAATAAAAATAAAAATAAAAATAAAAATAAAAATAAAAATAAAAATATAAATATAAATAATATTTATGTCCTGCAGGGCTGCACCAGCCCTCCCAGGTGCTGAAGGTGCCCCGTCACCAAACGGGGCTGAGGGCACACACCAGGGCGCACTGCCCAGGCCCTTCTGTGCCCCCCGAGCGCACGCAGCGCTCACTCCCCCAGTTTCAGCCCGAGGGGTTTCTCCTGGGGTGCTGTGGGGTTTTAGGCTGGGGAGCACCTGGGGGTGCCAGGAGGTGGTGGGGGGCTCGGCTGCCTGCTGGGAGAGCCGTGCAAGGGGCTCCTCCAGCAGGTGTCACTCACCTTCCAGAGCGTGCTCGAAGCTGTCCTGGTTCACTGGAAGAGAAACGGGGAGTTACTGGTGGGGAACTGGGCTCGCACTGCCTGCTGGCAGCTTTCGGTGCTCTGCCTGAGGGGTCACTGCCCCAGCCTGTGGGAATCCGAGCTGGGAAAGCACAGACTGAGCTCCCCACACCCCGTGGGGTCCCGAATTGTGCTGCAAGCCTTCAGCTCTCCGCAAGCAGCCAGCCTGTGCCAGTGCCTGCACGGTGACTGCAGGCTGTGCAAACAGGACGGCTCTGCATGGGCTGCGCTGCCCTCCGGAGCGCCACTGCTCAAGAGCATTTCCATCTAATTAGGAATTAAGCAGGAATTAAGAACAACATCCCTGCAGATTGAGTGGCAATGGGAGGGCCCTCCATGTCCAGGAGGCACAGTGCAACCGCAGCCTGCTCGGACCAGAGCCGGGGGCAGCTCCTGGGGGTTGCTCCAGGGGCCAATGTGGACACCCAGGGCAAACATCACTGCTCAGCCTGGGCAAACAGCTCTGGGGAGAGCAGCGCAAGGAAAGCAAGAGGACAGCCCAGCGCACCCCATGTGGTGCTCACAGGCTCAGCTCCCCCTCCCCGGGCCAGCCGAGGGTGCCAAAGTTGCCCCCGCGCCCCCTTTGCCGCTACCTTTGCAGATGGGCAGCGGGCCGCTCCAGTGCGAGGGCTGGCCCAGGATGCACTTGATGGTGACCTCCCCCATGAGCTCGAAGCCCTCGTAGCACATGAAGGTCAGGGACTCTCCGGGCAGGTAGAGGCGTTTGTAGAGTATTTGGTAGCCGTTTTCCGGCAGTCCCGGGTTGTCGCACGCCAGCGACTCCTCGGCTGGAAGGGAACAACACCGCCCGGGTGAGCCCGAGGGCTGTAAGGCAGCTCCTGAGATCGCAGCCAGCCTGCCCGCAGGGTGAAACCCTGCACCGCTGCAGGTGGCTGGGCACGGTCTCGGTGCAGGGAAGGTCCCGGGGAGGGGAGGGCAGCAGGAGGAGCTGCCCCAGCGCAGCACGCTTACAGACACAGTGCGGGAGCCGCGAGGTCCAGATGGGCGTCCCCGTCTCGCGGCTGTAGCAGGTCAGCAGCGAGCTGCCCTCCAGCACGAAGCCGGGGTTGCAGGTGTACTGGATGGTGGTCCCCACCAGCAGCACCGGGTCGGAGATCAGCCGGGTCGAGTGCTCCACCTCCCCCGGGTCCGTGCAGTACATAACTGGGGAAAAGAGTTCGTCTGGGTCATGAGTGCAGGGCTGAGACCCAGAAACTGCTGTGAAGGGGACAAGGTGGGGGTCCTGGGGACAAGGTGGGGGTCCTGGGGACGTGGTGGGGGTCCTGGGGATGTGGTGGGGGTCCTGGGGACATGGTGGGGGTCCTGGGGATGTGGTGGGGGTCCTGGGGACATGGTGGGGGTCCTGGAGACGCGGTGGGGACAGCCAGCACATTGCTCAGGGCCAGCAGAGCAGGACAGGGCCGTGCAAGGGGCACGTACTCTTTTCGCAGAAGGGGGGGTCGCTGCTCCAGCTGAGGTCCCACTGGCAGGTGAGGGTGTCGCTCCCCACGATGTCGTACCCCGGGTCACACTGGTAGGTGATCTTGGCCCCCCGCACCAGCTCCGTGTGCGACGTGGTCTTCCAGCCGTTCTGGATCTCGGGCAGGTCGGAGCAGGAGTCGTTGCGGGACACCTCTGCAGGCAGAGAGGTGCTGGCTGTCACCCCGGACCTGCTGCCTGGGGACACGCAGCTCCCCGCAGGGCACGCAGCCCTCCCTACAGCTCTGCAGCCCCAAGCACCTTAAGCAGCCCAGCTGGCAGCCTGAGCTGTGCCTGGCATGCTCCAGGCAGGGGGAAGGGGCAGCCGGGGGGGTCTTTGAGTCTCCCCAGCCTCTGACCTTCAAGTTGGGCCAAAATAACGCTGCCCTCTTGCAGAACCAGCCTGGAGCAGCTGCACGCTGTGGTGCCGTGCCCAGCGCCCCACTGCCCCCTTACCGATGTAGTTCATGATGAACCCTTGCCCCTTCCCGAAGATGAGCCCAGCGGGGTCCGAGTGGAACTGGATGGTGAGGTCGGGGCTGGAGGAGTAGAGCTTCTGGGGGCCGCTGCTGCCGACGTACTGCCCCAGGATGCGGGCGGTGAGCTCGTCCCCATCGTAAATGGTGAGGATGTCGCTGTTGGTGAGGTTCAGGCTGGAAAGCAGAGCTCGGTCAGCTTGGGTGGGTGGTCAGCTGCGCGCAGTGGTGCGGGACCGAGGGGCAGCGAGGTGACCCCAATGCCACCCACACCCCTTCCTAGGGCTCCCTGTCCCCAAGGGGTCAGCTCCCCTGCTCCTCCAGCAGCAGCCCCCCCTCCAGCCCCATGCCCAGCTCCCTGCTGTGGGTGCTGGGGAGGGTCCGAGCCTTCTCCTCGCCTCCCCAAGCCCGGTCACCCTGCGCCAGGGGAGCTCCCCGGGGCGCCCCGGAGCTCGGGCTGCAGCCGGCAGCCCCCGGGGAGCGGCACCGGCTCCGTGGGGCTGGGGGGGGGGTCCCCGCCGTGCGGCAGGGCAGGGGCAGCCCCCAGAAGGGGCGTCCCGCGGCGCCCCCCGCCCGTGTCCCCGCCGCCAGCAGGGAGCGGTGCGGGGCCGCGCAGCGGCGGCTGCGGGCGGAGCGGCGGGGAGGGTGCGGGGGGAGCACAGAGAAAAAGGGCACGGAGAGAGGGCAGGGGGGGCACAGAAGGACAGGGCAGGGCAGGCAGGGAGGGAGGGAGGACAGGGAAGCAGCGAGCCCTGCTCCTGAGCCAGCAGCGCAGCGCCGGCCGCATCCCCCGGGCACCCGGCTTGCAGCAGGGATGGGGCTGTCCCCAGCTGCCCCCCCAAGCAGGAGGGGACAAACGGCACTGGCACTGGGGACAAAAGGCATTGGCAGGGACAGAAGGGCTCTCGCCTCTCTCCCCAGAAAAGGGCACGGGAGCCCCCAGCTCCTCACTGCCCTGCCCCGTCCTGCCGGCCAGCAGGGCTCACCAGCAGCGGGGGCGCACCCAGCACCCAGCTCAGGGAGGGACAGGGGCTGGGACACCACATCCTGCCCTTCCCCAGGAGCAGGTGCCCCCACCCCACAGGAGACATCTCCAAAGAAACCTCCCTCCCTGCTAAGCCCGGGCTCCTGCCCCCAGCAGGATCCCACCTGCACCTGCTCAGCACCCATGGGCTCGGATGTGTTCGGTCACCGCAGGACCCCTGCCCTGCGCATCCATCCGCCTGACTCGGCCTTGTTTGGAGCTGCCTGAGCTGATCCCCAAACGTTTTATTAAGAATGTTCTTGGAAGGCGCCCAGTTAATCCCCATGGCGAGCTGACATTTGTAGTAAATCTCTGCTTTCTGTCAAACATGATTTTCTCGGTGACATTTATGTTTGATGACTTCAAATCGCCTGGCCTCCCGTTCTGCTCAGCCCAAGTGCCCGCAAATCCGTAAGAGCTGCGCTGGGAGCTCCGAGTTGTGATTTTTACAGAAAGCCTTAAAACCTTTATGACTCTAAGCCCATACTTGAAAAAACGCCCTCCCTCTTGAAAACCCGAAATAGCACTGAAGGAGATTCCCTTTGCATGGGCAGCATTATCCCACCAAAGGCTCCCCCCGGTGCCAAAGCCCACTGCCCCCCGAGCACCCAGAGGTGCGGTGTGGGCGCGGTGCCTGCCCCAGCCTGGGCAGAGGCAGCCGGGGGCTGCCCCAACACGAGGAGCTCCTGAGCAGCACGGCTGGGCTGGCACTCAGAGGGGAACTGGTGCCTTTGGTGAAGCAGTGCAGGTCTCACAGGAGCAAGAAGGCAGCACAGGAGCTGGGCAGAGCCTCGCCTGCCTCCTCACCCCCCCCGTTTGCCTCCCAGCGCTGCCTGCATCGCATCAGCCCAGGCACCCAGCTGAGGTCTCCTCCTTGAGGATCTCCCCAGGCTTTCCCAGCCCCGGATGCACCAGCTCATGAGGAGGCTGTGCTGTGCTCTGAGCTGTGCACGGCTGCATCCATGGCACTGCTCCCTCCGGCTTTGCTTGGGAGAGGCCCAGGAGCCATCTCAGGAGCAATTCGCTACTGGATGGGTGCTGCAAGGTGATGTAAGCTGCAATGCAATGGATGCTGCAAGGTGAAGGGTGCTGCAAGGCAACGGGTGCTGCAAGGCGATGGAAGCTGCAACAGCACTTTGAATTTCTGGAGCAGCACTCGGTGCTGTGCTGAGCCTCCCTCTGGGTGCTGAGCGTACTGCAGGGGATTAGAGAAGCACCAAGGGGGGAGAGCAGAAGCAGAGGGGGTCCCTGGGCAGGGGGATGCTGCAGCAGAGCGGGCTGGGCCGGGCAGTGGCAGGGCAGGGCCATGCAGCTGTGCCCAGGAGCTACTCACAGCTGGATGTCCAGGAACAGCCGCTTCTCCTCGCCCACGTGCACCCTCCAGACGCAGTCCTCTCCCTCCGCGTAGGGCTCGGGCCAGTTGGGGGACAGGATCACCCCGGCCACGGCCGTCAGCTCCCCGCCGCACGTGGCTGCAGGAGAGGCGGGCAGGGTCAGGCGGTGCCCGTGGTATCGGGGCAGGGCCCGGTGTCACCCCGCAGGGGGTCACTCACCGCGGCACAGCGGCTCGGTGTCGTTCCAGTAGGGGTCCCGCATGTTGACGCACTCGATGACGGCGGGGCCCTGCTCCAGGGAGTGCCCGGGGTCGCACGTGAACTCCACGGTGGTGCCCAGGTTGTAGGTGGGGTCGGAGGTGGTGAAGTTCCCGTTCTGGATGTAGGGCTCGTAGCAGTGGCCCCGCTCGAAGGCTGTGAGAGGAGCCCCCGGTAGTGGTGCGGGCACGGAGCCGGCTGGGGACGGCACTGCCCCCCGGCTCCTTGACCCCCTCCTGCTCCCAGCTTTGGGGGTGCTGGGGGAGCCCCAGGGCTCTGCCAGGAACCTGACCCTCCGTCCCCACCATGCACGGCCACGCTGCTGCACGAATGGCCTCTTGCACGGTGTACTTTAGGACTACAACCACTTCTCTGCGCTGAGCCACGCAGGTTTAACCAAACCCCGCTTCCTTTGGGAAGGAGTGAGGGCGCTGGGCCGCGGGGCTGGGTCCTGCCCCCCAAAGCCAAGAGGGGGCAGGCACGGGGGGCAGCATGGTTTGATGGCGTGCCAGAGGTTTTGGAAGTGTAAAGGGAGAGCTGTTAACTTGGGGCACAGATTATTGCACTTGCTAGGGAAAATATTCCCCAAAGCTGCCACAGCCACAGGAGGTTCGGAGAGCCCCCTACCCAGCACCATGGGGACGGGGTCCGCTGGGACCCCTCCTGCAGCCCCCACCGCCCGCTGCCCTCAGGCCCGCCGCGACGGGGGGGTCACCTTCGAAGCGGATGTTGAAGGCGGTGGCGGCGGCGGGCTCCTCGGCGAGGAAGTCGATGCGGATGGAGGAGCCGTCGCTGATCACGCCCTCGAAGGGCACGCTGTCGGCTCGCAGCGAGTCGTAGAGCACGGCGGAGCGGTTGGAGTCCCCGCTGTACACCACCATCCTGCGCCAGGACACACGGGGTGAGGGGGGGTCTGCCAGGTCCAGCGGGGACAGCACCGCTGCCCTGGCCAGCCCCGGACCTGGCTCCCGGCCCCTGGGACCTGCTCCCAGGAAGGGAGGCACCGGGGGGACACGGTGCCCGCTGGAGACGGGGACCCACAGGGCTGGGGGGGACCCAGCCCTTCCTCCTCACACCAGCGCCTGCTCCCCAGCATGCCCAGCACACAGCATTTTGAAGAACTCATGCAAACAAAACTTCACCAAGCAGAAAAGCCTCTTTTACTGCACCATAAACAGGAGCTTTATCCTTTGGCTTTACTGCGCACCATAAAGCTGCTTTACTGCCTGTTGCCAGACCGAATTCTAACGTCTTTAAACACGCGCATCAGTGCCGTAAGTGTGTACTTTCTGCTACGGGTGCTGATGGCCTGGGACCTGCAGCACCCTGCACGTGGTGAGGGCAGGGCACCGGCACGACCCCCCAGCACCAGGAGCACGTCCCCAGGACAGCAAGCAGCCCTTTTTGCTCAGAGACCTTGCCTCCTGTGAATGCCTCCACCAGGACTCTCCTCTCCTGCACCCTCTGCCCCTTCCTCACCAGGTCTCATCCCAGCACTGCCCCTGGGGAAGCCCTGGCACCAGGAGGGCAGGAGGTGGTGCTGAGCCCAGCCGGGGCTTCCAAGCTTTGGTGATATTTGGGCAGCACCCAAAACCCACCCCGCTGCTCGCCCTGAGCAGAACAAAGCTCGGCGCGGACCTCACCACGGGCTCCCAGCACCTCACCTGTCCTTCTCGGTCAGCAGCAGCTTCTCGAAGTGCAGGTGCAGCTTCTGGCCCGGGGGGGCCCCGATGGTCCACACGCAGTACATGCTGCTCGACTGGTTGCCCGTGTAGCTGGGCGAGAGGACGCGGCCGATGGTGGCGTTGTGCACGGTGCCGCCGCAGGGCGCTGCCAACGGAGAACACGGGAGAGGTGAGGGCAGGGGCACGGGGCCGTGAGCTTATCTATGGGGGGGCTTCTGCTCCGCAGAGGGGGGCTCGCACCTGAGCAGATGGGTTCTGGGCTGCTCCAGTGAGGCCGGGAGGCGTTGATGCACGTGAGCACCCGGGGGCCCTGCAGCTCGTAGCCCAGGTGGCAGTGAAAGTGGGCGATGCCCCCCGAGTGCAGGTCCATGACGGTGACCTCCCCGAAGTCGGGTCTCCGTGGAAAGCTGCAGCTCAGCATGAACACTGGAACGACACCGCACGGCTCCAGGCTGGGCTGCCCCGAGGCGCCCCATGGCCAGGGCTGGGCACTGGGGGCGTGCTGGATGCGCCCGCGGTGCCACGGGCAGCGCCCGCTGCGGGGCCGGCTGCACCCCGCTGCTGCTTCCCACCTGTTACTGCTTCTGGGCAGACCCAGTTTCTATTTTAGAATAAATTTGCCTGAATGCATGCATTTTTTATGGCTTCTCAAGGAAAAAATAGACATTTAGTCAGTCTGTGCAGGAAGAGCAGCCAAATGGGGACAGCAAAGGGGCGAGGAGCACAACCGCCATGGCACATGTCAGACCCTCTGCCCAGGGCACCATGGAGGCTGCTGCTCACTCCTACCCCATGCACCAGCCTTGGGGGGCAGAACCCAGCACGTTCCCACCCCACAGGGCCGAGGGGCTGGCGGGGGGCACCTACCCTGGTAGTGGAGCTGGAAGGTGCCCACCGCCTCGTCCTGGAAGGTGCGGAAGTAGACGGAGATGGTGTTGGTGGGGCTGCGGATCACCTGGCCCTCCACCAGCAGCGTCTGGTTGGCCAGCACCACCAGGCTGTCGTCGTCCACGCCGCGGATGGAGAGCACCTCTCCGTCCGACAGGTTCACGCTCTTCACCTGGGGAGAGCAGAGAGCTGTGAGGCTGTGGGGGCGAAGGCGGCCGGTCCGGGGGGCCAGGAGCACGGCCACGTCCCAGCGCCAGGCACACACAGCTCCCACGTGCCGTGTTGCTTGCTGTGCTGCTTGAGGTTGGATGCACTCCCGCAGCACAAGTGCCACCAGAGCAGGGCTCTGCTGTCGGGCCCGGGGTTTGCCTGCACTCACACCAGGAACCCTCCCCGGGGTCCTGCACCCGCACCCGGAGCGGGCAGGGAGTCACAGCAAATGTACCTAATGAGCAGTCCCAAAAGGCTTTAATTATTATTTGGAAAAAGCTGAAGAAGTAACCCCACATTTGCATTTCACGTCCATTTAGCTCAATAAACGGGCTCATATTTCAGCAGAAAGATGCTCATCAGATCGCTTGTTTCCTTAAGTGTGCGAGGACCGGGGCTCTATATTTAGCGCACGCCGCAGCCTCAGTTTGTAATCGCCCCCCCGGCGCTGTTGTGCCGGGAAGGCTTTGTTGCTGCTGCCCCCAGCGTGCCCGTCTCCCCACCCTGCTGCACGCAGATGTGTGGCTGCCACACGAGCATGGTGCCAGGGCGCTTCGGCGGCACGTGGCCCCCTCCGATCCGCGGGCAGAGCCAGGCTTCCTCGGCACCGAGCCTGCCTCCCTGCCCCTGAGCTCTGCACGGTGCCAGAACAGCCCCGGCCTCACCCCGCTGCCTTTGCTGGAGCTGGTGCTGCAGGATGGGGCTGAGCAGGGGCAGAGCCCAGCAGGACACACACAGCCCGGCAGAGGAGGGCAGCCCCGGAGCCGCCAGCCGCAGAGTTCCTCGCCTCCAGGCTCTGTGCTGGGAGCGTGGCCTGCCTGGCACGCCGTGCGCACACCACACCTGGCTCAGATGTGCTCGCTAACGAGCGGGGGGAATTAACCACTGCCGAGGAGGAGTGATTTGGAGTTCGGGATCCAAGAGCAGCTCAGTGGCTGCGCGCCGCGCTAATGACTTCCCTCCAGCTCTCGCTGGGGCAGTTTTGCTTCCTGAGTCTGGTCTGAATCACCGCGCAGCCATTTCCAGGGTTTCTAACAGGTTTTGTTCTGAAATCAAAGACAAACCTGCTCCCCAGCTAGCTTCCTCCGGCGACGGCTGGCATCAGACAGGCTGCCTAGCACCGAGCCGCTCCGGCACACCGGGAAGCAGACGCTGAGGGTGCCAGCAGAGCACAGCAGCTGAGGACAGCCGGGCAGCTCGGCCCTGCCACCGCCTCCTTCCCTCCCTCAAACTGTTCTGCCCTTGGGGAGGGGGCACATTGGGCTGATGGAGCCCAGAGGAGCAGAGGAAGGCGCAGTGTCCCCCTGGAACCACGGTGTCCCCAGCCCCTTTGTGGGTGCCACGGGGCGCAGGCACCGCTCAGCCAGGCCACGGTGTGGGGACATCACGGAGAGGGAGGTGGCAGTGCCGGGTCACGGGCACCCCCGGGGGACCCCTTCCTTTCCGGAGCAGCCGGCAGCTCCAGACGAAGGCGGTGGCCGCGCGCCAGGGACCGTCAGCCGCTGCGAGAGGCTCCATCTGCACGGCTTCCTGCCAGGGGCTGCGGAGGACAAGTTCCTGCTCTGATCGGAGACGGAGCCCGTGTCGGCTCCTGAAAAGTCTGCCGGGAAGCCAGGAGGGATCCTTAGCTCAGACTGTCAGGCTCGCTCACCCACTAGAAAAGCTCTTTAGGGAAATTCTATTTCCTGCCAAGAAAATTCAAGATTTAAAAAAATAAATAAATAAATGCAATTTCACGAAATATTCTTGGAGCTGGCACCTCTGCCACTCGAGCTGCTGCAGGGCCCTGACCAGGGCAGGGCTGGAGCTCGGCGGGGCCCTGCAGGGTGCCGTGAGTGCTGCTGCAGTGCGGGGATGCTGGGGGTGCTGGGGGCACTGCCTGCAGCTCTGACACCCTGCGGGACACCCAGGCTTTGTGCCCGCTCGTCACCAAAGGCAGATCTCACCCGTACTCCAGAGGGATCAGGATCTGCCCCCAGGAAGCAGAGGGGCCTCGTACACTGCTCCCAGCGCAGCCAAGGGGCAGCACCAGGGATGTGGGGGCTGTCTCTGCCGGTGCTGCCCCCCAGCCAGGGATGGGTACCATCACCCCTAGTACCAGGCAGGAAGCTGAGGCAGGGCCTGGGGGTGGTCCCCAGCCCCATCCCCTGCCGTTACCAGCACCGGCACGGCCCGAGCACGGCGTGAGCAGAGCTGCAGGCAGGCTGTGCCCAGGCAGCGCAGCCCCGCTTTCCTGATTTCATTTGTCTGGAAGCCTCAGAAGCAGCAGCAAAACAAAGCGCGAGGCTCGGGGGGGGGGGGAGGCTAATTTTATGCTCCATTAAGATCTCAGCTTACAACGGGAGCAAGGTCAGGAGCGGTGTCACCCGATGGGTTATGGACAGCAGCGCGCTTACAGCGGCGCAGGCTGCCCCTGGCACCCTGAGGACTGGGGGAGGCAGGGTTACAGCCACGGGGATGTGGCTGAGACCTGCACGAGTGGCAGCGCGTGGCCCTGTGCCACTGCTGTCACCGCGCTGTGCCGCTGGGACCTGGGCGATGTCCCCATCGGGGCTTGACCCACGGCCACCGCCGAGCCACGAGGGCAGCCCCTTGCACGTGCCAGCCGAGGGGATGGCACGGAGCAGCTCGCTGGAGCCGCCGCTCTTTTTAATGCCCGTGCTTGGCTACACAGATGAAAAGTTAATGCATTTTAATTGGGTACAAATTGTGACATGGGGAGAACACAGGCACAACAAAAGGCGGCCGAGCAGAGCACAGAGCTTGAACCGACGGCGTCTGAAACGTGCCAGGGTGCTTGGCGACCTCCCCTTCCCCTCCGGGCTGCTCCCCAGCACCCCCCAGCCTCCTCCAGGCTTTTTTTTGGGGGCCCTTGCTCATGGAGTGCCGCAGCCTGCCCTTGCATGTTCTGCACTCCCCGTTTGCACAGCGTGCAGTGCCTGCTTGCAGAAGTGGTTTCACTGCCCGTGCCCCGCAGCAGGGCAGGATTTTGTCCACGCGATGCTGGCTGGGGAGGGGATGTTGGCCGCGCTGCTTCGCCCCTTCCCACAAGGGCTGAGCGGCGTTTTGCAGATCTCCTGGCAGCATCTCACTGCTAAATTACTTGTGCAGCATTTTAGCACCTCGATCACAGCTGACGCTCAGGATGTACCAGTTCCCTCGAACAGTTTATTTATTACACAGCCCAAGAAAACTATCTATTTTTTCTCCAGGACGGGCACTTTTAGCAAGCACGGGAGCCCAGGCGGCTGTGCCTGGTCCTGCCCGCAGCCCGCTGAGCCCTTGCTGCCGCGGTGCAGGGGGGGCCGAGCCGTGGTGACCCCCAACCCCCCCGACGCATTTCTCACCTGCAGCTCCACGCCGTAGCCCGTGTAGACGGTGACGTTGTAGGTGCACTCCAGGAAGCTGTGCAGGGGCAGCGGGGGGTAGTCGGTGGAGTCGATGTAGCCCTCGGGGTCATAGAAGCTCACGCTGCAGCGGACTGGGGGGGACGCACGTCAGACACTGCCCTGGGGCCCATGCCCAGCAGCGTGCACCCACCCCACCTCTTTTTCAGTGGAAAAACATGGCTAAGGAAAAAAAACTTGTCACCAGAGGTGCTCAGGCACTTCTGCAGGGCAGCTTTTGGGGAAATCCATGCTGCCAAAGCGCAGAAGGGTCCAGGAGGCCCCAGGACCCCATGGGCAGAGCTGTCCCCCACCACTGCTGGACCCCCCCCAGTCCCTTTGGCACAGCTTCCCCGTGCAGCTTACCCGGGGTGGGCTCCGTGGTGATGACGGTGGTGGTGATGATGGTGGAGGTGGTGGTTTCCTGGCTCTCCTCCAGCGTGGAGCCGTTCCCCTCGCTCTCGGCGCTGTCCGTGTGGTTAACAGCAGCACCCGTGGGAGCCTCGGTCGGGGCCGTGCTGGCATCACCGGGGCCATCGGGGAGGGGACGAGCGGCTGCTGGAGGCAGGGTGGATGGGGAGATCTGCAGCACGGGGCGGCTCGTGGGGTCCTGGCCTCCCCAGGGCAGCTCGGGAGGGTTCAACCCTGGTGTCCCCCCCCCAGCCGCTGCCTCTGCCGGCACGGGCGGCTCCTGGGAGGAGACGGGGAGCCTGGAGCCCGGCACGCTCACAGCCTTGGGGGTCCCCGGCGGGGTGGGCTTGGGCTTCGGGTGCTTCCTGGCTGTGTTGGCTTGCTTTGGAGCCGGCTTTTTCTTGACAGTTTGTTTTGCATCAGCCCCGGGGGCGGCAGCGGGTGCGGGCGGGACGTGGCTCCGCGTGGGCAGCGTGGGTCCCTGTGCCACCGGCTCCGCGCCGTCCTCGGCTGGGGGCAGCAGGTTGAGGGCTGCGCCCTGCCCCGGCCCCCCGCTGCCCCCCGCCTCCTCCGCCGGCTGCTCCGTGCCCGGGGGCTCAGGGCTCGCGGGGAGCTGTGCTGCCTCCGGCCTGCCGTCTGCAACAGAGGGGGGAAAAGTGGGAATTGGGCAATGCTGGGCATGAAATCGCAGCTGTGCCCGCGGCACAAAATCAGCCCCCCAGAGAGCGGCGGCTGATTGAATGCCCGCTGCTCTCCCAAACGTGCTTATTACGGGGAAGCAATAATGAACCTGTGCTGATTCCCTGAAAGTTGGCTTTCTGCTGGGGCTCGGTGGCCTCATCGTGCCGTTTCAGAGCTGCAGTTTGGTCTCTTTATCTAGAGGTCAGCTGTTCAGAGAGGTTTGCTCGCTCACGCTGAGTTTGTTGCTCTGCCTCGCCTCTCTGAAAAGCCTTTATTTCGGCAATTGCCATCAGCAAATGCGGTTATTTCAGAGCCTGATTAGCCCGTGGCTCTTCCCTATTGTCTTCCCCCGATGCTGCCTGATGGGGAGCAGACACGGTTACCTTCCCCCAGCCCCCCTCACCAAGGCACCATCCGGACCTGCGAGGCTGCTCCTTGGGCATGGGGGCAAAGCCACGTGCGGGAGGCGAGGGCAGGCAGAGCCGCACACCACCACCCGGCCAGGGAGCTGACTGCCTGAAATGTGGGATTCTGTAGGTTTATGCACCACCGGTGGGTCTGGCTGGGCTGCAGCCCATGGTGTGAAATAAGCTCTAAGCACACCGCAGCCCTGCAAAGTGCTGCAGGAAGCGAGCAGGAGCCGAGCGGCGACATTTCCCATGGAAACAGCAGTTGCCAGGGGAGGCGCGCAACGCGGGCAGGCGATGGGGACGATGTGCGCGGGGACACGGGGGCAGCGAGGCTCCGGGGCCAAAAGGGGCAGCGAGTGCAAACCCAGGGAGGTCAAACCCCAGCAGCGGGGCCACCTGGGGACGTGCAGCCTGGGGTGTAAGTGGGGGTGAAGGTTCTGCTCCCACAGCCCTGCACGCTGCCCCGGCTGTCCTCCAGGAAGGCACGGTGATGATCCTCTGGCTCACCCCGGGCATTTAATTGCAGCTGCTATTACAGTCTTCAAACAAAAGCGCAGCACTTGTTGAAATTTAGCCTGATTTTCTGCATTTCAGGTTCTAGCAATTAGGGTAGGACCGGCATGAAAAGGAAGAAAGGAGCTTTTTGATGTGAGACCTGGAACTCGGGGACACTTCAGGGCTATTGCTGTGGGTGGGTGCAGTGTCCCCGGAGTTCAAGCACCGTCACCATCACCTGCTGACCGTAATGCCTCTGAACGTTTGTTTTGGACGTGTTAGCATTGGTGCTGCTGGAGCAGTGCAGCACCAGCACCAGGACAGAGCAGGACAGCGCGGTCCTGCCGGCTGGTGGCAGTGCTGGCAGCGTGGAGCACCACGGGGCACCGTCAGCATCTCGTGGCAGCCGGTGCCACATGGGCACCAGGACAGCATCAGCAGAGCGGGGGGAAGCCGGTGGGTGCTGATGAGCCTCAGCCCGGCTCTGGGCAGGGCTTGCCCACAGCGCTGCCCAGCCTGAGCTGCTCCTGCCCGTGCCACGATGCCTGGAGCACAAGCACCGCCAGCCTTGCTCCTCCCTGCGTGCCCCGATGATTTCGCCCGGAGGACGCCTGACGGGGAGGAAAGTTGCAGGGACCTTAACCCCACCGCGGCAGTGACGCTGCAGAGCGCGCGGCGGAGCTGCTTGTTATGCTGTTCATGATCCGCCGGCTGCTCTGCAGCTCCCCCAGCCTGTTTGTTGCAGCCATCTGTTGCCTCTCATTACATATTTAAGTGCTGATCCTGGAAACACTCGGGCACCCGCTCTGCTTTCCGCAGAGGTGCGCGCTCATGCAGAGGTGACTTGCATGTGGAAAGCTCAGTCCCTGCTTTACGGGGACTTGCTGCATCGGGGCCTTCGTAGGGCTCGGGCTCACACACTGCAAGGTGTCAGCACCCACCTGGCTGGACCAGGGACACCAGGCATTGTCACCTGCACACAGGCCAAGGAGAAAAGGGTCCAGCAGCAGCAATGGGGTGGCGGGGTCTGGCCCCGAATGTCCCAGAGGTCGCTGCCACCTCCCTTTGCCACCAAGAAATCAGCCGCACCGCAGCCAGCCCCAGCCACCGAGAGCTTTCTCCCCGCTCCTGTTATGCTTTCCACGACTTAAAATATTAATTCCTTAATTAGCAGTGGTTCAGCAAATTCATTAGCCAATTCCCTTAGCACATTAGGAGACATTTCACACACGGCGTCTGCAGCCTCTGACTTGTGTCAGCTCCGAATCTCTCCCCGTCTCCCCGGGGGCTGGGTGCCACGGTCCCCACGCACGGTGCTGGGCCCTGCGCCCCCCCCTCACTGCTCCATGCTCCCCTCCTCATCCCGCTAGGGGCTGATCCTGGTGTCAGGGCGAGATGGGCACCCTGAGGCTGCTCTGCCCTGCCTGCTCTGCCAGGCTCTCCTCTGCCTTCAGCTTCCCCTCCTGGCCCATGGATGGGACCCGCTGCTGGTGCCTGTCCTGGCCATGGCTCTGCCCGACGGCTCGTGCTCGGCAGCGGGTTCTCCTTTATGGGACGGGGCTGTCAGACAAGGAAGAAGCCACTGGCCCCAGGGCGCAGGAGGGGGCCGCTGGCAGGGGGACACAGTGGGACAGTCGGGGTGTCCCCGCAGGATCCTGCGCCCTTGCAGTCGCAGCGCTAGCAGAAGCAGCAGGAAGCGTCCCCAGGTTATTTGCCGTGTGCTCTCCAATTCTTAATGGATGTCACCGCTAAGCCGTATTTTATGCTCTCAGAAAGTTGACTAATTTCTTATTAGATCCTTTGCCAGGATGCATTTAAACAGTTCTGTCCTTAACAAAGCATGAAATAAAACACTCTGTGTAGCGGCGCTGTAATGAGGTACTTAACGGGCTTTAGTTTGTAAAGGGCAAATGCGTATTTCAGGGAGGCGAATGCGGGCCGGGCTGAAGCAGGGGATGAAGATGTGGGGGGGGCTCTGGCATCCCCGATGAATTAGGGGATGAAATATTAAGCTTGCAACTTATGCAAGAAATCTGCTCTTCCCCGTGTGCTTTCAGTCTCTGCAGCCACCTGGGTGCTGCAGGATGCCCGTGCCCCTTGCCAGCTGGGGGGCCGGGCTGCGGAGGGGGGGGGAGCAGCAGGAACCTGCCCGGCTGGCGAAATCCCTTCAGCTCTGCACAATCGATCCGGAGATACTGAGCTGGTGGAAAAGACATGATCGTGTTTGACCTTGATCTAATCTGCTAAACCAGCTCTGCAGAAAGCAGAGCTATCGCAGCGTACAAGGGTTTATGTTGTCGCCGTATCAGTAACGCCTCGGAGGTGGCTGGAGGCTGGGGGGGATGCTCAGAGCCCGGCGGGGTTTGCAGGCAGCCCCCCTGCCCCGGGCACCCTGCTCGCAGGGCACCAGCCGCCTGCCCAGCCCAGGTGGTTTTGTCTCGTGCTTTTGAAGATGTTTCTTTTCCTGCTGCTCAGCAATAAACCTGCTTTCTGTGCACACGCAGCGACAGATTTTAGGTCGTGGCCTGGAATTTGCTTTGATGGCCCAAATGTGCGAACTGAGCGAAGTGTCACGCGTTAAGCAGAGCGGTGAATGAGACCGTGAGTCCCGGCGACTGAAAAAAAAGCTAATTAAATGCCAGCCAAAGCTCTCCCCTCTGCCACGATTTCATTTACTACCAGCTCTCGCTCTCCATAAAAGAGAAGCAGCCCTTTCAGGGCTCCCTCAGCAAGAGCAGCCTGCGTGCTGTCCACAAACCCAGGACACATCGATGTGTCCCAGCCGGGGTGGCAGGTCCGTGTCCCACGGCCGGTGATGGCACGCGCCTGTGCGCTGCTGGAGCCACGGAGAGCGGGGAAATCTGATTGCTGCCAGGATCTCAGCTGGAGGGGCTTAGAGGAATTAGGGAACTGCAAATGCTTGATAAAAGGATGCTGAAATAATCATAAGGCACTCATTTTGCTGCTGTGCTCCTGAAAGAGCTAAACCGTGAGTAGCTGTATCGCCGGTTCCCATTACTAATACTGATGCTATCGCTGCCTGGCTGCGCGCGCCCCTTCCCAGCCTGCCGGAGGACTGCGGCTTGATTGCTTGAGTTCAGGAGCTGCCGTCCTCAAGGTTTTAGTGAGCTGATTATCCCAGAAGCCCTGAGAAGCTTACACGGATGCTATTAACAATGCTGCTCAGACCCCACGCTCTGTGCGCTGTGCCGAGGCGGATTGATGGGGCGCGCAGTCTGCAGGCAGCGCGTTCGCACCGGGCATCCTGCACGAGCCCGGCCCCAAGTGCCAGGAGTGGTCCTACACCCCAGTGCACCCCAGTGCACCCCAGTACACTCCAGCACTCCCCAGTGCACCCCAGCACACCCCGGTGCACCCCAGCCTCTGTGTGCCCCAGCCCCTGCAGCGCTCCCTGGGAAGCAGCCGAACCCCCCTGGGGGGGTGGACTGCCAGGCCCTGTGGCTGCGGGTGGAGGGGATCGTGGCTGCAGCTCCCGGGGGGAAAGGCCAGCCCTTGCCCAGCAGCGGCCCCTTCCCAGCTTTCTGTCCTTTTTCCTGAGGGGTTCCTTGGTTTCGCCCAGTAAGGACCATGCTCTGAGCACCGCCACCACCATTCTCACATGGACAAATTTCCTGCGCATTGCAACGCTTCAGATGCACGCACTGCTGATTAAATCCCAAACTCCCTTATTCCACAGGTTCGTGTAGGGCTGATCCATGTCTCACATGGAAGCAGGACATCAAGGAGAGTCCCCTGATGCAACCCATTGCCCGTGTTGCTGGAGGGCAGCACGTGTGGGAAGGAGCACGTTGTGATCCCGGGGGCTGCCACCCCGTGCCCACCCCCAGTGAGCACCACGGAGGTTTCACCGTCACAGAGAAGAGAAAAAGACAGCTTGAGTGTGAAGCAGGGATCTGAAAAAAAGCAGGTTGGGTCCATCAAAACACGCCGGTGAGATGGCTTGGAAACGATTTGGTTTGGTTTCAAGTCTTAAAACATTTTTGCCTTAAATCTTGAAGAGCAGAAAAAGCTGAATCAAAACAGTCTTTCATTTTCAAAATGTCAAAACTGAGCGATGCCGCCTGGATATCCAACAGGAAATGTGGAACCTGCTCTCCCGCAGTTACTATTTCAGCAAATTAAGTTTTCCAGTGGAAAAAGAAGTTTCCTTAGCATCCTGACAGTTCAACTTATAAGCAAATAAAATAGTAGCAATCTAATCATCAGTGAGTCATACATGTGGGAGCAGAGAACTCAGCCCGAGGAGTATCTGCCCCTCGCATCGCGTGGTGCTGCTCCAGCGTCATGCGCAAAGGCTGCTTTGTGCGGCAGCGAGCCGGCGAGGAGGGACGGGAAGGCTTCGAGATGGGCTTCATCCAAATGTCCACAATCAGAGAAAATAGAAAATAATTCTCCTACGGCTTGAGCTATCGCCAAGAAATGAGCTGCAGCACAGCCGGGGCCTGGAGCGAGCCGCAGGGTGCCGGGGGTCAGGATCCGCTGCGGTTATGGGGGGTCAGGACAACAAAACCCCAACCTGCAGCCCCCCAGGCAGGTGCTGAGGCTGCTGCAGCACCTCTGCTGCCCCACGGGTGCTGCCCTGCAGCTCGGGGCTGTGCCAGCCCTGCTGGCTGCCGGACAGGGCTGTGGTTCCCCGGGGACCACCGCACACCACCGGGGCTCGGGTGGCCCCGGGGGCTTCAGGGCAGCTTTAAGTCGATGGCGAATTAGCCATGCACTGGGGCTTATTTATGCTCGTAGCACTGTGGTCTGAATATTTCATTTTAAAATTTACATCTGTGTCACTAGCAACGCTCAAATAAGGTTGCCATGGAAACCCCTCATTACAGGCAGAGGATGCTGGCGGCGCGGGGCGGTGGCAGAGCGCCGCGGCCGGGGAGGGCAGGAGGACACAGGGCCCTCGCTTCCCTGCACCACAGCAGCTCCGTGCTGTCCGTCTGTCCTGCAGGGAAAGCAGCACGTGGGGAGGGCAGGGCTCAGCAGGGTGCTGGGGTCCTCCCTGTCCACAGAGGCACTGGGCTTGCACCAGGGGCCGGGTCCCAACAGACACCACGTCCCCAGGACACCACGTCCCCACTGCGGGGAGCGAGCGGGCGAGGTGCTGGAGAGCTGCTGCTGGGGATGAGGGGGGCTGGAGGGGCTCTGGCATTGCTCAGGTGTTCCCAGCAGGGATCAGGAGCAGCTGAAGGATG
Organism: Anas platyrhynchos; assembly: GCF_047663525.1. NCBI lineage: Eukaryota > Metazoa > Chordata > Aves > Anseriformes > Anatidae > Anas > Anas platyrhynchos. Next base: position 1,059,951 of record NC_092602.1, read on the forward strand.
CTGCAGCCACACACAGGTTGGCAGCTGCAAGAAATCCCCTTCTGAAAGCGCTTGGCCTCAGCTCCGGGCTGAGAGGGGCCAAAAAGCCCCGAGGCCAGGCTGAGGGCGAGCAGGGGTTGTGGCAGGGGTTGTCCGGGGGGGCGACACGATGACATTTTGGCAATGAAACGCTTGTCCAAAAACCCACTTTAAGGGAGGATCTGTACTGCTTGTGCCTGCCTTGCTTTAGCACAACAAATACACGAATTAAACTTGCAAACCTCTCCCCCCATGCTCCGGAGAAGCTTGTAACTGCTCTAACGATCCGCGGCCGCCTGACAGATGCCTGGAAATTATACACTTCTCCGAGCTATGAGGAAAATGGATTTTCCTCCCCAGTGCTGCTTCATGGAGCCGGAATCGATACGACTTTGACTCGCAGGCATTTGTTTTGGCCACGCCAGCTCCCGTGGCTCCGGGAGCACTTGGTGATGCAGTGGCTGCTGCCTGTGCTCCCCGTGTCCCCACAGACCAGGCACGGGCACCCCTCTCCCGTGGTGGCAGGGTGGTGGCATGGAGAATTTCCCCTTCCTAGGGCTGGGCTTCACCCGGTGCAAGCAGAAGGCTCCCCGCGGGGTCACCCTGCCCACCAAACCTCCACGCTCAGAGGTGTGCCCCAGGCTGGCCCCTTCCAGCCCCACCACCATGGGATGGGACCTGCCCAGCCCCACACAGCCCCCCCCGTGTCACTGCCCCCTGAGCCCCCAGGTCGCTCACACAGGGCAGGGGGCGAGGGCAGCACAGCGGTGCCGGGGTGCTGGTTCCTCAGCGCCAGCCCGCAGGGAGGCAATGGAGCATTCTGGCAGCTTTTCAGGCTACAAATTGAACCGGGGGAAGAGAAGCTCCTTCTTTCTCAACTAATCATCCAGCCTAGTCATCTATATCAGGGTATAAAATTAAATGGGTTCCTAAAGAGAGAGTATATTTAGACACAAAAAGCCCATTCTAGTCAGCTATCTGAGACTAAAATAATTAATCTTCCATCACTATTAAGATGCGCTGTAGCAGATCTTGGGAAGTGAGTGCTGCGGTTAACCCTTGGGGAGCAGAGCCATGGTGCTCCTGGGACCCTCCTGAGCTGCCCCACACCGGGAAGGGTCCGTACAGCACAGCCAGCAGGGCTTTGCCCCAAAAAATGACCCCAAGGCGCTGGGAGCAGGGTGCCAGACAGGGGCTGTCCGCGTGTCCCTCAGTATCCCCCTGTCCAGAGCACCCACGGTGCTGGGCTGTGAGCTGGTGGCCTCCTTCCCCTGTCCCCTGCTCCCCCCACCTTCACTCGTGTCCCCTGTCAGCCCCATCCTGGCCCTGGCACGCATGGCAGCGGGCACAGCAGCGCTGCACCGACAACTATCTGGGTTAGCTGAACCTGCCTGTATCTGGGCACTGCCAGGAAACAATTACAAACACACAGCCCCAAAACATCTGGGACACAAAGTTTAGGCTTAATTATAACAGATCAGTATTTCTCCGCGTAGTTATAAATCATTCATGCTCTCGCTCCCAGGCGGTCACAGCCGTGGATTATCCGACTGTTCAAAATCTCCTGATTTTGTTCTACCTGTCTGGGGCGCATTCGCTGCTTGGTTTGATTTGATTTCCACTCCAGAAAAGAAAATAAGAAATGACAACGCAGCGTCAGGGGCTCAGGTGAGCAGAACCGCCCTGCGCTCCTCGCCACGACATCGCAGCCTCGCGGAGGGCTCCTGCCGGAGCTGCCGGCACAGCTCCGTGCGCAGGGTACAGCCGAGCTGCCTTTGCCAGAGCTGCTTGGCAAGGCTTGTATTTCTTTCACAGCATGTAACAGGAATCCAAATGTGGATCCCGTCCAAGCTGCCAGGAGCAGAACAGACAGGCGGCAGCCCCGGGGGGCTCAGGTGGCTCAGGGGGCTGCTGGCTGCGCTGTGTGCCTGCCCGTGGGGCACTCGGGGCACCCCAAGGGAGCTCTGCTGGGCAGGGTGGGCAGGGGCTGGCCAGGGGAAGGCTGCAGGAGGGTGGCCCAGGGGTGCAGGGGCTTCTCCCACCCCCCGGCTGTGTCCACCTGCATGCCCCTGCCTCCCTGGTGACAAAGCTGGGCTCTGCTCTGGCACGTTTCTGGGTGCCGCAGTGGATCTGTGCTGCTGCAGCGGGGTGCTTGCCCCTTCATCTCCCTTACCTGCCCCTGGGGGCACAAACTTTCCCCAATAAATGCCGTTGTTTGCATTCCCTCCCCTGGCAGAGGCTGTGCAGAACCTCCCCTCCTGCTGGCTGTCCCTGCCTGCTGCCCTTGAAAAGACCCCTGGTGCACTCCTCCGAAATTACGCGGCTCTGGCGCCTAATGATTCCTGACAGATTGCGAACAGTCCCGCTGCTCGCAATCAGGAAGGCAGGAACAGTGTTGGGTTACTGATGGCTGTGGTTATCGCACTTATTGGGCTGCATCGATTACGGGGCTGCCGGAGCTCCGGAGGCTGCCAGCACCGGGGCAGAGCCCAGCACCCCCAGCCCCGTGCCAGTGCCAGGCCTGGCACAGCAGCGGCATCACCGGCACGAGGCGCAGGGACAGGGCGCGTGCTGCTCCCAAACGCTGTTTGTCAGCTTGAAACCCCACGGGGCGACGTGATGCGCTTTGTCAGAGTCACCTCCGCCGCTACTTGGCATTTTCCCTCAGAGGAAAGCAACAAAAGCATTCAGCTGCCAGTGCCTCGCCGTGTCACAGCAGGTTGGGTCTGGCCGCACCCATGTTTAGAAAAGGTTTGGCTAAAGAAATGTAAACTTCAATTTTTATATTTTGCTTTTTTTGTTGTTTTTTCCTGCAAAAAATGGGTTCCTGCTGGAGGCAGAGCAGCAGCTCTGGGCTGGCACTGGGGGCACTAGGACGGGGCCCCCAGCCCACCCATGGCCACCACGCCGGGCAGGCGGGCAGCTGCTGCTCCTCCCCACCTTCCTTCACTTCAGTGGCAGTGCCTTTTATAAAATTAATTGTCGGCTGTATCAGTCATCGGTGAGCTGTGTTTTAAGTATGGCCTGGCAGAACTAATTCCATTTCTGCGCTGTGTCTTGCTGGATGATGATAACCTATGTACAGCTTCTCCCACAGAGCCCAACGACGAGCCGTTGCACTTTATTTTAATTAATATGGATAGCAAAGATATTTCCATTAGCCGTCGCAGTGTCAGCCAAGAAGCAGGGTCCTCCTGCATGGTGGCAGAGTGGCCACCACGAGCCTTCAGGTGGCCCCGGTGCAAAGAGCCCCGCTGCAGCAGGCCATGGTGGCCACCCGCTGGGTCCCCCACTTCCCAGGGACGGCTCCGTGTCCCACCAGCCTGGCTTTTTGGGGAGGGGGCTGCCGCAAGCTCCGCACCCATACACACCCGGGGAGTTTCCTACCAGCCTGGTATCGGTGACATTACCCGTCAGACCTTGGTAAAAATTAATCTAGCCATGCTGCTCGATAGGAACAGCCCCCGGGGCTGTGGGGGAGTGCGGAGGCTGCGGGGCTCCCTCGGTGCCCACCAGGTGAGTTCTGTGGGGCCGGCTTTGGGGCCAGGCAGCGAGCGTGCTCTGAAACAAAGGACTTCTCGGAGGCCCTCCTCCCTCCGATACAGGAGGACATGCAATTATAAGGCATGAGAGTAATTTCTGAGATTTGGAACAATTAAACCGGCTCCCTGGTATTTCTGACGAAAGCAGTCCCTTATTCCCCAAGGAAGTAAAAGCCTTCCTTGACCTCTGCTCTATTATTCCATTTGATTGATCTTAATTATAACAGAAAGGATAATGATAGCCTTTGTGGGGGTGCAAGTACAGCGGGAACAAAGATGACAAGCTCTTTGTTGAGAGCGCGAGCGCACCAGGGCATGGATGGCAGGCACGGCCGCTCGGAGCAGCCCCTGCGCCCTGCTGACGAGCCCCCCCCCCCGCTAACGAGCCCCCCCTGCTAACGAGCCTCCCAGAGCTCAGCAGCTCCACGTGCCCCAGGAGCCAGCACCCACGACCAGCGCCTGGCCCTCAGCTCGTGGTGGGGGTCCCACCCAGGCGAGCAGTTCGGGGGTGAGGGGTGGCACAGGAACACATCTCCCTCCTTCCCCCCCAGCAGCTCCATACACAGGAAACAAAATACGTAACCAATTGCTTGTTTTGTTCATTAAGCACAGCTGGATTGATTTCAGTGCAGCAGCCCCTATATGCTGGCCCTCAGGCTGCTCCCACAAGCCCTGCTTTGTGGATGCAGTGCTTGGGGTGCTGGGGTGCAGCAGGAGCAGGGCTGGCCCCTGGGTCCCTGCAGGGGGGCTCCTCGGGGGCAGCTTTCCAGCTTCCCATCAACATGAGGATTTGGCAGGTGCCTGACACCGCAGTTGCTTTACTGCTCCTGCTCTGGGGGAGAACATCACCAAACAAGCCCAGCCGCAAGCGCTTTGATACCTGGATCAACGCGCAACGTCATCAGATGCTCCTCCCGTATTCCTGCACGACACCCACGTCGTATCGCTGGTGCTGGTGCGTGTTCCCCGGCGATATCGTTATTTTTGACACACCCTGCTGGCTGGGAAATGCAGGGAGAAAATACCTGACTCTGCTCTTCGCAGCAGGTAACAAATCAGCAAATTATAAAAAAGCAGTGTGTGGTCCAGCCCGAGTGCGTTTCTTTCCTACTCCTGCTATTGTTTATGCTCCTATGGGGTAACAGTTGTTTTTAGTGTACTTTTGATGGCAGCATAGCATGATGAAGATTGATTTCACAGATACGTCTATCTGTTTTTAAGGATTGTCTCTCTGATGTGTGATTGGGAATGCTCAAGGAATGACCAGCAGCTGCTGAAGTGGATCTGTGCCGTCTCCACGTGGGGACAGCCCTCGGGTGCTGCTCTCCAGGCTGGCAGCACCGTGTTTAACCCAGGCAGCTGACACCAGGACCCAGACCCCACCGTCTGCCCCTCGCAGGGCGCTCAGCATCTCCCCAGCCCTCACCCCATGGGGACAGTCACATCCTGAACCCACAGCCGTGGGGGTGCTGGAGCCCAGGCAGTGATCCTGGAGGGGCAGCGGGGCTGGGCGCAGCGGGACGGGGCTGGTGCTGGCTGTGCAGGTGGCAGCCAGCAGCTGACTCCGTGGGAGCAGCAACCGGAGCAGGAGGAGCAGCAGTAGGTTCAACACAGGCTCATAACTTGTGCTTTCCGCCGGCAAATGCTCTGGACTGCAGCTGGGAACGGTGCCAGGGGGGCTCAGGAAGGAGCCTTTCAGAGCTGAATGTCTTTTTCAGAGCAGACTCTAACTCTGGGCTCATAATCCCGAATTCAAGCAGACTGTTGCCTTTGCTATTCTTTCAGGCTCTTTGTTTTGATCAAAGAGGCAATGCTGTATAATTTAAGAAAGACTTTGCTTGCGAGGCCGGTTTGATGCATGTGGAGCGGCAATGTGGAAAAATCCAGCCCTTGCCCATGGAAGCCAGCTTGGATAATTCGAGGCACTTGAGGAGATGTCATTTGCCGTGACTCAATTCGATTTGTGCGGCTGGGTGACACCGTACCCACACGGCCATGAATTGCAGCCCCCCTGCTCTGCACCCTGCTGCCGGAGCCAGGGCAGCTCCCACGGCACGGCCCCAGTGCCTGGGGAGGGCTGGGGGCACGAAAATCTCTGCCTCTGGGGCAGGAGCAAGCAGCAGGAGGCTGGTGGCACCCAGCAGAGCTGCTCTGGTGGCACCAGGCAGGTCCCCACCAGGAGCCGTGGTGGCCTCTGCCCGCGATGCTGGGGAGCAGCTGCAGTGTGACGGGGGGGCTGCAGCCTGCCTCGTGCTGCAGACGCTCTAGAAAAGCCCCGGCTAGAGGGATGGGGACGCTTCTGAATGTCGATGCTGCAGAAGACGTTTTGCACTGGAAAAAACTGAAAGGATGCGCCTCTGGGGGAAGCGGGTAATCCTCCCATGTGTCACTGTCAGGAGAACATTAGGCTGTAGCTGTAAGGGCTCCTGGTTTGTTGCACCCTTCCCTCCCTACCTTTCCTAATGAATTCCAAGAAGGCTTCAATGCATTCTGAAATGGGAAGCGCCGCGCTATGTCCTTCACAGCCGCCGACACAATAAAGACAGCCATTTCACCGCTGCCAGGCACGGGCTCCTCTGTGGGCTGGAAACAAAAGCTGAAAAGAAGCCTTTATATTTTTTTTTGATTAGATAGCTTGAAAAGTTTGCTTTTAATTGAAACTGCCTCACTGATTTCATCTAAAAGTCAGCTGCAAACCCCCTTCTGGGAGAGCGGCTCCAGCTCCTTGCCACCGAGATGTCTGCACGGATCCTGCGCCGCGTCCTGCGGGAGGTACAGCTCCGAGGGCCCGGGAGCAGCGCTAATCCTCGTCCTTCAGCATGTGGCACTCGCTTTGGAGACCCAAAGCAGATTTCTCTCTCCACGCAGTGAGCAGTGCTATTGCCCATCGTGCTGGTGGATGGCACGGAGCCAGGGCTCTGCCTGCAGCATCCTGCCGAGCCCCTGTCCCCCCGCATCCATCAATGTACAACTGTGCCGGGGAGCATCGCCGTCAGTCCTGGGGTGCAGACACCTGCACAGGGCACCAACAGGCCCGTGGGACCTGCAGCACCCATGGGCACCTCGTGCCCACCGAAGGTGCTGCTCCTTGCGTCTCCTCTGCCCGCTCCGGGCGTGTGTGCGAAGAAACTACTTTGAGTTCTTTTTCAAAGAACGAAGGAGGAAGAAAAATTATCAGGGGAAATTTATGTTGGGACAATCCTGAATATAAAGACAAATTGAAATATTTCCCTGTAACAGCGCGGGCTGGGGACCGAGTCTCGGATAAAAATAAAGTGGGATGCAACAACAGCACCTTTCCGATGGCATTAGCCCCATTCATCTCCCGCGCGGTGCCGCAGCCGTTTCGCTGGCAGCGTACAAAGGCATTAGGAGTTGCATTTTCCTTCGCTATTTCTCAACTATATTTATGCTGTGAGATGTTTGTGGAGGTACATTGTGTGCCTCGGGCAGAGGATTAATTCCAAACTGTCACCTCGCTTTTTGATGGGTTTGTAAATTCTGCTCTGTTGATTTGTGCGCTCAGTAAATTGATAAAATCCTCTTCCTACAACCTAACGCACCATGTAGAGCTTGCCGGGGCTTTAGACCCTACTGGTTAACGAGTTTATGTAAATATAGTGTCCAACAGCAATTTTAGGAGTGCTGCATGGATAAAAGGGGGAAAAACTGGGGCTGTGTCCAAGCGGAGATCAGAGCTCCCTGTTGCACTCAGGATGATGCTGACGTGCTGGGAGCTCTGGGAGGCCTTTAGGGATGGCACAGGAGAGGTCTTTCCAGTTAGGGACTCGGCATCTTGGCAAATAGAAGTTTATGGCTGTCAGGAATAGTCCGGTTTTTACTGAAATTGACTTTAAATCACCATCAGAAAACGCAAGCCCAACGCCTGTGCAGTGTCACGGAGCCCCAGTGTCGGGGGGACGAGCCGCAGGGCTGCAGGAGCGCGGTGCAGGGATATCAGAAATGATTTTCTCCTGTATTGTCCCCCAGCCACCGATCTGCTAGAGATGAAGGATCTCATCCACCAAATGTTGACACGCTCCATTAATCCACCCTAAAAAGTCAGATGGAGATTCTCCCTTGAATTTTAAATATTTCCAGCCATTCCGACTAGCTCTGAAATCACCCCGAATTGCCCCATTTCCTGAATGTTCTTTCGCAGCCCCCACTTTATTCCCATTCCATTATGCCTGGATGCTCAGACTCACTTATTGCCTTTATCAGCTCGCTGCATTGCTCGCAGAACGACACCAGCCCCAACAGCGACTGCTGCGAGACCTTTGGGGAGCCTCCCCCCTGCCATCCCCTCTCCATCCTCACCCTTGGGGGTCCTGCAGCAGACTCACCCCGGTGCCCCGATGTGCCCAGCCCCTTTGTTCCCCCTGATCACGGCGGCACCGAGCGCTTCCCAGTGCCCTGACCATCCCCTCCTGGCCCAGGAGGTGCCCACGTGTGATGCGGGCAGACGTGGCAGCCCTTTCACTGCGCGGGTTGCACGGCTCCAGGATCAGCCCCGCGCATTTTCCTTCTGTCACAGTTTGAGTTTTTGGATGCGTTCGCGTTTGGCACCGAATCTCCTTTCTAGACGAAAGCTTTGCATTTCCAATCACACCTCCAAGGCTGCCCGTCCTGGCCAGGCTGCCTGCACGCTCCCTCCTGCTGCCAGGAGCCAGCTTTCGGCTGCATAAGGCTCCGCTGAACCTTCCTCGCGCAGCCATCTGTCCGGCTCTCATCCTGCCCTTTTCCTTTCCGTGCTCCTTGCTCTTCCAGAGAAGATGTGGGGCCAAGCCCCTGACCAGGGTTTGGACCACCTGGCGAGATTCTTGCTTCTGCAAACCAGCACAACTCAGGCTCGGGCAGCACTCAGGTCCCATGGGGTCAGCCGCTGTCATGGCCCATAACCAGTGAAAGGAGGAGGAGAAGAAAAAAAAATAAAAATAAAAAAAGATTGCAATGTCTGGGCTCTGCGCTGTCCCCTGCACGCTGAGTCCTGCTGCAGGCCAGGGCCTGGCGAGATTCTGGCTTCTGCAAAGCAGCACAACTCCACCGGCTTTAGCGGCGTGATGCTAACGCACAGCAACACGCACCGAAGGATTTGCTACCCCACATCCACGTCAGTTAAAGGAAGACGCTGGAGCAGAAATAGTCTCCTCTGGAAATAGCAGGAGGAGCGCTCCGCTCCCTTCCTGCGCCAGCCGCAGCCCCCCACACCTGAAAGTCCCCCGGTTTTGTGCTGATTGCCCTCACCCCGTTCCCCAGAGCCCCTTGGAGGACCCCCCCCAGCAATTTGGGAGGGGTGCAGGCACCAACAGGGGCTGTGCAGCCCGTACAGAGCCCAGCAGGTGATGCCAGGGGGAGGTGAGCAGTGCCCATGGCGATGCCCGCAGTGAGCAGAGGGACCGGGAGCTGCAGACCCTGGGGACAAGAGGCCAGCTGGGACCAGCAGGGAACACGAAGCAGGTCAGGGACTGGTGGCAAGAACCTCCTCTAATTGCTGAAATCCCCACGGATGAGGGCTGTGAGGGAACAGAGCTGGGCTGCCCATGGTCGCTGCATGGCTCAGGAGTTCGGTGTTTCCTCTCCACCCTCCCAGCGGCGCAGCTCCTGCAGCAGCCACTCCGGAGCAGCAGCAGCACGGGGGCAGCCCAGGAGCAGCGCTGCTGTCTGCAAGATCAGCAGAAATGTGGGGCTCGGGGCTGTGGGGCTGGAGCTGCCCCAGCTCTGCTCCCAGCCCGGTGAGGCTGCAGGAGGCAGAGCACCACCCAGGCACAATGGGGCTGCTCCCCGGGGCCCTGCACCAACCCTAACAACCGGGCTATTAGCAAGCTGCAACACCAGGCAGGCATCTGGCAGCCTCTCCTGCAAATAAAGGACACTTTCGTTTAGCATCTCGGTGGAAAAGGGCTGCTGCGGGGGAGATTTCTCCCTCCTTTCATCCCGGCTGATGCAGGCTGGGGTGGACGCAGGGCTGCAGAGCGAGGAGCTGAGGGTTGGCACCGTACGGGTGTCCCTGGTGCTCCTGGTCCGTGCATCACCACGCGCTCATCAGCATGAAAACTGAGCCTGGGAAGCAGGCTCTTTTGGGAAGGGCCCTGGAAAGCCTCATAAGGTGGCTGTGAGCAGCAGCTGAACCGCAGGAACCTGAGTCAGAATGACACAAAATCCCCCCTGACCCCGCAGAAATCCCCCCTGACCCCGCAGCAGCCTGCCCAGCTCCATCCACCATCCCTTCCCTTTGCTTCTTCCTTCCCACCAGCTCCTCTCTCCAGGCTCAGTGAATATCCGAGCTCCCCACGCCACCAGGACCACGCGGTGAGAGCCTCAGCACCCCTTCCAGGGTGCTCCTGGCATCCCCAGCACCACGTGCCCGGCAGCGCCAGCGCTACAGACACAGCACTGGCTCAGCACTGAATTCAGCAATTTCATACTCCTGACAAGAGGGTAAATGCATCCTGATGGACTGGAAAATTGGAAAGCCGCTGCTCACGCTTTATTTTCTATAGGCATCTACCCGAACTCCCGCAAGATACATTTATTGGCAGGCTCCAGCTCCAGCCATGTAACTGCGTGTTATGCTAATTAAAATATAGCCTGTGTTTTGTAACAGGATTTCCTTGGAGCATACTTTACTGTTCAGTAATCACTTTCAAATATTTGAAAAATAAAATCCCATCAAGTAAATAACTTTTGGATGGCTCACGGTAGGTTCCTTGTTTTCCAGAACCCCGCTGGAACTGGCAGTGCTCATCACCATGACAGAGGATGTAAAACACGCTGATCTGTGAGGCTGCTTGTAGTCTAGATCAAAAGCTGCATGGTATTTAATCATACGGAGCACATTTCATTAAAAAAAAGAAAATCTGTTTGTACCAAAGGGGATAAAAAAGTGGCACGGAGCTCAGCTCTGTCCCTGATTATCCCCAGTGACCAGCTCTGGCCCTACGGGGGGAGGTGGCATTGTCCCCCCATCCATTTTTATCACCCATGGATGATATAAAGGCGGTGATGCCCTGCCACACCTCATGTGCACTGGCTCATCCGTATCTCAGTGTCTGTTAATTTCTGAACCCACAGCTGACTTACAGCCACAGCGGCTGGGTTGCACACCGAAATGCTCCGCACTTCCCTTTTTACAGCGTTTGCTTTTACGAGACCTATACGAGGCATTCAGCACGGCAGGTGAGCACACTTTGCTGCATTAACCTACAGACTGCATCTTCGGGCCCGAATACTTCCATCAAATTCCTCACTCAATGAGAAATGCACAGAAAAAGCCATTCGTAACGCTGTAAAATCCACAGAGCGCACATTCCACATAGCATCTTTATGCATTCATGATGGCTAAAGCACTGGAGGAGTGGAGAGCTGAGCTATTAATTCAATTGCATTGCTGCCGATCCAGACCTTACCCGTTCTTTCTGGTAAGCAGCAGAGAAGAAAGAAGAGGCAGTTCGATGGCCGCTGACCCCTCCCCACGCCTCCCCTCCCTCTCTCCGTGGCCGGCTGAGCGCTCGCCGTCGGCTCCTTCCTGCGATGGCACCGCTTGGGGTGCTGCCGGTTGCAGAGGGAGCACGGCACCAACTTGTTGCAGCCCACGTTTGGTTTCTCACCACTGGACACGCCAATTTTTGGGATTCTCCCGCGGCGCTGCCCTTGTCCTGCAGCCGGGAGCCGCGGTGCTGTGCCGCTGTGCCGCGACAGCCGTGCACCAACGGGCTGAAGGGGAGGAGGAGGGCAAGCGGGGGGGTCACAGAGGAGCCTGGTGCTCAGCACCCCCCTTCTGGTGCTTCTGCTCAGGATCCACGGGTTCTGCCATGGTCCACGGGGGTTTCACTGCTCTGCTCCTGCCTCTGCATCACCAGCACCACCTGCACCACTGTGCCGGGGGCTCCCCTGGGGCCCCGCAGGATGAAGCAGCAGCATCCCTGGCCCACAGCCCCCCCCAAACCCCAACCCCCCGGCTGCACTGCCCGGGCTGCAGGTGGGCAGGGAATGATACTGCCAGGAGCTGTTTCTCCACCTCCTCTGTTGGCCGAGGTGACTCCACAAGTGCCGAGCACCAAAAAGCCACCGGCAGAGCGAGCGATGGGTGCGCGGCGTGTGGCACCGGCGGCTTCTTGAGAGAAGGAGCCAAAAAGTCACGGAAGGAGGGCAAGGAATGGTCCCCCAGCAGGGTCTGGTGCTGCCCCCCACCCTCTCACAGCACACAAAGGGTCCCATTTGGAGCTGGGACCACGGCCCTGGCAGGCAGCAGGGCCCCCCCGGGCTGGCGCTGCCTGCGCAGAGCTGGGGCTTGCAGCGGTGACTCACGGAGCCTCGCAAGGGGTCAGCTCTTTATCAGCTCCCTCTCTGCCAGCACCGGAGGAGTTCAGTACGCCGCGTTCTCCTACCCTGAGATTGATGACAGATCGTGCTTGCCATGAGGGCCAAATCCTGCTCCTGAGAAGCCCGACTGCGTGCTGCTGCTCCCACCCGGAGCTGCCGACGGGCAGGGGGCCTCCTGCCCCTGGCTGCTGTAAGGCTGGTAGTGCCCCCACTGCCCCCGGTTGGCACAGCCCGGACCCCTGGCCCCCCTGGGCCCCCCCTGGGTCCCCTGGGCAGCAGCTGCCCGGGCACGGCTCCCAGCACAGCTCACCAGCTGCCTGAGCGTTTGTAGCACAGCGGAGAAACGGGTCCTGTGTGTCCCGGGCTGAAACAGGATGTGCACAGCCCCCGGGGCTGATTCCTCAGCAGTACGTGCACGGTCATCCAGAGAGCACAAACACATCCAGGTGAGAGGGAAAATGCCACAGCCTACACTCATCTCTGGTTTGTTACCCAGAAAGGACAGATTCGGTAAACAAGATCTGCGTGGAAGACAGGGTTTAAGATGGAAAAGTCAAAGTCTTTTAGTGCAATCTGGAGACGAGAACAGAAATGAAAGCAAGGCAGGAAGCATTGCACAGCCCTCAGGAGCTGCTCATCTTTGCTAAAACCACACCACCAGCCCTGGAGGTCAGCCTGCCAGGCCCTGCACAAGCGCTGCAGCACAGACGGGCACCGGCCTCCCCAGTTCTCCCACTGCCCAACCCGTACTGGGAGCAGCACAAACCCCACCGCCCTGGCCCCGCAGCCTCCCCGGTACCAGCTCCCAGAGCTGGCAGCGGATTCGCAATCCGGAGGCTCCGTGCCAGTTTGCAGTGACTTTGTCAAGTCACCCGCACACGGGTCCCGGAGCCTATTCTTAGGTCTGGCACGGCGGCGGTGGGAGAAGCAGAGGGAGCCAGTTTGTGTGGAAACGTCAAGCACGTGGAAGGCACACGCAGCCCCGCGGGAAGCCACCGCCGCCCCACGGCCACCCCCTCCATGGGATGGAAACACCCACCGGGCACCCCGGGGGGGCTGGGACCCGGTGCCAGGGAGGGGGGCAGTGGGGACCCTCCTGGCGGGGGGGGGAAGCAGGGGGGTCCTCCAAATCTCACAGTGCGCTGCTGTGCCCTGGGCCCACTCCAAGAGACCACCCCGGGAGTGCCAACCCTGCACCCTGCCCTGCAGCTGCCCTCGGGGGGGTCCCAGCTCCCGGAGGGGTCCCAGCTCCCGGAGGGGTCCCAGCTCCAGGGGGGGGTCCCGGCTCCCCAGGCACAGCCGCCGCCGAGGCCCGGCCCCCGGCAGCACAGGGCTCCCGACGGCCCCCGGCTGCCCCCCCCGGGGCTCCCCGCGGCGTCCCGGGAGCTGTCCGCAGGCACCGTGCTGAGCCGCCGGGACGCGCCGCGACGCGCCGGGACGCGCCGGGGCCGGGGCCGTGCGCTCGCAGCCGTGCCCGAAGTTTCCTCCCGGCCGGGGAGCCGCAGAACCGCGGTGGGGGGGTCCCGGAGACCCCGGGTGCTGGGGGTCCCGGCCTGTTCCAGCAGCCCCCTCCCCGCTTCCCCCGTCCCCACGCACGCCCCGTGCCCGTCCCCGCGCACATCCCCGGAGGGGCGCAGGGCCCCGCACCCCGGCCGTGCTCCCCCCCCCCCTGCTCGGCCCGGTGCTTACCTGGGCGCGGGGCCGCGGGGCCGGCCAGCAGCAGGGCGAGCAGGCACAGCCCGCGGGGCCCCGGCATCGTGCGGCGGCGGCGGGCGCGGCGGAGCCTCCGCGCTGCTGCTGCTGCTGCTGCTCCGAGCCGTGCCGAGCCGGGGGGGGCGGCGGCCGGGGGCTGGGGGCTGGGGGCTGGGGGCTGGGGGCTGGGGGCTGCCGCCGCTGCCGGTGCCGGTGCGGGGGAGCGGGCGCGGCGGAGCGAGGAGCGGAGCGGATCCGAGCCGAGCCGAGCCGAGCGGCGGGGGAGGGCGCCGGCGGCCGCCCCGGCCCCCGCGCAGCGCCGTGCGCCTCGGCCCCGCCCGCGGCTCCCCGGCCCCCCCTCTCCCCGCCCGTCCTCCCCCGGCTCCCCCCCGGCCCCAGCGCTCTGCCCCCTGCCCCCGGCTCCCCGCAGCCCCCTGCGGCTCCCCCCGGCCTCGGGAGCCTCGGTGCCCCCCAGCCTGGGCAGCTCTCCCGCCCCCCCCCCCCAGCCCGCAGGCTCCAGCTTTGCCTGCCCCAGCCTCGCTGCCCCTTGTCCCCAAGCCCCCCCCAGCGCCCCAAGCCCCTCTCACCGCCCTGCTGATGCCCAGCCTTGCCCCCTTCCCTCCTTCAAACGCTGGCTGTGGGGAGGGCAGTGGTGCTGGGGGGGGGGAGTGATACGTGCCCCAGTGCCCCCCTTGGGAGCAGTGCTGGAAGCTGGGCTGGAAGAGGACAACGCAGCAGGGCAGTGGGCTTTGTGGAAGCAGAGCCCCCGTATGTGGGGCTGGCACCTTGGCCATAGCTGGGCACTGGCGGCCCCTCAGCCCTGCAGCAAAATTAAAAAAACACGGAAAGTCCCCACCGAGCACCCCTGGGCTCTGCGACCTCGCTGCTCACGGGCAGCATCAGGGGCTGGTGCCACCAGGACACCCCTGCCCACCCCATCCCACCCAGCCCCCAGCAGCGGGGGGAGCTGGGTGCTCTCCGCAGGCCTCTCCTGCGCCCGCTGGAGCTAGCGGTGTGATTCCGCTGCCTTTGGGAGGAACAGAAAGGGAGGCTTCGTCCTCTTGAAGCCACTGATCCGGCCCCGAGATGTTTGTTTGCTGTAAGTCACCTTGCAGGGGGAGCCACCTCGTCCTCCCGGCCCCTTCTGCCTGTCCAACCCCCTGGGCAGCGCGGTGCCACGCAGAGCGCCACGCGTGCCGAGTGTCCCAGGATCAAGGCCAGCCTCTCCCCAGCGCATCTCCTTTGGTGCTGCTGCCATCAGACAAGCCCTGACTCCCTTTCAGAGAGCAATTACGCTGATTTGGTTACCTCAGCAACAACAATCCCAACCTGGCATCACCACCAATGCCAGCAGGCAGCACACGTCCTGCCACGAAACCATCCCAAACCAGGCGCTGACCCCGCTGCCGCCCCCCGGGTTGCTTTGTGGGGTGCTGCTGGGGCCCGAGGGGCGTGGAGGGAGCAGGCTGCAGGGCAGGAGGGCTCTTTGCATTCCCTGTCACTCCCGGCTGCCGCCAGCTGGGAGCACTTGGGCAGCCGGCGAGAGAAGGACAAAATAAGAACAGCCGAGAAATCACCGAGAGGTGCCGTATTTTATTTAACACTGGCATTTTCATACACAACATGGGACTCGCCTGCCCAGAGGTTTAATTTGGTATAACAACGCTATCCGCAGCAGAGCGAGAGCTGATCCCTCCCTGCTCCAGCCCCGGCCTCCCTCCCGACCCGCAGTTATTAAAGATAAAAGTTGTCGCTCGTTTAGCAGTTTTCCTTGAGTGATTTTTATTGTGTTCATTTGCTTTGTAGTAAACTCCTAAGATAGCCAGATAATAACATCAGCGCCATGGTAACAGAGAGGGGGAAAAAAAAAGAGCAAATGGTGCATTTGTAATGCAAAACTGCCCACTAAGTGGCAAAAGTTGTTGGTGATGGAGAGCCAGCAGCGAGCTCCAGCCCCCCCCGAGCAGCTCCCCAGGGCTGGGGGTCCCCTGCTGCCTCCCCTGGGACCTGGGGCCGGGACCCAGCCCAGGAGCCACCAGCAGCCGGGGGCAGCCCCAGAGGTGCAAGAAAAGCACAAATTGTTATTGCTCCTCTGGCAGTGCTCAGGGCTGGAAATGTTTCATGGTCAAGAAACTGGGAATTGGAAAAGAAATAAAGAGGAGCATCTCCTGAGGCTGTTTTAGTGGGCATCACTCTAATTAGCACCGCGCTCATTGGCAGTTACCTCAGACCTTTGATTAACAGTGAAGAAAATCAATAAGCACACTAAAAATTCAGATAAGTTTCACAGCTAATTTTAATTTCACATTTTAATCGTGTATTAATGTCAATCTTAATTACCATAATTAAGTCAGATGTGACTTAGCAAGAGCAGCTTGGAGATAAGGCGTTACGAGAAGGACGGCGCCTGCCCGCGAGTGCCGCTCCGCAGCCTTTGGGATGTGGTGGATGAAGGCGTGGAGAGAGCCCCCCTGCCCCGCTGTCCCCAGCCTGGCCTGGCTCCTGCTGGCAGAGTGTCCCCAGCAGTGCCAACAGCAGCACGAGGCCTCTGACCTTCTCTGCCCCTGTTTTGGGCTGCCCATGTCCCCAGGTTGCTTCCTCTCCTGGGTGCGCAGCAGCGCAGGGGGCTCAGCCCCACCGTTTTGGTGGTGCCTGCGCTCTGGCTGTCTCAGCTGGTGAGGTCTGCGGGAGCTGCACAGAGTCCAAACCGCTCGGAAAATCAATCTCTCATTTATTTTCATGATGGTGATGCAAGAGCCCGGCGATGCTGTGTTTGCTCTGCAGTTACACCTATCGATCGCCGTCCCCCAGCCTCCCCAGGCCTGGTGGGGCAGGAGCGGTGTGGCCGAGGGCAGGCTTTGTGCACCGAGGAGCCCTTGGACACGTCCGCCCTGCAGAAAGCTTCCCGCGCCCTGCAGCATCTGCTTCGTGGTGGTTCGGGACCAAATGCAGCCATCAGAGCCCCACATACCCTCAGGCTGTTGTGGCTGTGCCACGGGCAGGGACGCGGTGGGCGCATGGCGTGGATGTGGCTGTGGCCCCGTGGCTCCTGCTGGCCGTGCTGAGCCCTGCGTATGGGAATGGGCATGGCACAGAGATGGGCTCTGCGTGCCCTGCGTCGGGACAGACCTTGCTGCCTCCTGATCACAGCACGAACCACGCCGGGTGCCCAGCCGGGAGGAGCGCTGGCAGCCTGACTCTCTGGGTTTGGAGCAGGAGCTGATGCTGAACCCCTTGGCTGCCCCTGGTGATTTTATGGGCAGTGACACATCCCTGCGCTCCCGGCCCCAGCCCCAAAGGCAGTGCCTGCAAGGACAGCCAGGTCCTCCCGAGCCCAGGCTGAAGCATCGCTGCTGGCTGCTGGGCGGCTGTGCCAGGGTGAGCAGGGATGGAGCTGGGTGGGGGAGCAGAGAGCGAAGTGGGGAGCAGGGAGCAAACCCACAGAGGAGCTGGGCATGGGGCAGCTGTGATGTGTGCAGCAGATTCTCTCAGTTTGCTCAGAGCTCCGCTTTCTGCTACCAGAAACCTCACTGGGGAACATCTCAAGGCTTCAGTGCAAGCTCGGTGCTGCTGCCTCCTGCAAAGAGGGCTCCAGTGCCAGGCTCTGCCCCCCCAGAGCCCTTGCTGTGCGCATGGGGCCAGCCTCGTCCCTGCGGCTTCCTCGGGAAGCTTCCTCCTCCTCCGCTGCGTGGTGCCCAGGAGGGGCCATCAATGGCAGGAGGAAGCAAAAAATAACCTCGGCTGCAGATCTGGAAGCTGCTGTCTCCCATAACGACGCTGAATCGCGGCTCTGGGGAATGGTCTGCGGGCTCTGCTGACGGGGGGACATCTCTGGTGAGTGGCAATATTGTCCCCGGGCAGAAAAGGCCTTTGTCCCTCAGAAACAGCAGAGCCACTCCAGCCTTTGGCTTCGGAGTGGGCTGCATCCCTGCTCTGCCTTACAAACACGGGTGCTGAATGGGGGGTTTCAGTGCGAGGCCAGGCTCGGTTCCAGCCCCTTTTAGCGCGTGCCCGCGGGCACAGCTGGGGGCCCTTTCAGGAGGGAAGTCCTTGTTCCTCGTCCACAGAAGAAGACTTTGCCCGGCTCAAAAATAGGCTCTCTGTTGGTGCTTGGAGGGGGCTGAGAGGAACAAAGTGCCGTGGGGAAGGGGGCAGCGTGGCGGGGGGGACGGGGTGCCCGGCTGCTCCGCAGCCCCAGCAGCACCCCCACCCCGCACGGCCCCTCCATGGGTGGCAGCGGGGACCTGGTGCTGCTGCGGCCCCACAGCCGTACCTCACCCTGCGCCACCGTCCCTGCGTGCCCGAAGGTTTCCGAGCTGCCATTTCATCTCTGGTCCCAGCAGGGCTTGAACGGAGCCCGAGCTCCAGCTCTGAGCTCTTCACTTCCCAGTCTCAAAGATCTCTCAGCGCAGCTCTGCACCAACACCGTGCGTTCGTTTCAGACCCTGCCGGCCAGCCGAGAGCCAACCCTGTCCACCAGGGCGCAAAGAAAGCTGCCTGCTGCACGGCGCCCACCGACAGCAGATACCCGCTGCATTAGGGCTGTCCTGTCTGGGCCTCCCTCCCTCTATTTATTTAAAAATTGGTATTCATGCCAGGACGCCGCTGGTGTTTGCTCATTGCCTCCCATATAAATTGCAAGATAAGTTACTCTGCACCAGATACTGTTCCTGACACAGAAAACGAAATCTGTAAATTCATGAGTGCACAGAATTGATGTTGTCCTATCCAGCATTTTTTTCTTTAAACAAATAGAAAGAAGTTTTGTTGGAAGTTTTTTTTTTTTTTGAACAGAGGCAAAACGCAGCAGGTCCGTAGCACTGTGCTCTCCGCCTGCAAGAGGTGAGCCAACTCTTTGCCCCTGCGTTACTCTGCAATACTGCATCTAGCCATTACTTCTTCCCAGGAGGATGTCCCGGGCTCCTCGCTCTCCGTGGTGTCTCCCCAGGAGGCTCAGCACCATCGCTCAGCACCACCGGCAGGCAGGGATGTGCTGGGAGGGCTCAAGGTGCTGGGAGCAGCAGGGATGGGATGGGGATGGGATGGGATGGGATGGGATGGGATGGGATGGGATGGGATGGGATGGGATGGGATGGGATGGGATGGGATGGGATGGGATGGGATGGGATGGGATGGGATGGGATGGGATGGGATGGGATGGGTGCTGCCTGCTCGGCTCAGCCCTCAGCACTGAGCAGAGGACAGCATTCTCAAAGCTGCTGCCCCAACTAATTTCCCCACAGGAATCCTAAAAGTGCCTTCTGAGAAGCTGGGCAGGCAGCAGCCCTCCGTGATGCCGGCTGTGCGTATCCCCGGGTGCCAGAGCGGGGGGACCCGGCCAGCTCTGAGACGGCACCAGCTTTAGAAGCAGGTGAGTGAACAGTTTGGCAATGGAAATTAGAAGACACAGGGAAATAAGGGAAACAGGGAAAAAGGAGGAAAGCACAGATGACATTTGGCACCAGTAACCATGGCATTATGAAAAACAGATTTTGTCAAACAGCTGATTGTGATCTTGGAAGAGATTGTAAATATGATGGAGGGAGGTACGTGAGGGGCTGTTACAGGTTGCTGCAGTGTATTTGATGTGGTATCAAGCCATATCATCGTGGAAAGCAGCGAGACACAGCAGCAGAGCAGTGCTCTCCATGGGTTAAGAAGAGGCTCATTGACAGATCTCCGAAAACGGCAATGAGGAATCAGCTTCAAATGAAGGAATTATTAATGAATCCCTTAAGAGCTGGTGCTTAGCTCTGTCACTGCTTCACATTTTCGTTTGTGATCTGCAGGTAAATATAAAATCGCAGGTGATTATGCTTACAAGGAGGAGATTAGCAGGACGGAGAGCTTGGGCAGAGCCGCGCAGCCACGCAGCGTGGCCTGGGTCGCAGTGCAGGATGAATTATTCAAACCGGTGTGTTTCAGTGCCCAATGCTCTGTGCTAAAATCCTTCCTTTCACCTGTGCTCCTGAGGGTTTCAGCACATTCTCAAGCCTCTCCTCTCCCAGTCAGCCCCAGCTCAAGCAGTGCAGGGACTCTGCCAGGCACGGGGCCCTGTGGGGCTCTGGATGGGAGCTGCACCCCAGGAGATGCCCAGGCAGCAGAGCGCGGTGCCTGCAGAGCTGCTCCCATGGGGTCAGCCTGGGGGGCAGCACCCAGCATGGGGCACAATAGGGACAGCAGCTCCTGCAGCTCCTGCAGGCTCTGGGAACCTTTTTCTCCAAAGGGAGCCAGCAGTGGTGCTTTCCTGTTTCAACCAGGGCATCACAAAGAGGCCGTGGCAACCTTTACGCACAGCCAGTTCCCACCGGGGCTGTGCCACAGGCTAGCGGAGATGTTCCTGCTCCTCCCACACCTCGGGCATCACGCCAGGAGCCAGCACCACGAGCATGGGGGCAGGATGGTGGCAGTGACCACTGCGAGCAGCTCACAGGGGCTGAGCCTTGCTGGGAGGCTGCAGCCACCTCCCAGCCCTGCCATGGGGCAGTAGCAGTGGGTGTGGGGCTGCCCCATGGGTGCTCCCCGGTGCCCCAGGGCTGGTTTCTCAGTAGGGGATGTTTGCCCTCTTTGTGGGGGAAAGGGGGATTTGTTCCAAAGCCCTTTTCATGAAAAAAATCCATACTGTTTTGCTTTGCTCTGACCCATCTCCCAAGCTGTGATGGTTTAATTGATTAGCTTGTAAGAGCTTGGCAGCTGAGCCTGTGCTTTGCCGGTCGCGTTCCTGCAGCTCCCGCAGGTGGGAAGCCATTAACTGCCCCCGGGCTCCTCCCTCCGCCCACCAAAAGCTCCTTGGGCAGGAAGCTGTGGCTGCTTTTGGAGAAAAGCCCCTAAAACACTCTGTCCTCGCATCGCAGCCGGGTCAGCCCCCGCAATCCACCCCGACGGGTGCAGGTCCCACGCACGGCGCTGCTGTGGGTGCCCACTGTGCGCTCACACTGCACACCCCACTGTGCTGGAACCTTACACGGGTACGGGTCTATTTATTACCAGAGATCTTAGCAAAATAATAACAGTTCACTTGCACAGAGCTATTATCGCGGCTCGCTCTAACTTTGTGCTGCTCAGCGTGTCAGGATGATGAGGGGTTGGTACTAAACCTACCAGCAGCCACTAAGTGCTGCCGTATAAATGTCTCTTCCGAAATCACAGGACTTTAACTCGCTGGCACCTGTTTGGAGTCCTGTGAAGAGGGATGTGCTGAAGTGGCAGTGCCCAGTGCTGGCTGCCCCATACTGGGTATGGGATCTGGTTATGGGACCCAAGCAGCTCTTCCCTCGGTGCCAGACCCGTGGCTCTGTGCCCGCTGCAGGGCTGGCAGGATGCGGCCACGGCTCCCTGCAGGGATTGCTCTGGGTGGCTCGGAGAGAGGCAGCGAGCCCTGCTCCGTGCCCGTGGTGGCCGCAGCACAGTGACGAGGCAGCTGGGGGGCAAAGGCAGCGGGTCCCCAACCCCCAGGGCCACCCACACAGGGTGCCAGCGCCTGGGGGACGCTGCGGGGATCCAGGCACGCAGCGGGGAGGTGCTGCAGGAGGACAGGCAGGCAGGCTGGAGACAACATGTGGGGGGCCCTGGCAGGGCTTCAGCATCGCAGCGTGTGTGCGTGTGCATTCGCACGCTGGGAGATGTTGCGCAAGCTGAAATGAGATTAGCTAATGTACTGCAAACACAAACCAGCTAGGAAGGAGATCTCGCTCGCCAGCAAATGCAAATCTTTATGCCTAGTTTACTGTGTAATGTTCCCCATTAACCCCAGTGCTCTGCCTGCTGGCAAGGAGAGGGGAGGGAGGCAGGAGGCTTTTGGTGAATGCTCGTGCAGCGAAAAGGTCCCTTGGCTGCGAGCACCCGGGGGGTGCCGCTGCTCTGCCCTGGCCCCAGCAGCACGTGAGCTCCAAAAGGAGCTGCCCTCGCTGCCTCTTCACAGCACCTGGGGCCCAGGAGCCAGCGGCTGCCCCCAGTGCCTCCGTTACCACCAGTGTGCAGCCACGTGCCTCCAGGTGATGCTCTCGGCTGGGCGCAGACACTTGGCAGAGAGAAGCAGCGGCGATGGGAGCGGGCTCATGGGGGGGCTGCCTGGCTCTTAGCCCCTCCAGCAGTGGGCATGGCCCATCCGAGCTCCACGAGTTAACAGGATCGTGGGGGATTTCACATGGAAGAGGCCTCCTGACAGCCCGCAAGTAGGTCTAATAATTTATTATAACTGCTTTTATGGCAGAGCATAAAAATCCAAAATAAGGCTGGGAATTGTAAGAGTAATCCGCACGGAGCTGAGTTTCTGCACAACCGTAATTTTTTTTAGGCTCCAGTGCCTTCCTCTGGAACCCGAGCACCCGGGTGCACCCTGCCCCGTGCCCGCTGCAGGTTGTGCCCCAGCAGGTGAAGCTGTGCATCAGCAGTGATGCCCAAAGCCCACGATGTTAAATCAGAGATCCAGGCATTGCTGGAGAGGGCGTTGATTAATGGGGTTACTAATGGGGCCGGAGCAGATCTCAAGAGGTCCATCCAACCCAAATTACTCCGTGATTCAGAGGCTGCTCGAGGTCTCTGTGTTGGGTTTGGGGGCCGCAGCCCCGGCCCCTTCCCTGCAGCTCCCCTGCTGCCCTCCTGCAGCCCCAGCCCACGCTGGTCCTGGCACCGTGCCCCTTGGAGGGAGATTGTCTGTCCCCAGAGGGTGACATTAAACGCAGAAGTAATTCCGTCTCCTACGGCTCACCCTGAGCAGTCGTTACTGCAATTACCCTGAGTGCCACTGGATGATGCTTGGTAATTACAAGGCTCTTTCATCTGGGGATCTCCGAGCACTCACTGATCAATTCATTAAGCCCTGCAGCAGGCTGGAGCCGTGGTGCAGGACGCCACCGATCGATAGCTCTCTCCTGAGACGTGGGGCTCAGCCCCAGGGCTGGGGGCAGGAGAGGGCTGGGGGCCAGGGAGGGACAGCAGCAGCAGCCACAGCCGTGTGCCCCGGCACAGAAGGGATGCGTACAGAGGGGCAGCACCAGCCGGGGGCAGGGGGGAGATGGGCAGTGCCACCCACATCGCCCTCACACCCCGAGAGGAGCTGCCTCCTTCGAAGCTCGGCTGCTCGGAGGAGCCCTGGCAGGAGCTTGCCATTAGCACCGGCTGTAAATCTCCTCCTAACAAGGAGCCTGGCTGGGCCCAGGCAAGATTTATAAATATGAATGCGATTGAAAGCAGCAATTCCCCTCAGAGCACACAGGACCGCAGACAGCGTGTTCTCCTGCCTGAAAACACACGCTCGCATCAATTAGGGGCAGGAGGAGAACACTCCCCAGGTGGGGGGTGCTCGGGGACCGGGGTGGACTCGGTATCCGTGCCATGGTGCTCGCCCTCTGGGCACCCTGACCCCACAGCCTGCCCTGGCAGCCCCCACACGCGGCTGGGGGCCGTGGGGATGGGGGCTGCTGGTGGAGAGGCTCTGCAGACGCCTCCCCCAGGGCTGGGGGTCTCTGGGGGGGGAGGACGGCTGCCGGCTCCATCACCCTGGCAACCCCATCCCGCACCCGGCGGTAATTAAAAGGCCGGCTCTGCAGGGAAGGCGCAGGGCCAGGTGGATAACAGGCTCCTGGGCTCTCGGAGCCAGCTGAGGACAAGGCAGGCTGACAAGCCCACTGAGCTTCTTCCTTCTCACTGCAATGACCTTTTCCTCCCAAAGCTGTCCTGTGATGAGCCCGATAACGGCGGGTTTCTCTCTCCTTAGGAGGATTTTCCATTGCACTGCTGCACTGTCAACTCCTCAGAAACACAGGCGTGAAAAATAAAGGGAAATGGGTACGGGGCTGATCTCCACCGGGGGTGTCAAAGCTGTTCGACATCTTGGACCCAAATTCAAGAACTGCAGCCAGTCCTTGCTGGGGGAGCTGCACGTTGGACCTCTCCCATCCGCAGTCATTGCCCAAAATCACCAGCTGCAGGCACAGAGGCTGCCTGGCCACCCCCAGAGCCGTGCTGCCCCCCCAGCCCGTGCCAGCCCCTCCAGCCCCAGCGGGGCTGGCACCAGGTCCGCAGGGATCACGGTGCCGCGGCGGGTGCCCGGCTGGCAGCAGGACCGGTGTCGGTGGCACCGGCAGGACGCCGTGCGCTTGGCTTGGCCGTCCTTCCTTCCCAGGCAACCTTTCAGCCCAGATGGGAGCGCCATAAGGAGTTTTGTTTCCTTCCCAAAACACAGGGCGCACGCTCTGCCTGGCGAGGTGTCTGTGCGGGGCTGCTCTGCTTAGTGCCAGGCATCACCTCCGTGCTCCCCTCCCCTGGGGGGCAGCTGGGGGGGAGCTACCTGCCCTGCTGGGCTTTGGGCTCAGCCGCAGCAGAGCTGCACCCTGATGCCTTCTGGTTCTGGGACATCGCATCCCTGCGCAAAAGGGCTGATGTGATCCGTGCCAAAAGGGTAGAGAAGGCGCAGGTGGGCTCTGCTCTTTAACCTCCTGCTCTAAAAGCCAAGCATCGCACCAACACCTTCAATATCCTTGTCCCTCCTGCTGGGCTGGATCTGGTGTGGTGCCTCCAGCCCCACGGGACGCAACGAGGAGCTGCCAGCCTGGTTTTCTCAGTGTTTAAAACCTGCCTTCACGTTCTCTGCTATGAAACACAGCCATGGTTTTTGCTTTACAAGTGTGATTGCCTATAACAGCATGAAATTACAGCCAGAACTGATCAGCCTGGCAGCAGATAAGGGAAGCTGTCAAGTGTGGCAGCGTGTTATTACACAGGGGGATCGGAAGGAGGGGGCTGCCAGCCCCCGGCGAGCGGCTCCAGGCTGAGCGGCTGCGCCAGGAGAGGCCGGAGGGACCCGGCGGTGCTCCTGGGGGCTGGCAGCGAGGGAGATGGGAGGGTCCGGAGGGGGCTGAGGACAACGTGTGCTTGGAAGGGCTCAGACATGGAGTGCACCTGCTGTAGAGGCACAGATCAGGTGCCCAGAAGAGCAGTGCTTGAATACAAGCACTGCGTGCGCGCAGGCACCTCACGTGTCCACACTGCATCTGAACTCGTGCAGCACGTCCTGGCTGCTTGTGGTCACACACCAGGCAGGGGGTACGTGGGTGGGATGGGGTGGTCACTGGGCACGGTATTGCAAACATTCGGGGCTGCACGTGCCATTTTCTGGCTCTGAGGATGAGGAGACAATGAGCTGCACCAGCCAAGGGGCTGAGCACGCAGCACGCAGCGTGCCGCTCCTGCAGCCACAGCGATTCCCCTCTCATGCTTCTTCAGAAATGACTTCTGGTGAAGGCTTCGCATTTGTTTCCTGTTCTGTACGTGTGGTGGCAGATTTGCAGTGTGCGTGCCCCTGCTTAGTGCGGCCTCTTCTGCTCCTGCAAAGCCCTCCAGCATCACCAGAGCTCCCCTGGATGTGAAGGTCTCCACCACCCTTGCAGAGCCCTGCAGCTCCGTGCCTGGGGAGGGCTCCTGCGAGGCTGCCCCTGCCCGCCCCGGCACGGCCAGGAGCTGCTGTGCGCTCAGCAGCAAGCACGCACCGAACAAATCTCTTTGGGATTACTGAGCCCGTGTTTGAAGGCGGCGGTGGAGGGATCCTCGCATGCAGTCACAAATTGCTCTTTACGCACAGCCTTGTAATGCCGCGCGGTCCCTGCGGCTGCTCTCGGTGCGGTGGCAGTGCCAGGCTCCCCACTGGAGGATCCCGCTGGTGCCAACACAGCTCTGTGCAAGCTTCCTCCCGGCTCACTGCCGTGTCCCACAGCTCCCTAAAACCACTCATCCCTGGCGCTTCCTGCTTTGGGAACTCTTTTACACTCTAGAGGAAAAGTCTCCGTTTACTCATCGCTGCTCTGAGTCCAGGCGCAGTGCGGGTGCTGCCTGGAGCTGGGTTACCAGAGCCCGAGGTCACTGCTGGCAGAAACGCTGCTGGTGGGTGGCAGTGTGGTGTCTGCGGGGCTGAATCGAGCACAGAAGAGGAAAGTAGAAGGCTCTGACCAGACCAGAAACAAGCCAGAACCCAAGGCAGTGCTGCCCACACAGCCCCCGAGATGCAGAATGGCAGCGGGGCGCACAGGGGGCTCCTGCTCCTGGGCTCGGTGCGAGCGGAGTGGGGCAGGGTGAGGGAATGCCCCCTCGCTGTGCTGGGGAGCTGCCCGGGGTTACCTCATACCTGGGTGTTCAGCGTGTGTGTCTGATCAGCTGATGACCCAACACACGAGCAGGAGGTATCATCTTGGTTTTCTCCTGGGATTACTTTTATTTTCTTGGCTCTCTGCAGGAATGGCTGTTGGAGGGGTAGGCAGGGCGAGCAGGATGCTGCACCTTGAAGCAAAGTTAAAGGGAGGCAAAAACCTGAGCAAGGAAAGGTTCTGGGGCAGTTAGGAGGAAGATTTTCCTGTCTCCAGCTGGCTGCTGGCTCGAGGACTGCATTAGCATTGACCTCAGGTATGTCGAGCAGCAGAAATTTCCTAACTCAGCACCAGATCGTGCCTGACTCTAAATCTTGCCTAGCACTGGGTGCATCAATAGCACCTGTCTCGCAGGAGTGTTTAGGGGCTAGATTAATCAATGTCTGCAGAAACACATTCATATCCAGAGATGGATGGTGCTCCCTCAGCACGAAGCACTATTGTGCTTGCTAATTGTGCGCTGTGTACAAACGTGGCATCTGGAAGCACCTCGGGCAGAACAAATGCTCTGCCGAGCAGGATCCCATCCCCTCTGCCCCGATCCCTGCGAGGGAAGGGGAAGCTCAGAGCCTGGACAGGGGGAAAAAAAGGCCCACCAGCCCCTCAGCTGGGCAGCAGGGGTGCAGCAGTGCCGGGCAGCACCTCCCTGCCCTCCCTGCAGCGCTCCCCCAGGCAGCAGGTGGGTGCCCTGGGGTGGGCTGGGACCCTGGCGCTGTGCAGGGCACGTGAGTTGCAAATTCAAATTCCTGCCACTTGCAGCAATTAATAATACAGGACAAAAGCAGGCTCTTCCCCTCTGCAGGCTCCCGCACTGCTTTGGCCTTGAGATGTTTTTTCTGCACGTGAGCAAGAGCCAAAATGAACACGGAATGGGAAGTGCCCTCTCCCAGGAGCTCTTCTCCAGGCTCCACTTGGTGTTATAATGATCCAATCCATCTCGGGAGGCTTCAAATACTTATTAATTAATGCGATGATTGGGTGATTTGGCCATCATTACAGCTGTCTTTCACGGGGCGAAAGAAAAGCATGTTTCTTCCTTGTTTTTCTAACGCCTGGCATTCTGCTGGCATGCTGCTCCTCCGCCACGGAACACAATGTGAAAGCAGGGTGACTCACAGTCAAGGATTTGTATTCAATATCAGTTCAGATTGCATTAGCTTTGCCTAATGCCTTAGCAATAAAGTGACTCTTCATTGTATAGCTGCAATTTATTTCAGCTCCTGGCTTGGAGAAGAACAAGCATCAGTCACGCCGCAGCACGTGTGCCCCGCACCGACCACGCACGGGGCAGGGGGCTGGGATCTGGTGCCTCCACGGGGCGAGCTGGGGGCAGGACCGTGCCTGCTGTGGGTGCCCGGGGTGTGAAGCCACCCGAGTCCCAAACCCTGCTCTCCTGGGAGCAGCAGAGCTGCAGGACCTGGGGGCTGATGGCAGCGAGATCGCAGACTGAATGCCAGGCGCTGTTTTCTGCCACTCGTCCTCTTTGTTCGATCTGGGTTACTTGGTAAATTAGGTGCCAGCCAGGAAAAATGCATTTTAATACAGTTCAAGGCACCGTGATCTAGAGACAGAAAATATAGGCCATGCTTACAAGCTGGGAGGCCACGTCCCAGAAAGCACCATGTGTGAAAGAAGTTTTGAGGCTGTAGGAATGAAGCACCCCAACGTGCGCCCATGGAGCTGCGCGGGGCCCTGTGGTTGTGACACCCCCTCTGTGCTGGGGGGAAGCCTTTCCTGGGCCCCTTAACCCAACAAAAGCGTAACGAGAGCTAATGACTGGAAGCTGGAGCCAGGCACACTTAAATGGGAACAGAGGACACGTTTCTGATAGTGAGGGTAATTACCCACTGGGACAAACTATCAAGGGGGAGTGGTGCTGTCTCCAGCTCCTGGAGCTTTCCGACTAAGATGGGAAGTTTCTCTCGAGAAGCTTTGCTCAAACACAACTGACTGGGCTCTGTCCAGCAGTAGGACAGGAAGAATCAAATCACCTGTGCTGGACTGCTGTCCTGGGCCCTGCAGCATCCCTCTGGCCTTAAATTCAGCGCAGCCACGTTTGGATGAGTGTGGCTGAAGCCTTAGGGCCAGGTCCTGTCCGTCTTCCCGGGGCTGCAGAGGCCGTGCTTGATCCAAAGCTGTCCCCGAGTGTTTGGGGTCAAACCGCTCAGACCCCTGTGTGAGCTGGGGCCGAGCTGGGCAGCAAAGTCAACCACGGAGCTGCTCCGCTGAGCTTAGTCCTGTTAATTACGGCGTGATTAAATACAACAGTAATTCCTTCCACACCTCCACACTCCTGCTTTATTGCAGGCGAGCCCACGCAACAAATTCACGTTTAAATAATGGCTTTTCTTCCCAGGCTCCAGAGAGGAGTTTCCCGGCGATCTGTATCTGCCAGGTGAGCTCCCCGGTGTGATGCCAGCACGCGCTGCCTCGGAGATGGCCTGGTGCTTTTTGCACTTCAGCTGCAAGTTTTGCAAATAGAGGAACGCAGGGAATTTCAGCACCAATTTTCAAAGTTTTCCATCTCTGTTTATCAGCAGGTTCCAGCTGAGCGTGCCTTTTAATGAACAGCCTCTCCACGCAAAGGGCTGCGCTGTCTGCAGCCTCGGTATCAAGCAGGGCGCAGTGCCGTGCGAGCGCAGCGATGAAGAAAAGCCCCGGGACGTGGGGCTCGTCGTTTCCCGAGTCGCCGATCTCCTTGGTTACAGCAACTCCCCTCAACACACAACGCAACCGCGCTGCCCGAGCTCAGGCTGCCAGCAGCAGCCCCTCAGCTGGAGAGCTGGGATCCCGGCTTTGTGGGGAGCTCCCCGCAGTCTGGCACCGCCTCGCAGGGCTCCGGGGACACGTGGCAGCACGGGAAGGCTGCTGTGTGCTGGGAGGGCTCCTGCAGGTGCTCACAGCCGCTTTGCAGAGGCGTCGCTCAGCAGCTGCAGCGTTGGCACCGCTGTCGGGGCAGCGCTGACGAGCGCGATCCCAATTACCGCGAGCTGCTGGGGCAGGGTGCTGAGCCACAACCGCTCCACGCCGTGTCAGGGACGAGGATGGCTTTGGGCAGCTGGCTGCTCCTTCTGTGCAGAGCTGGCCCCGGGGGTGCCAGCAGGGTGGTTGTGGGGCTGTGGGCTCAGCTCCCTGCCCTGGCACGGCTGCAGCACCGTGCCCACACGGCGAGGCTCCTGCAGCGCCCTGCGGCTGCCAGGGCATGGGCAGAGGGACCCGACTGCCTCCCCTGCACACAGCCCGGCCACAGCACCCCAAACTGCCAGCTCTGTGTTCCAAACCTCGCTTCTGCTTCTCCCCCCTTGGTTTCCTGGAGGGTGAAGTCTCTGCCAGACAGCAGCGGCTCTGAGGAGGAGCCTCCAAACCCCCGGCTTTTGCTGCAAACAAAGGGCTCGTTTCCACACGCTGCCTGTGTGGGGAGATTTCCCCAGCCAAACCTGCTGTGCTGTGCAGGAGCCCTGCAGCATCCTCATCTGCAGGCTGGAGCAGGAGAGGAGGCAGACGCAGCACCAGGCAGGAGGGATCTCGGCACAGAAGCCCAAAAGCGGAGCTCCTTTCCTCCAGCCTGCGCTGCTGGGCAGGGATTTAGGATAAGCCTGGCAGCAAGAGCAGCCAAGGGCCGTCCTGTGACAATTTCTTCAAGGTCTCAGCAGCAGCAGGAGGCTGCAGACCTGCAAAGTCAAAGTGGTCACCCCTGCACAGCTGCTGCTAATGCTCCTAATCGCTGTGAAATCCCAGGGATTTGCTGGCTGGGCACAGCCAGCGTGGTGCCTGTGGGGTCGGAGCAGCACCCATGCAGTCGGGGGGAGCCCTGTCCCGACCCCCACCCCGTGCTGCCCACCCCACCAGGGTGTGGGGCCGGCTGCTGCTCCCCTGCTGCTCCGTGCCCCATGGTCGCTGATGGTTGCATCGCTGCGGCCCAGCAGAAATATCAGCCTGCACAGAGGGCAGGAGGCTGTGGCCATCAGGGATTTCTGTGCATGTTCCCCCGTTAATCTCTGTGAAAGTGAGAGCCAGGACTCGCCCTCACCCTCCCCTCCCACCCTCTCCCCTGCCCCAGTGGTCCAGCTGTGTTAGCACCGGTTATGAAATCACCTTGGGGCTGTGCCTCATAGCCCGGGCAGGGACAGATCCCATGCTTGGAGACCCGGCACCACCCCAGGGGTTGGACGGGGCAGCTGGGTTTTCCAGGAGCATTAGGAGAGGCAGTCGGTCCTGCGCAGGGTGCCCAGGACCTCTGCTGGCTGCTGGCTGGAGGAAGGAGGGGGCATTTCTGGCAGGCCCTCCCCAGCAGCATCCCCCCCAGCAGCATCCCCCCCAGCAGTGAGGGCAGCAGCTCATCCCCCCCCCATGCAGCCGCACGGGTGTGCGAGCTCCCCTCCGTGTCCCGCGTTTCCACTCGCCACGCTAATTATAATCACTACATAATTCCTGAGCAACCTCCCCGCTGCGCTGTATTATTCATCGGGAAGCAGACAGGCTCTCGCAGCCCAGACAAGCTGCTCTGTGGTATTAACAAGAAAAGGATTAATTGACTGTTGGGAGCTACCAAAGGCTTCATGGAGGATGCGCTGCCCCTCGCGCCTGGCACGGCACCAAGCAGGCGGGCAGAGGGCTTGATTGGCCTTAGCTCTTGCCCAGCACCTCCCCGTGCAGCACGCGGGGTGCTGTGCAAACCAGCCACTTCTCTGCTCTGTCCCCTGAGGCTGTGCAGCCTGGGCACGCTCTCGCTGAGCACCCCCAGTGCCCAAACCAGCAGCTCCCATCCCGTCCCCGCATCTCAGTGCGGCCACGGCAGCACCTGCTGGCTGGGAAGCGAGTGCAGGTCCTGGGGTCCCTCAGCCCCTTCCTAAGAACAGCCCCGACGAGAGGGGAGAGCAGCAGGCTGGGGCACCATGCCCAGCGGGGTGACCCTTGGGGTGTCCCTCATCCCTCATCCCTTGTCCCTTGCCCCTTGTCCCTCGTCCCCCGCTGCAGGGACAGGACAGCGCACAGCCGGCATGCGACAGACAGCAGCCAGGCGAGCCGCTAGCTGGCCAAAGCCTCCTGTAGCTATGGTAATGAACCACCATAATTCACAATTATAATGTCAAATTTAAACCTAGGGCTTGAGCAAAAAGATAAAAATATCTCTTTGCTCGTGGGATCTCAGTATTATTTGCTTAGCTATATTGGGAGCGAAACGCACTCTCTAGCATCAAGCAATCTCTCTGAGATTAAACACTTTCCTTCCATTTATGCACGTTTCACCCTTTTATAGTTTTATTAAAACGCTGGCTGCACTTTCAATTAAGTGAATCCCTTTTGTAATTGTAAGCACATTTCATATGAATAAATAATTAAATTTGTGGGGTGTTTTGGGCTCAAAACCGCAGTTGGCAATGTTAATGCGAAACCGCTTCAAGGGTGCACAGCCCAGCCCCGGTGGAGGGGAGGGCCGGCTCCATCCCGGGGCTGCTGAGCACCACTCTGCTGAGCGTGGGGGCTGCTGCTGCCGCCCCCCTGCCTGGCCAGGGGTCGGGGATGTCCGATCAAAGCCCTCAGCACTTTGCTGGATCCAGACCTCCCCACGGCTCTGCCACCCACCCCACGGCTCGGTGCCGCCTTTGGCTTCCAGTCCCATGCACGCCCATCCTCGGGCGCTGTCACCAGCCACCCATCAGGTAATTGTGCTCCACACCTTCCATCTGAGGAGCCCAAAGCCCTCTGTAAATATTAATTAATTATCAAAGCTGCACAGCTTGCACTCCGCGAAACTCGCAGTCATCTTTTCACTGAATTTCACACGAAAAAATCTGTCTGTTTTCTGCCATTCCCTCACCTCCAAATGTTGCTTTCCTGGCGCTTTCCATGAAGCACATGTCCACACTTGCAGCTCAGAGCCCCTTTGCCCTGGATGCTGACCTGTGCTCCCCCTGCCCAGGCTCCCTGACCTGCCCAGGTCCCTGGGGGCTCCTGCACCCCCCCTGCACCCTCTCCTGCGGCTCCGTGCCCGCCAGCTCCGAGCAGACCCCACCTTGGCGAGAGGAGAGCTGGGGAACATCTGCAGAGCAGAACAGTTTTGTCCTGTTGGATGGTAGCTGACAAAGCTCGTACTGCTGGAAAGTAATCAAAGTGGACAGGTACCAAGCCCCGCGATCTCTGTCTTCCAGTAACAAGACTTTGAGCTATTTTTAATGTGACAGCAAAACACAGCAGAAGTGTGATCGTCTCCTCTCACAGCTGCAGGGCACAGCGATCTCCATGGGGCCATCTCCCAAGGCACCGTTCTTCTTCCTCAGCCTCTCAAGCCAGCAGCCCCGCAGACGAGAACATTAATATTCATTTTAAAAAGCATTTTTGGCATCAACAGTTTGCCCCAGTTTTGGATTTTGCAGTTGTTCCTATAAGTGATGTCTGGGTGGATTGAATTTGTATCGCAATGCTGACGCTCCGCAATAGGAATGCAAATGAACCTGGGGGTAGTTATTTTCTTCTGCTGCTTTTCTTCTTCCCTTTAAAACCCTCCATCTCTTCCAGGGCCCCCTAATGCCAGGACGGTACTCTGGAAAGGTTCCTATTGTGGAAACTTTTCTCACCAGCTGGTTTGCAATGTGCCGCACCAGCACAAGGACCTTTTGCTGTAATTAAGCTCTGGCTGTTCTTCCAGGGCTGCAACTCAAAGAAATACAGCACTTTCCACTCAGACGAGCAGCTTGACAGCAAGCCGTGGAAAAACAGCACGAGAACCATGGGCTGTGCTGGGAGCAGTGCCCCTCGGCTGTGCCACAAGCAGCACGAGGTCGGCAGGGTCCCCGCTGGGGTCCCTGCTTGGTTTAGCAGTGGGGAGCCCAGCGGTGGGGGCTGTCACTGGCATTTCTTGCACACACGCTTCTCACAGCTATGCCGTGTTCCTCGGTGAGCAGCTGGTGGGTGTAGGACCTGCTTTCAGGCTGGATCCTGGCGCCAGCACTATCTGAAGCCCTGGGCATCCCTGCAGGGCGCAGGTCAGGGCGCTGCCACTCTGACCCCCAAAAACCTCCCCCAGAGCTGTGCAAGCATCCCTCACATCCCTCACCTCCTCCAGCCCCGGCCGTGGCTCCCTCTGCTCCTGGGCACTGGAGGAGGGGCCATGCCCTGCCACCAGGCCTCACAGCATAAAGCAGTAAAGCAGCCACCACGTACATTCATTAGCACAGTACAAGTTATTAGAAGTGACCTCTAACTGCCTGGTGAAATGTAATTGTATTGAGTTTGCCTTGCAGCCCGCAGTGATTTTGCTCAACGAGCAAGGAGGCACATCAGTGAGAGGCTGGTAAATATTCTCTCTGGGTACCCAGGGGAAAGTCCTGCATGGCACCACATTCAGAAAAATACAAATTAAAAAAAGAAAAGAAAAGAAAAAAGAAAAAATCAATTATAACAATAGCAGAGTTCAGGCAAAATTGCCTTTAGTGAGAAGTGGAAAATGGAACGAAGATAATCACACTGTTTTTCCTAATGGAGCAGGCTTCTGATGACATACCAGGCACCTCCATAACGCACACAGCTCATCATTCACCCAAAGCACACAGCACATTCTGCACCTTTCAAGTTGAGACACACACAGACACAGATAGCCCCGGCCCCGAGGGAATTGCCCTCCTGCTTGCAGCCCGGCCAGCATGCACAGGGCAGCAGCGAGCACGTGGCAGGGTTTAAATATTCCCCAAATGCCCCAGGCGCACCGGGCTGTGCCGGGAGCCCCTCTGGAGCTCCGTGCGCCGCTGCCACCAGCACTGCAGGAGGGGAAGGGCTGGCTCACGCTGATGCAGCAGCTCTAGCAGGGCTTCGGGCAGGGTGACAGCCAGCCCTAGCCCTGGCACAACAAAACCAGTCTGACAGATGGCCCCAAATCTGCCGGCAGCTCGGCCCCGACGCACGGAGCAAGGCGAGCAGCAGGGAGCCCTGCAGGGTGTGTGCGCCCTGCTGCCTCCAGACAGCCTCGTCCTGGGTGCTGGGGGGGTTCTGCAGGGACCGAGCCACCCTCAGAGCCCCACATGGTGCAGGGACATCATCCATAGGGTGATGTGGGGACACCAACCCCGTGCTGCTGGGTGGATGCGTGCTCGGAGGAAGGATGGCCACAGCCAGCAGCTTTGGAGGGCCCAGGCCACACTTGTTTCCCATCCAGCTGTGTCACAGCAACCCAGCCATGCCCCCACCTCATTGCAGGGTGAATTCCCAAGCCCGTTCGATGTTACCAGCAGATTGCTGTAAGGGATGGGGGCTTGGCTGCTGCCAGAGCTGCCGAGGAGCGAGGCCCTGGAGCGCGAGACCGGCCACAATGGCAGACATTTAGGGTAGAAAGAGGAGGTTTCCATGCCTGTTGAGCTGCCTGCAGGAGGAATAACTTCAATTATACCTCCCTTTTGGAAGGGACACGTTTAACGGGCAGAGAGGCTGCGTGCACGCAGCAGTTTGGTATTAGCTCAGCACATCCAATGGGCGTGAAATTGAATCCGGTGGCACGCGGGTGGGAGGCGGCGCTGGGCGAGCTGGCGGCCGCCCGGCCGTGGGTATGCCCCCAGCCCCTCCTTGGGGCCACCAGCAAGCAGGACAAGCCTGGCAGCCCCAAGTGTTCCCTTCCCAGGCCCCGTGGCCATGGCAAGGCGAGGAGATGCCTCTTGGTGATCACATTAAGAGTGTTAGGAATCAAAGCGGAGAGATTTCAGTGGGGGCAGGCTGCAGGCACGGGGAAAAGCAGCTTATTTGTTTGATCAGCAGCTTACACACTCTGCCCAGATATTAGCAAGTGTTAGAAATATAGATCCCGACTTCCCTAAGAACATTAGAGGGGACCATGAAGCCTCTCCCTGCACCCAGCGCCTGCTCCCTGCTGCCATGGCACGGAGGGGCACGCAGGGGCTGGGGGCTCGGGGGAAAGGGGGAGGACGGAGACCGGGGGGCCAGACCCAGCCGAGCTGGGTGCTGCATGGAGTGAGGCAGGAGCCCACCCATCTCCCTGCTCTGGTGCTCAGTTACCCACCAGTTATGGGAGGGACGGGCTGAGGACAGTCTGACAGCACGGGACCAGCCGGGTCCAGCACCCATCACTGCGCCCATCCCTGCCGTCAGCAGCAGGATGGGTTTGGGCACTGCCAGTCCTGAAATACGAGCATCTCACAAAGGAAGGAGCTCTTCGTGGAGCTAATTTCCCTGATGGATGCTCGCAGGAAGCACATCCATTGGAAGCAAAATGCGTGCTTTAATTATATTAATTAGAAACTTGGCGGCCTCTGCCGCTTGGCGCTGCTCTGGCTGCTGTGGAGCCATCTCCCCACGGCTGCCGTGCCGGGGGCTGGCGGTGCCCCCAGTGGGGCTGACAACAAGGCAGTCCCCGAGCCCAGGGGCAAAGAGGAGCCCTGCGCTGGGCGGCCCAAAGCAGCCCAGGGGGCAGAAATACAGGGACGAGGCGAACAGCTCCTGTCCTGCTGCGGGCCATAAAGTGCTGCGCTGCTGCCCCTGGCTGCTCCGGCCATCGGTTACTTGTCTCCTGTGTTATGGGAGCTGTGGCTGACGGGCGTTTTTACACCCTGTGCTGCACTGTGTGGTGTTTATTGCCGGCCGGAGCTGCCGGCCGCTCGCTCTCGCTGCCTCTCCTGCAGCAGGCGTCTCAAGGACAAACAATTCTCGGGACTCAGCCTGAAAGGCTCCCGTCCAAACATCATTTTTTCCCTGTGAAAGGATGTGTGCAGCCATTGCAAGTGACAGAGCAATTTCCTTTGTGTCCTGCAAAGCAAAAGCAGAAGGAAAGAGAATAAAAAGACAAGGTCTGTATGTTACTGCACACAAACCCGCTTCCCTTCTGCACGTTTAAATAGGAAGAGCTCCACGTCCAGCACCCCGCCGCAGCAGCGTGCTGTGGTAATTCCAGACACAAAGCTCAGTGTCAAAGGACTCATCTTTGCAGCTTCCACCAATAATGAGCCGTTTGTGCAGCTCTTTCAGATTATTCAGTTATTTGCATGTACCAATTTTAGATTACAAACGAACCGCGAGCAGACACCTCAGCCACCCAATATTCCAGGTCAGACGTCAGAGACAGGAGGCAGGACGGTGCCCACCAGGGCTGGACGCCCCGGTGCTGGGTGCTCATCACTTTGCAGTGGCTTTGGTGGCTGGATCCTGCATGAATGCACTGGGCACCGGGCTCACCAGGGCTGCTGCAGCTCCTGGACCATGCCCAGGAGCGGGGGGCACTGGGCGGTGGCACTGCCCGCACACCATGCCCAGGAGCAGCAGGGAGATGGGAAGCGGCAGCTCCGAGTCCCTCATTTCAGCAGTGTGAGCAGAGAGACCCTGAGGCTGCGGGGCTGCACCCAAATCCCCCAGACTGCTGGCACCGTGGCGCTGGCTGGGGGTGAGAAACTGCTCACAGCGCGCGCGAGGCTGAGTAAAGTGCTGACGTGAACCCGGAGACGGCGGCTTCACATTCATCTGTGACAAGGAAAGTGCTTCTTGCTGCAATGGCTTGGCTTAAATTAGAAAGAAATATGAGGAATCCAAAAGGCAAGGCAAAATGCTGAATCCTGCCCAATTCGCCTTAAAAATGCTGCTCCAAGGTGCGCACGGGGCTGTGCACCCCGGTGTGACCCTTCTAGCCAAGTGCTGATGGGGACAGTCATGCATTTACCCGTATCGTGCCACAAACACCTGACACATGAGGCTGTGGCTCGTCTAGGAAAGAGAAGGCTTGGGTCAAAGAAGCAAATCCTTTATTGTGTAAAAACCAAGCAGAGACGGGAACGCAGCCTCCCTCCACAACAGGCACCACATCGCTGTCCTTGGTGTCGGGGGACGTGGGCAGGTGTCCCAGCAGGCAGGAGCTGGGGAACCTCGGCCATGCCCAGCTTCAAATACGAATGGAATTATAAAAGCTTCAGATACAGTCTCAGCTTCTGGAAACTAAAAATAGAAGAAAAACTTACACAGGGAGTGAGATCCTGCAACGTGCTCTTCACCACGCAGCTCGGTTTGACCAGCCCTCATGCTCCGCTCTGCTGGCACTGCATTTCACACCCAGCCCCAAAAGCATCCTTTGGCTGTTTTGCTTAACTCCGAGCAGTGCACAGTGGGGTGAGACACCTCGGGCAGCCGAGCGACTGCAGGAGAAAAGTTCTTCACCCCATGGCTTACCCCGAGCACACCCACAATGACACGAAATAGACCGGGAGTGCATAGAAACCAGTATGTAATTAAACCCAAAAGGGTCTCATCAGGTGTAAAACCATCTCCTGGCTTTTGGGGAGCCGCTTTCAGTCCCTGCTTTAATTACATTTCCCATCTGATGCCCCAGCTAAATGTGGGGCAGCATTCTGCCTGGTGGCAGCTCCTTGCTTGGGTGAGGGGCCGGTGAGTGCAGCTCGCTGCGCCAGGCTGCGCTGAGTGGGACACTCATTATGCAAATGTTGCTTCCTGGAAAGAAATGCTTTATTAACACATGCTCCCTCCTTGTGTTGGCTTAGTCAATTTGGTCACAGCTTGACACCCAATAAGTTCATCTAAAGGCAACGGTTTTACAAAATGTTTTTCTAATCTATTTTAAACACTTAATTACAGTTGCGGTGCATTCATTAGGGACTTCGCTTTCAAACCTGGATTGCAGCAATAAATCCTGATTCTCCAAGTGTCAGTTGTAATCCAAAAATTGGATCCAAGTGGTTGTCACAGACAATTGCTAACTACAAGATGTGAGCCTGACAAAGCCGAGCTGCCACCTCTGGGGGGGGGGTGACCTTCGGTGTCGAGGCGAGGCAAATTTCAAGCTCAGCAGACAAGCACAGCCACAGGGCTGAGCGCCCAGACAGCGGGATGTGTCTGTGGGGTTGTGTGGCAGGAGCTAGGGGACGGTGTTTTTGGGAAGTCTGGGGGAGAACAGTGGGCACCCTGTGGTGTCGGGGCAGCATGGGCTGGAGGGCAGCAGCTCAGGGGTGACCCTGCCATCGCCACTCTGTGCTCAGGGCACCCAGGGGCTGGGCACATCTCACAGATTCAGGTGATTACCTCACTCTTTTCCGAGGTACTTCCTCATGATGCTGCTCACGTCATCCTCCTTCCCTTCTGCCTCTGCTCGGAGGTTCTCCACGTTGCTTTCGGTGGTGCCTTTGCCGCTGCAGCCCTCCCCATCCAGCCTCCACGGCCGGCGCTTGATGCTGTCGGCGCTCCTGGAGGAGCGGACGGAGCCCGAGGAGGAGTCGGAGTCGGAGAGGGTGCCAGTGTCCCCCCCAGGGGCCAGGCCGGGCTGCACCGTGCTCCTGCTCCTGGAGGAGGCCGAGCCACCCGCGATGGCCTCGTCCTCGAAGCGGACGGTCAGGGGCCGGTGGCCGTCCCGTCTGTCCCTGCCGGGCTTGGCCAGGCTGCTCGTGGAGCGGGATTTCCGGATGGCCGGGAGGAATTCGTCCAGGTCAGGGCCAGTTCTCCTCTCGAAGCTGAGGGTGGGCATCTTCCAGCCACTGGGGTCGTCCCCCTGCCCCTCGCCCAGCCCGGGGCTGGACCGTGCGCTCCGACAGCTCAGGGAGGCCCAGCCCGATGCCTCCCCTCCTTCCTCCGCTGATGGCTCCAGGCAGCTCCTCCACGGCCTCGTCCGGGGCACCCCGAGT
Organism: Anas platyrhynchos; assembly: GCF_047663525.1. Lineage (NCBI taxonomy): Eukaryota > Metazoa > Chordata > Aves > Anseriformes > Anatidae > Anas > Anas platyrhynchos. Next base: position 1,098,288 of record NC_092602.1, read on the forward strand.
GGCTCCATCCCTGCGGCTGCCGAGCTGAGGCCACGGCCGGAGCTGCCCAGGGAGAGCAGAAGGGAATCACAGGAGCCGAATTTGGAGGCTCTTCTCAGCACCGGGGAGCGTGCCGGCTCCCCCATCTCTGCCGGCTCCCAGGCCATGCTCCGCAGGCTGCTGGAGCGCAGGAGGCTGCTGCCGGCTCCGCCGCTTGCCCCGGGCTGATCCGTGCTCAAGTCCCCCGGGGTCTCGGCCACCTCTGGGTGCACCCGGCAGCGCCGCAGGGCAGCGGCACCGGTGGTGCGGTAGATGGGGAGGGCAGGGGTGTCCTCCAGCTGCAGCGGGCCCTGCCCCCTCTCTGCTCCCCTTCTCCTGCGCAGCTCCCCCACGTAGTCAGAGAGCGCGGCCGAGGCGCTGGGCAGCGGGGAGCACGCACCCCTCAGCACCGGAGGAGATGCTGGGCTGGGGGTCCTCCCCTCCAGGGCGGGCGAGAGCCCCCGCCGCGGCACCAGGGGGGACCTCGCTCCTGCTTTATCCCCTGGCTGCTTTGGGCCTGCCAGATCCTCTTCATTTGCGGGAGGCTTTCCGTATTCCCGTCTTCTAGCACCGAGCAAAGGACTCGCAGCCGTCCCCAGGTCCCCAGCATCAACAGACCTCGTGGTGCTCAGCGAAGAGCCCGGCCGGGTGGGTGCTGGCTCTGCCGTGTCTCTGCTCCCCCTAAACGACAGAGAGCCACGTGAGTTTAAGCAGCGTGGTTTCCACTAAGCATAATGTCATTCAGCAAGGCCATGCGTGAGCGGCAAAAAGCTGACATTTGCACGGTAATCTCCAAATAAACTCTCATTGCAGCATCGAGAAGTTCAGCAGTGACCGAAGATTTTATCTTAAATAACTCTGAGCAAACCAAAGCAGCTGACTCCATGGCACAAAGTGTACGGCATCACCAACCTCAGCTCTGCCAAAGCAACAAACACCTCCAAAAATCCTTCCTTCCTGTCAGCTTATAGCAAAATAGAGGACTTCTTTTGTTTCTGCCCAAACCAAAGATTATTCTCAAATTCACAGAGCAGCCTGAATACCTCTTAATATTACCGTAGGTCATGTTGCACCAGTGCTCCTCGGGGAAGGAAAAACCACCAGGAACTGCAGGAGCAGAACCAACGCCCAGCCCCAGGCAGAGCACAAGCCGAGGGACGAGCTCCTTCCACGTGGGGATGGAGCAGGATTTGCTTTGCAAAGAGGGGCTCTGAGCATGAGCTGGGCAGGGGCTGGCAGAGCAGCCCGGCAGCTCTCCACCCAGCAGCACAGATTTCCTCTCCAAGCAAATGCAGTTTGGGGGAAAATCTGCTCTTTGAAGAGCAGCTGTCAGCAGTGAGCCTGATGGTGCGGGGCTGGAAGCTCACCCTGCAAGCAGTGGCACTGCGAATGGCAGGAACCGCGGGGGTGCTGTGCGCTCAGCGGTGAGGAGCTGCTCTGCCCGCTCTGCCCCTGAAACACAGCCCTCACCCCGGCGGGCCCACGGGGTTGTAAGCAGGAGCGTGGTGCTACACTGGGGATGGCATCGGCACGGCACATATGGCTCCGGCAGCCTGCACTGAGCGCAGACGTCGAGCAGCAGAAAGGGCAACACCACCGCCCACCGCCACCACCTCATGACACGGCACGTCCCCGGGGAACGTCCCCACAGGCACCACGGATGCTGAATTCCTTCTCCAGGAGACAGATCTTGGTGCCTGCAGGCTGTGAAAGGGCTGTTCTGCTCCAAGCCCATCCCTGTCCTTGCAGACCTGATGCTCAGAGGTGGGGAGGGGGCTTCACTCACTGTCTTGGTGTCACCAGTGACACCGAGCCCCGGCTGTGACACTTTGCGCGCTCACCCCATCACCTACGTTGGCGTGAAGGGCTGAAGAAATGGATTTCCTGCCTGTGCCACTGCAGGGAAAGGCAAAGGGCTGCTTTGCCAGGGCACGTCTGAAATAAAGCCGACGCTCTGCAGCGCTGCGCAGTGTGTAATTTTAGCTCAATGATAGCCAGTTACTATCTATAGGCTGCTCGCTCTCAGCCGCGTGCCGGTGAGACGGGGAGCGCGGGCGCCCACCAGCACCGCAGGTTGGCAGGGGCTGAGCCCGCTGCTGGGAGCCCCTCGGCACCGCCTGGCTCTCACTCAGCCAGAAAGCACCCGGGGGGACCAGGACCTGGAAAGGCTTCCTGGGTCCAAGTGTGTCTGGCACCAAAAAGGAGAGAAAAAGAGAGGGAAGCATGGGGTGAAGCAGCAGAACCTAAATGCAAACAGCTCTCCGGGAGGTGAGCAGGCTGCGATGTGCAGGATGTGTCAGGTTTTCCATCAGCAGGAGGAAAGCATCCTGCCCAGGGAAAGGCTCGCGTCGCCATGGGAACGGGGTGAGAGTGGATAATCCCAGCGACAACACGGGACAAGCTCAGCTCGGGCTCTGCTGACCCGTGAAATCATTTACACGCCGAGACAAACTCCGTGGCGGCCAAGGGGAAGGGACTGCAGCCGCCGGAGGGGAACGGAGCTGCTGCAGGTCCCCTCGGTCCCCGGCGCCTGCTGGGCTGCATGCCCACAGCTCTCCAGCGGCCCCACACTGCTCGGGTATCCCACCTGGAGAGAATTAAGCACAGGGCTCATCTCCTGCAAGGAATGCAGCAGCCTCCAGGGCTCACCGCGCTGCTGTGCCCAGTGCCACTGAAGTGTCCAGCTGAGTAATGGCTGGAGACGTTTTGGTAACGCTGGTTTTTAGCATCCTAAATCGCATCCCACCTAAATAACGGGTGTAAACCTTCCGAGAGAATATGGAAGTTGCTCCAGTCATTCCCCGTGTTTGCAAACAGTGCTGCATGGCCGGCTTTCATAAATTAAACAGTCAGCTTCGATACCTTCCTTTGTTTTTTTAAGACCGAGATAAAAGTGAAGTGAGGAGGGAAGGAGCACTAATGGACTGTGAACACCGCCAGCTCGCACTCGGCAATTTACTGTCCTGCTCAGCGTGACGGGCAGTTCCTCGTTTTACGGAGATCTTTGGAGCCTGCAGTGGAGCAAAGGCAGCGAGCAGGAGCCCTGCGCCCAGCCCCAGCACCGGGCCAGGTCCCGGCACAAGGGGCCGCATCCACCCCGTGCTCAGACCCCTGCCCCCAGCAGAAGGGCTGAAGCTGAAGACCCCCCCCAGGCAGTGAAGCACCGTGCGAGGGGAAGCGCCGCAGGATTTCTCAGCTTTTGGCACTTTTCCTCTTTCTTTCCAGCACCCACAACACTCGAGTCCTTCCAGCAGAAGCTGTTAACGCTTCCCTCACAGGAAGCAGCGCTGCCAAAACCGGGGGGGTGCCACCAAAAAGTCCATCCTGGAGACCAGAATATCACGTTATTCTTCTCTCCAGGAGAACGTGGATGAGGCAGGGGGGCTGGGGGGCTGTTTTGCAGGGGCTGCCCGGCTTTGTGCCCACTGGAGACCCCCAAGCCCTGGGCACCCCCCCCTCAGTGCTTTGTCCCCAGGCTCCTGCCCTCAGCGTCCTGCTGCAGCCTCCACTGCTGCGTGCCCTGGGGCCTCAGGGGCACGGAAATTACACCTCATTTTCTGTTAATTACCTTCTGCAAAATGAGGGGCACAAATGCAAGCCAGCCCCTTCCTGCAACAGCTCCCCTCCAGCCACGCATCCCGAACCAGGGGCTGATGTGCAACCAACGGCTCCTAGGGCTCAGGACAGCATCCCTGCATCCCCGGCCTTTGCTGCCTCACGTGGTGCTCCCCAACCCTTTTGGGGTGGTGGGGGATGCTGTGGGAGGTGGGATGGGCGGGCGTGCTGCAAAGCAAACCCCGCTCGTCGCCCCGCTGCCGGGAAGGCGGCTTTCCTAAGGCTCAGGGCCCAATGCAGAGCTCTGAAGGCATCTGCGAGCCAAAAGGAACTCTGTAATATGCCATTCACACCAAAGCAAATGACATACAACAATAATTAGTGAAGATTACACAGCAATTAACATGATTACAATTATGGTAGTTGAAATAATTTATACAATAAAATCCGCACATGCACTGCAACACATGACCAGGGATAAAAGTGGAGCTCGGATGCTTTTCCTGGGAGCTCATAAATAAAGCCAAGACAACTCCATTTCAGGGAGAGAGAAGAAATTGGCCTAATTTCTGACAGAAGAGGATTTTCTCATCGCGCCGTCATCTACAGAACAGCTCCCAGTTCTAATATAACCATTTGCTTTGACGCCGTACCGCTTCCAGACAAGCGTGGCACATCCCAGCAGCCGGGTACCTGGGGTCCAGGTTTCGGGGATGAGGACAGAAGGGGAAATGCCTGGAGCCCGCCAGCAGAGCTGCCACCTCTCCCCAGGCCATATCAGCCCCACAGAGCCTGGGCAGCCCCACGGGGATAGCAGCAGCACCAGGGCACGCCGGGGCTGTGGGTGCTGTGGGGTGCGAGCACCTTTAGGGTCCTCCAGCTCCCCTGCCTGCACCTGGGGTCCGGCTGCCACGACCTGCCTGGCGAGAGGCAGGATTAATGTATTAAGTTCTGGGTTTGCTTCCTAATAAAAAACGGAAGGTTTCTCCGTCTCTGCTGTGTGTCATATTTATTGAGGCTTAGCTCTGCTGTCCAACATTTTGTACAAGCATTTAAATAGCAGAGAATTAAAGAAAACGTTAATCAAATCTCTCGTTTCTGTGCACGACGCTGACGATAATAGCCTTATATTCTTTCCTCTGGCTTTTGACAGCTGTTTGTTCAGGAAATATCCCATATGTACTACAGAGAAGCAAGTGCTAGGCAGATTCATTTTTCATTACTGGGTGCTTGTGTAAGACAAAGGAATCTTAATAAGGAAGAGCTCGTTTCGCTGATCTCGTTTTTATTACCTACCGGTCTCATCTTCTGTTTGTTTGCATTTCATACAGCCTCCTCTCTAATGTTTCCATCTTAGATTAGCGAAGCCAAACACAGCTCCCACACTGGGATTTGCAATTTGCCTTCTCACTAACCCCAGGACAGAGCCAGATTGTCACATTATTTCCAGGTCTAGGTACAAATTTCCTTTCTCAATGGCCGTGGTCGGCCCAGCAAGTTATTTTTATTAATCCCCAAGCCTACAAACCTGCCCTTTCATTATAAATCCAGCGCACTTTAGCTCAGAGACATGATACAAGCCCTAACTCCTGACTCACTGCCACGCACTTACAAGCACGGTTGGGTCACTCGGACCAGCAGACCCCAAAAGGTGCTGGGGGACGGGGAGGAACCGCTGCTGGGGGGTGCTGGGGAGCTCCCAGTCACCTCGTGCCCTGCTCCCAGCCCTGCTCCAAGCCCTGCCTTCTCCCAGCACTGGGCAGGCTGCTCCAGCCTATGCAAGGTATCTGCTGCCAGGGGACTTGCTCTTCAGAAAATTAATTCTGGCAATAGTTAGCTATTTTACTGTACAAAGCCACGGCACGCAGCGAGGACAGACCTTTCCGGAATGAGAGCAGGGAGATTAATGCTAATGTCTGCAACGAGCGGCAGCCGGAGAGCTGCATCTGCATGGACTTCCTACCCGTAAAGCACACACTGACAGGGACCAGGTGGGCACCAGGAGGACACCAAGAGCCCTGGCAGTGGCTCCTGCCCAGCCCCTGCCACCACGCGTCCCTGCCGTGGCACAGCACGGAGCTGAGCCCCAGTGGTTTGGCCACGCGAGTGCTCGGCCACTCTGCAGCTTGCTCAGAGCCCGGCAGCATCGCCACCAAAAATTAACATATTTCATATTAAAACTGTGTAAATGCAGACTGCTTCCTCGGTAGCGAAAAGTGAGCATATGGCGTACAAATCCTCAAATAGGCTGCATCGCCTCTTTAAATTATCTCTAGAGAATACATCAAGGGATATTTTACTGCTTGAAGCATGTTTTTGATGTAGTGGCTTTCATCTGGCGTTTCCCTGATCCTGGCGTGGCAGCGACTACCTTCCTTGATTTGATGCTGCGACCTCGAGCCCCGCGGTTCCCCCGCTCCCTCCTGCCCACCGCCGTGCTCCTCGCTGCGCCGCAGGACCTGCTGCACCAAACCGGGTTTGTTCCCCTCCCTTCTCCCTCCTCAGCCCCATACCCGCTGCACCAGGACACCCACAGAAGGGGGAACCCACGGCAGGGTCCGTGTGCTGCCCGGCAGTGCCTCTGCCATCTCACAGCAGCCACCCATGCTGCTCTCAGCCCTTGGGGCTCCTTCGCTGCCCCCCAAGCACCTTCACAATACACAAACTTGAAAAATGATTGCAAATGTTGGTCATGGCGCCTTGCAAGCCCTAAGCCACCCAAAGCCTTTTTTCAGCTGGAGTGGCCCAACCGCAGGCTGTGTGCCATGGCAGATATTTTCCTCGCAGAGCAAGTATTAAAGAACTAATAACATAAGGCTCTTGCTAAACTGTTTGGGCTGATCCACCAGCAGTGTTTGCAAATTGATTTTTTCCCCCTTAATATCCTTAAAGATATCTTAGCTGGAAGGGAAAATTACGGTGAAATCAACAGATGCCACCAGATGTGTGTGACCGTGAGGTTTACGGGGAGAGAAGATCAGCGCCAGCAGCCCTGGGGCCAGGCTGTGCTCTGCGTGGGGACGGAGCCACAGGGGACACTGGTGTCACCAAGGGACCAGCCCTGGGGCTCCAACACCCAGCCCTGCTCCCTGGGCCACCTCCAGCAGGGCTCTGCTGGCTGCACACCCCAGGCTCCGTGCCCATGCGCATGGCTCTGCAGGATGCTGCCCACCCCAAAACCCACCCTAGAGCTGCACCAGCCCAGCGAGCACCCAGAGCCCGCACCTCACCGCAGGGTGCTGGCTTCTCCTCCCCTCCCCACATTGCAATCCACTGGAGCTGACACCCAGAGCCAGTGGTTTCCCCAGAGGAGAGCTGTGTGGGGCTCCCCCCAGGCTGCTGCTGCCCGCCGTGCCCACGGCAGCCCCTTACCTCGGGCCCTGGGTGCTGCGGCTCCCGATGGACTGCGCCGAGAGGCTCCCGGCCATGCTGGCACCCGTCGGGGACGACCAGCCCGCAGACGAGCCCAGCCAGGAGCGGATGCTTTCTGCAGGCTCCAAGCTCAGAACGGAGCCGACACTGGAGCAGGCATCCCTGCGGGGAGAGGAGAGAGGACAGGAGAGCCTTTGTTAGTGCCGGGAGGGGGCTGGGGGTCCCTGACCCCAACTGATCCCTGACTGCTCCAGCTGGGGGCTGGATGGAGCCCTTTGGGGTCTCTGTTTCCCTCCCAGGCTGCAGAGCAGCCCAACGTGCCCCACTGCAGCCCAGCAGGCACAAGCAGAGTGCCCAGGGAGAGCGCAACCGTCAGGGGCACACGGGGCACATGGAGCTGGCACAGAAGCCAGTCCGTCCACATGGGGTGGGAGCATGGAGCACATGGTGGCACATGGTGGCACACACACAGCCATCACCGACAGCCCTGTGTGGGCACCACGCCTGTGGCCAGCAGCTCCGAGGGCTCACTCACGTCTCCCTCCTGGAGCACAGCGTGTCCCGCGCCGTCTGCACGCTGCAAGCAAAGGGCAGTAGGGTCAGGCACAGACCAAAACCTTTCCAGAGGAACCACGTCAGAGCTTGGTGCCAACGTGGGGGAGCAGGGCTGTGCGGAGCAGCAGGATCACCAAGCCACCCCCCAGGCAGGGGACAAACTTGGTGACAAGGGGACAATGTCGCCGGCCTCGAGCTGGTGACATTGCAGAGACCCTGCCCCCAGGGCTCGTGGCTGCAGGACGTGCCATCAGGCATCGTGTGTGCTGCTGAAGGGTGAAGCAGAACCCATCGCTTTTCCCAAATGCAGCAGCTGAGGATGTCCCTGCCGGGAAGCGCTTCTCACCTCTGCAATGTGTCAATTGTATTGGAAATCTTTTTTTTTTTTTTTTTTTTTTTTATGAAGGAGTGAATTTCTGAGCTCATGGTTTCTCGCTCACCCTTCCCTGGTTTAATCACTGCATAAAGAAAAATCTCTTCTCACAGCATGATGACAAGCACATCCCTGCCATTTTTTAAAAGTGTATTTATCTACTTTGTCTCCATTTATCAGGATGCCCCTTTAGCAGTGTAGCAGAGGGGAAAATTGGAGGGCTGTGGACACAACAGCTGAAAAATTCAATAGAATACTTTTCCCATTTTTTCCTAGTAAATTCTTCCACCTAATGTGCCCAGCTGCATTGATTCCTCCAGGCCCCCCAGCTTCTGTGGCTGAACAAAGCCAGGTTTTCTGATCGATAAATGCAGCAACAGAGCACCTGCTGCATGGACACCGCAGCCTGGGGACACCCACGGGCCCTGCTGAGCCCAGGAAGGGGAAGGCACAAACCAGGGGTGGTTTCTGCACTGCAGGAAGGGGCAGCGGGCACCTCTGTGCCTCCCTGGCACGCCAGCCCTGCAGGGAACAGGGGGCTGCTCTGTGATCTGGGCCTTCTCCATCCTTTCTGCTTCTCTTAAGCTGGGCCACACGAGATGATTTCAAGGGTGACACTTTTTCATGTGACCCTTTATCAGTGCGAAGTGACTTGTTCATAAACACGCTCTTAAGCCAAAACGCTGCCTCTCCTGCAGGGGTGCAGTCCTGCTGTGCCCTCCCCAGCGCCAGCACCCCGCCTGACCCCGCAGCCTCACCTCTCGGCGTCGCTCTCGTCGCTGGCGCGCAGCTCCTCCAGGGCCAGCTGCAGGTCGGCGATGCGCCGGATGGCGGTGCCCAGGTCTGCCTGCAGCCCCTGCCGTGCCGCCGCCACCTCGGCCAGCTGCTGCTCCTGCGGGACCGCACGGGGTCAGTGCCAGCCCCGACCCTACACCCACCACCAGACCCCTCCGTTGTGTTGCCGTGGTGTGCCAAGCCTCCAGCGCGCCCGTGCCATCTTGCACATGGGGATGGGTGAGCAAAGCTGAAGGGACACCCCCAAGGGACACCCCCACCACATCACTGACCCTCACCCCCACAAGAGAAGGCTAAAGATGATGAGCAAACACTAACGAGCTTGGGGCAGAACGTAAGGAGTGCCCAACAGTTGTTGTGCAGAAAGCTGTGGTTATGTCCACACGGGGGGCCCTTGGTTTTAGATGCGTATCACCCCAAATCCAAATGTAAGCCAAATATCTCAAATGGCCAAAGGCGATATCAAAAGGTAACACCTCCCCCTGCGCGGAACATCCCAAAGGGCTGGGACTGGGAGCACCGGGCTCTGGGGACAGCTCGGGGGCACAGACCATGGGGGCACAGACTGCAGGAGGCTCCTGGGGCACCCCCTGCCCACACACACCATGCACCTGCTTAGAAACAAAGCCCTTTCCAGAAACGCTGCTGGTTTATAAGAAAGACAGGAGCTTCATTTATAATTCACACTGCAGGAGGAGAAGCAGGGAAGCAGCACCGCAGGCCGGCAGCGCCCGCAGCCTCGTGGCGCACCAGGGATGCCCAACCCGGTGCTCGCCGCTGAGCCTGCGGGGGCCGAGCTCCCCCCTTGGATCTGACTGCCAGGCTTTGCCGAGCGCAGCCACGAGGAAGTCTCGGTGCCGTTTTCTAAAACCATCACACGGCAGAGAGAAAAAGAGAGCGAGCGCAAGCTGCAAATTCAACTTGATTGAAGCTGCCAGCTGTAAAATTGCCATCTCGGTGGTGACAAGGTGAGAGATGATTTGCAGCGCAGGCTGCGACAGGCCACGGTGCAGGAGCCAGCAGACTGTCAGAGTAAATAATGGAAGCCCCGGTATCACCGTGCGCCCAGGCCCGAGGGGAAGAGCACTGCAGTTCATAAAAACATGCAAAGAAGGATCCCAGTTATGGTCGCGCAGCATCACAGTTGCTTCTGGAAAGGCACCAACATTGGGAAAAACCTGAAGGCTGCCAAGAAGCTTTCTGAAATTCGGTGCTTCCAAGCCGTGCACTTCCCTCCCCACTCATACAGTGCAGGGGTGTGGAAGGCTGGGCTCAGCCGCGGGAGCTGCTCCGAGGCAGCGGGGTTGGTCCTGCCCAGCAGGGACACCGCCGTGCCGGGGGCTCGGGAGGGGGCACACAGGGGAGAGGCTGGCCCCTGAGCAGAGCCAGCCCCACACAGAGCAAAACCCAAATTTTGGCTGGCGACGTGCCTGTGTTCAGCTATTTGCAACCGCAAGAGCCGGCAGTAAAACAACTGCTGGATAAAAAGCCCAAGTCTTCAGACACGCTGATAAGAGCCTCTATTGAACTAATTCCTCAGCTCCACGATACGGCTCCAATTAAACACAGTTCACTGCCTGCATTTAATTCCTCTCTCCCATTCTGCTGCTGTTAACCTGAGGCTGCCTGGCGCGGAGGCAGCCCTGCACACGCCGTGCCCCCAGCCCCGCTCCTCGGCTGCTGAGGGGCAAAACCCCACAGCCCTGCGGCTCCTGCCCAGTGTGAACATAGGGCTGAGAATTCCTGCTCCTAAACCAGAGCAGGCAGGGCTCGAGCACAGTGGTGTTGCTAAAACAGACTCCTTGCAGCACCATCACCACCACCATCACCGTGGGTACAGGGGCTGAGCACACACAAAGGGAAGCACCGTTCACAGTCAGGGAATAATTTGGGACTGCTCCACACGTGTTTGCTGCTGAGGGACTTGTAGGGGTCTGTGCACATGGATCTGCAGCGAGACTGCGTGGGGAGGAGAAACCACTGCATCTCCGTGCCCTGCCTTTCTGCAGGACTTCGCGAGAAGATGCTGGGGCTGGCAGGAGCCCACCGAGGGGATGAGGCAGCGTGGGGGGGCTGTGACCCCAGGACCACGTCCGCAGCTGCCAGCACCCGCTGGGTGTCCAGCCCCGTGGCACCCACTGCTCACTGGCGCTCACCCCTATCCACTGTAACATGCTGTCAGCTGCAGAAAAAGGGCCTTTTAACCCTTTTTTCTTAAAATCAAGCACAAAGTAGCTGTACCCTATGATTGTCTCAAGGAAGGGAATAATTACTTCAATATAATTACATTTAAAATGCAAAAAATTATCTTCATTATACAAACCAAGAATAAACGCCCCAGCGTCAGGCCGCAGTTATCCCAGCCAGCTATTAGACACCTCTGCCATGTGTTGTTTCAATCTAAATGGAAATTCAGGAGGCATTGCACTTTTCATACAGCGACTGGCCTGAACGCTAACGTTCAGGAAGAGCCTCTGAGCGCCGCTGCCTTTTTGTCTCCTCTCAGCAGAAAAAGGAAAAGAAAGAAAAAAAAAAAAAGGGGGGGGAACACATTTACTGAGAAAATCCCAGCCTGCTCGCCAGCCTCTGACAAAGCCCTGGCACTGCCCAGGAGAGAAAGCGCAGGGAAACCGAGCGAAAGCTGCGGGGAGACCTGGGGAGATGAAAGGCAGCGTGTGGCTGATCCTGCCGGTGTTCATCGCTCACGGCCCGTTATCCCAGCGCCCTGCTGCTGGTGGATGTGGATCCTGGACAGGAGCAGTGCTGAGGAACACGAATGGGGCTGGGAGAGGAAGGGGAGAGGAAGGGGAGCCACGGGGAGGGGCTGCACCTGGCCAGGCTGAAGGCTGGAGCAGCCCCCTGCTGCTGCCCGGCTGGGGAGTAAGGCGGTGATTTCCTGATTCTATGAGATTTGGGACCTGTTGGATTTTTTCCCTGACTCTTTATGAGATTTGGTCCCTATCGACTCTCCGGCAGCCACAGGGACCTAACCCTCTGACCCTCCTCACACCCCAGGCTTTGCTCTCATTGCATCCCTGCAGAAGGCTTTCCCAAACCTCCTTTCTCAAGGATTTCTTTTCCGTCTAATTTTGTCTCAGAGGCATTTGAAGGTAAGTTCAGAAGCGATAAGCAGCAACAGCAGTGAAATATTGATGGGGCCGTGAGGGATGCCGAGCCAGGCAGCAGCGAGCAGCAGGCGCCGCGGCCCCGCCGCCTGTGTTTGTGTTTGCGGTTTGGCTGTCACAACACAACCTCTGCGAGCTCCCACCCGCCCGAAGTGAAGTGTAATCTAATTAGCCCAATTTGGATGGCTGCTATCTGAATAACTTAGCGTACACCTGCAGCATTCATCAGTCATTATTATTTTTAATTAAGCAATTAACTTGCAGCTTTTCGGAAAGTTTGATGCAACAAGATTTCCGCGGCTGCGGTCTCGAGCGGGACGGGGTGCGTCCTGCACCCAGCCACCAGCAGCACCTGGAAGTGCTGTGAGCAGCCAGGAGTGCTGATGATTTCCTGGACAATTTACTGCTTTAATGGCAAAACAGAAATCACCCACCCGCTGCACGACACAGCTAATTAGCAGAGCTCTCGCTCCTCCGTCACCCAGCCTCACCTCCAGGGGCCGGCTCCCTTTGATTATCTTCTCGTTGCACTTAGCCAAAGTGATCAGCTCTTAAAGACAAGAGCAGCGCTGCGAGACCCCCGGTCTGGGGGCTGCTGGGGGCCCTGCTGGGAGCTCGGGGTTTGGCTGGGGCAGGCAGCGTTCTCGGCCGCTATCGCAAGCAGCTCCCATTTTCAGCTTCACTGGAAATGCCACAAACCAGCTAAAGGTTGCAAATAAAAAAATCATAAATATCAGGCTCTACTATGCTACACCACGCTGGACTGCGTGGTGATAGCAGGGCTGTGATTACAAAGGGCATCTCCCATCAAAGGGACCATAAAAAGATTATTTACACTGCGACTCTCACCTTCAAAAAACGAACCAAAACCCCGTGCGAAGAATATTTTAACACCTGTACTTTGATTTTCAGTAGAAGTAGTTAATTATTATGCTGATGAATTTCACAGCTTCATTAAAGACACCTCCTTTAAGAGGAGGATGGGGGCACCCCCCCAGCTCTGGTGCTGTCTCCAGAGCACTGAAGCCACCAGGCACCATGCCCAGCACCCGGCACCTCCCTGCCCAAATCCCGGCCGCAGCGAGGGCAGCTGGTGCCTGTGCCAGCCCCCGCCCCATCCTTCCCCACACCACACAGGGCAGCTCACCAGGAGGCTCGTGTCAGGAAAAGCACAAATGCGTGTGCATTCGTGATGAGCAGAGAGCGCAGGGTTTGTTTTCACACTCCCCAGGACTTGGAAATCCATCCCCTGCCCCTTGCCACGGCTCGGGCTCTGCCAGCTGGGTGCAGCCGTGCACGCTCCGGGTGTCAGCACAGCAGCTGAGAGACCAGGAGCTGCTGCAGGCTCAGAGCCAGGCTGTGTAGGAAGAGGAGGTACAGCTCCACGGGAGAAATTCAGGACATGCAACCGAAGCAAAGACGGAGACAACCGGGGCCAAGTACTACCCCCTCGGTTAGAAAACATGCAGCCCTCCCTGCGACGGCACAGGGCTTGGAAAGCATTCAAACCCCATTCTTCCTACAAAATTCATAAGGCAGAGCCATCTGCCTGGCAGCCAGCTCTCCAGCTCCCATCCCTGGGCTGTATTTTCCCCGCTGTCTGTGAATGTCGGGAGCACAAGGCAGCTTCTGCCTCCCAACTGCCCAAAGTGGGTCAAAAATGAGGGAGGAATGGGAACGGGAGTTCTGAGCCCAGCCGGAGGCATGGGGGTGGTGGGACAGCAACAGTCCTTGTGGTAATAGGATTTAACGTGCCTCCACCTCTGATAAATGAGAGCCATTAGAATAAAAACCCTACGTACAGACATCAGCTCTTGGGACCTGGGAAGCCAGACCAGTTCCTAATCCCACCTGAGTAACAAACCGTCCCGCCGGGTGTTTCTCAAGCCCTGGCAGTGCCTGGCAAGTGCACAGCCTCACCACTGCTTATTTAAATAAAACAAAATCGTTAGGTGCAGACCACGACTTAAGTAATGTTAAGTGAATAATTCATGCGGTATCTATAATAGATGGGGGATTTAGCAGGAGCAGGGCTGTAAGTGGCTCTGTATGAACTATTGATGCTCCCTGCCTGGCACAGCTGCAATCACAGCTCTCTGTGATGCTTACAGGAGTGCTGGTAGGAGCGTGGGCTGAGCAATGCCTCCGCTGCTGGGAACGTTGTGGGGCCACCAGAGCAGCCAGGGCTGGCCTGAGGCATCCCCGGGACCTCCTCTCCTGCTCCCTCCAATGCCGGTAACCCCAGTCGCCTGCCTGGCTGGATTCAGCCAGCCCCCATTTGCCCCTGAGCTTGTCTGTTTGTGCCATGCTCCTGGGAGCTCCCTCAGGCTCCCTGCAAACTTGGGGGACAGAAGCATAAGATGACCGAGCATCTTGCTGCACCCAACATCCACATCCCCATGTAAAACATTCCGAAAGCCTCTAAAGACACATGCACAAATACAGGGGGTCTCCAGCACGCCGGGCTCAGGCTGGCAGAGCAGGGACAAAGCCTGGCTGTGGTGTGCGCAGTAATTTGCTCCAAAGCAGCGCTCCCTTCAGAACGGCTCGCAGCCTCGGGGGGAACTAAATGGCGAGCTCCCCTTGATTGTTAAATAAAAGATTATTGATAAAATAACTGCTTCTAATGCGGCTGTCTCGCTAGCCGAAATGCAATATCTTTCAATTACTGCTTGGAAGCAAGGCTTTCCTTTTGTTTACTGGAAAATACCAACATGAAAAGAGCTGCCGGGAGAGGAGCGTACAGCGAAGGTGAAGCTATTTCTGCCGCACTCCTGATCTGCCTGGGGCTTTGCGCAGGGAGAGCAGCCTCACTGCCTGTCCGTGGGCTCACTGCCTGTCCGTGGGCTCACTGCCTGTCCGTGGGCTCACCGTCTCCGTGCAGAGCAGCACAGCGGGGCTGGGCACATCGAGGGGCACTGCCCTGTGCCGGGCGCTCTCCCCGTTGCAGCTCTCCCCCAGAAAAGCAGCAGGAGCTGGGCGCCTGCTCAGCATTTGCTAGAGATGAGCAGGAGAAGCAGTTTGCTTCCTGGAACAAAACAGAGAGCAGAGAGACTGCCCAGCCCTGCCTGCCCAGCTGGGGAGAAATGGAAAGCGAGGAGTCGCAGTGACAGTTTTGGTTCGATGTTTTGAGGCTGCGGGGGATGAGAAGCCATCCTCTGCTCCCGCGGTGAGCCCGGAGCTCCCCAGCTCCACTCGCTGCAGCCCAGACCTGGCGTGCTCTGCATCCCTTGGAGGGCTGGGACCACCACTTCCACAGCTCCCTGACCTCCCGGGGGAGCAGGGCTGGGAGGACACCGCTCGCCCTGCAGCAGCACATGGAGACGTGCACGGCCCGGGTTTCCCTGAGCCCCCATCCCAGAGCAGCCAAGCTGGACAAGCCCTGGTCTGGGGGGTGCAGGAGGGCAGGGGGGCGAGGAGGGCCTGGCAAAGCAAAGGCTGCCTGAAACTGTGCATTTTTGGCAGGACAAAGGGGCCCGTGGGACAGCACCCCCTTACCAGTTCCACGCGCCGGCGGCTGGACTCCAGTTCCCTTTGCACCAGCTCGTTCATGTCCGCCTTCATCTCCTCCATCCTCCTCTGGTAGTACTTGGTGCTCTCCTTCTCCCGTGCCTCCGACTCGGCCGCCTTCTCCAGCTCCTCGCCCATCTTGATGATGCTGTCCCGCAAGCGCAGCACCAGCACCTGGGGAGGCAGCATGGGGTAGAGCCAGGGAGATGCAGGTGGGGAGCCAGGAAGCTCTCCGAGAGCGCTCAGCGACGTGGGGAGCGCTCCCTGCCTGACCATGATGGACCACTGGAGCTACTTCCTTCACCCCGAGTTTGTTTGGGCAGTGCAATCCGGGGAAGGAGTGACAGCAAAACCATCTCCTGGGGTGCCAGCACCCACACTGATTTATGGGCACAGTGAAATTTTTGGACAGAGCCTGATGCCCTGGGGTCCGCCTGGTGCTCAGGGCAGGGGGTGGCTGTCAGGAGGGTGCTGGGATGGCATCTGGAGGCCGGGGCTGTATTCTCCTCTGGGTGTTTATAGCACGGGATCACTGTTGCTTTTTAATAAACACCACGACAGGTATGAATAATGACAGCAGCATGAAACCTGCAGGCCCTCAGCAAGCACAGAGCGTGGGGCAGGATGAGCCAAGACCCCAGCTGTGAGCACCGCCGTCCCCTCGCCCCTTCCCGGTGCGGGTGTCACCGCGTCCACCTCTCGTGCTGAACCACGTCCCCGGGGCCCCGTGCCTGGCCGTACCTCGAAACGCTTCATCTGCACGGCCTGGCAGTCCAGGCGGCTCTCCAGGTCGCGGATGTGGGCCTCCTGCCGGCTGATGACCGCGCGCTCGGCCGGGCGCTGCTCCAAGCGCGCTGCGCTCGCCTGTGCCGCCCGCAGCTGGGGGGACACGCGTCAAAACCGCCCCCGCCAGCACCATGCCTGTCCCCTCCCTCAACAGTACCCACACCGAGACCTCTGCGGCCACCCCAGCTCCCCTCTAAATACAAAATGAATGCCTGGGACCTGGCGTGCGCGGCCAGGCACGTCGGGAAAATATTGCCTGAAGCTCCCTGAAGGATTCCCTCGTGCTCGTGCTGTGCAATAAATGCATGACACTAGCATGTACTTTTGAAAGAAAAATGTTCCAGCAGGATGGCGCTCGTCTGGGTTTCTTTTGCTTTTCTCTTCTCAGCAAATTCTTTGAGGACAGCAGGCATAAAAATTCACAATTTATGTGCAAAGCTGCCTGCACTGAGTTTTTTCTCCAGCCGTTACACCGAGATCTCCCAGGCAAGCTGCCCTGCTTTTAGCAGCCCTGGAACAAGCTTGGTTCTGATTTTATATTTGACCTAGAACCAGGGGAATTTGTCATCTGTTATCTGGCCTATCTTTACAGCACAATACTCTCCGCCTCGGAGTGAGCGAGTGCTATCTCCGATTCCTGGGCAGCTTAGCCACGCTCCAATAAAGCACTTAACTTAATGGGATTACTCATGTGGTGAAAATTAATGCATGCGCTCCAGGACAGCGGGGCAGCCGCAGCGCTGAGGCAGAGCAGCACCCAACCATGCCACCCCAGGGCAGCCCCGGCCACAAGCCCACTTCTCCCCCAGCCCCACGGAGGAGCTGAAGGTCCCTGTCCTGAGAGCCACGCAGGGGAAAACCTTCTCCACCCCCAGGCAGTGGCTGGCAGAGCCGTGCAGCCCCAGCACACGTGTGTGCCCCAGCCCCAGGGCTGCACCTTGCAGGGCACACACATTAGCAAGAGAAGAGGAACCGGCCTGTTTTATGGAGGAGAAATTGCTTTGTGACACCTCGGTGGAGACTTGGTCTGACTGTGGCCATGGGGATGGCATCCCACTGCCTGGTGCCATGCGGCTCGCTGGGCGCAGGGATCTTGCTGCTGAGCTCAGCGCAGGATAGCTGGGGAGGAATTACCTTCTCCTGGAGGCTCTGCTTTTCCTTCTTTGCATCCTCCACCTGCGTCTGTAGCTCCTGGATCTGTGCGATGTCTGTTGCAGACTGGGGAAACAGAGAGCCTGGTGGTGGAAGCAGCCCCGGGGCCTGGAGCAGCGCGCAGGCACCCGAGGTGTTGCAGGTGCTTGTGCCACCTCCCCAGCAGGGGCTGCTTCTCCCTGCACAGCCTTGCCTGAATGCCTCTTCCCTCATTTTTCAGAACAAATACTGCAGGACAGGCCAGAACCCTCTCGTCTAGCCCATTTCTGCCCTCAAGGTGCTTCCAGACCCCGTTCCCCAGCTCCGTAGCAGCCCTGCAGGGTATCAGGTACCAGGCTGTGCGCTCTCAGCCTCACCAGCCTGACCCCACGGCTGCCCCCCCGGGAGCCTTGGGGTCCCTCAGCTCCACGTACAACCCTTTGGGAGAGGCTGCCCAAGTCTGAGCGTTATGCAGAGAGCCACAGGGCTGTCTGTCAGCACTTTTTAAGCTCTGCATGAGAAAATGGCAAAGAAAGAATAGAAAAAGATCCAGAGAGCGATGCTCCAGGATGCTGCGGGATTTTCCCTGCCGGGGAGGGGGATGCTGCAGAGCCTCCCCACCCAGCAGCTCCTACCTGTGCGATCAGGGCCTTGTGCTTCGCCATGAGCTCGTTCAGATCCTCCTGGTCCTCATCGACACGCCGCAGGAGGTCGGCTCTCTCGTGCTGCAGCTGGGACAGCTGCTCGTCCGCCTGCGGGAGCGGAGCGGGGCCTCGAGTCGTGGGGGGGACCCACCTCAAAACACACCCCACTGGGGGGTCCGTGACACCCCCTGCCCAGCTCCCCCAACCCGGTGGAGCTGCACGGGGAGATGAGGGGACGCTGTGCGCTTTTAGCCCTTTTATCCACCCATTAAGGGACCCGGGGGCTGTTCACCAAGGAGGCTGTGTGATTTGGGGTTATTGCTACCACGCATCCCGCGGGGGTGGGACCGCGCCGCTGCCCTGCCCCACGCACCAGGGTCTTGTTTCTGCTGAGGGTCTCCAGCTCCGCGTGCAGGTTCTCCAGCTGCAGGGCTGTCGCCTGCTGGCACCTCTGGGCCTCCGCACACCTCGCCTCGCTCTCCTCCAGCTGTGACAGGGGGAGGTGATGATTGCACGAGCCCTCGGTGCGTGCCGAAACCCTGCCTGTTTGCACTGCACCCCCAGAGCGTGTCCCCTGCTCGCACACATCAAAATTCAGCCTTTTAAAATCCGTGCTTCTGCTCAGACTGCCTGGTTCTGCTTTACAATGGAAACTTTCCCCAGGCAGCAGCCGCGGTGCTGCGAGAGGAGAGCTCCCCATGTGCCCGAGCGCCCGGCCGCACGCAGGCACCCTTCTTGCGGGTAGGGCACGCACCGCACACCCCCTCCGCCTTGGCGGGGTAGAGCTGGGATCATTAATTTGCAAAATGATGTGAATTACATGTAACTCCTGATTAGAGCAATTCACGATTGGGAGTTTTCAAATGGGCTTTTCACGTAGCATAAATTGCATTTGCAAATACAGATGAAATACCACGGTTATGAATGCGAACTCGCTCTCGGTTTTTATAGCTCAGCCATTAAAACTACAATGATCTTAAGTGGGCTGGAAACAGCTGGAAGATGCAGCATCATCCCCCAAACACACCGCTGAGACGGAGGAACTTACGTGGGTTGTACCTGAACATGCAGTTCCTTGCCTTGCTCACTCAGGTTCCTTTTGTTTACCAGAAGGGAAACGCAAACCCAACACCTGCTGCTCGTTTCCCCTGCCTGCTCCCCGTTTGTCCAGGGAACGCAGGGCTCAAGTGCAGGTGAGGACACTGCCACAATTTTAAGCCATTTTCTCAGGGAATGTTTCACCTGTCTTTTGCTATTCCCTCCCTTTAAAATAAATAAATAAATAAACGGGGGGATTATGAAGTTCTGGAGCAACCCCCAGTTCACTTCCCTCAGCAGTCTGGGGCGAGACCCTTGGAGAAGGGAAGCAGGTAACTTGCTTCCTCAGAGCTGTCTGCAACGCGATGCTCCAGCACGGGGGCTTCGAGCAGCTGGAATCCTGCAGAGCAGCTGTGGGAAGTGGTCCCTGTGTCCCAGCTCAGCCCACTCGGTTGGGTTGCCCATGCAGGCCATGCACAGAGCTGCTCTTGCGAGGACACGCGGCGTGCGCCCTGCTCGCTCCCCCGGCTGAAGAACAGCTTTGTGTTTTGCATAAAGCTCAGGAGGCAGGGACTGAAATTACCCAAGCGACAGCTTCTAGGAGACATTAAGAGTCAGAGATTTCCAGGGAATGCTAGCTTGTGCCACAAAAGGAGCCCCAAGGCCAACAACAGCACCTGCCCCCAGCTCCCCTGCTGCAGGCATTTCATTCTCTCATTCACATCCTGCACACACGTGTCCTGCAGCACTCTGCCCTCGAGCTCACCATGGGAAGACCAAAACCCACCAGCAGCATGGCCCTAAGTGCTTCAGCGAACAGAAACGCCTGAGATCGTGCCCTGTGTTACCACGTGGTGAGCACAGGGAAATCCCACAGCGTGGGACAGGAGGCACCCCGAGCCCCCAGTGCCGCCAGGCGCTCAGCTCACACAGCAGCTCCGCATCCAGGGCTTTCCCACATTTTTCCAGCTTTTCCCTGGGCCTGGTCATTCCCCTGCCCCGATTCCACAAATGCTCCGGACAGTTTAATCAGAGAGAAACTCATCTCTGGGCCTCCCATTAAATACCAGCTTCTCTTTCACTTCATGCAATGGAATTTTCCCACTTGGGAAGAATAAACTGAAACTCTCCCCAAAATGCA
The DNA here is from genome assembly GCF_047663525.1 of Anas platyrhynchos. Lineage (NCBI taxonomy): Eukaryota > Metazoa > Chordata > Aves > Anseriformes > Anatidae > Anas > Anas platyrhynchos. Next base: position 1,118,331 of record NC_092602.1, read on the forward strand.
TAATGTATGAATGGAACAACATTAGTTTGTTGTGCTACGCCATCTGTTAAATACCTGCGTAAAATGGGTGCTTCAGCCTTATTAAGAAACAATGCTCTACTTTCAGACCATATGGGTTTTGATTAACGGAAATGTAGCATTTTAGCGACATTTTCGTTCTTGCAGGGCTTTGTGGGCTGGTGGTAGGATGTATCGGATTCTGAGAACCTCATCATGAATGCCATTAGGAAGCATTTAGATGTAAGGGACGGCATAATCATGAGGCACTGGTAATTCATGCGGAGCCTTGGCAGCATCGCAGACACGAGAGGCTCCCAGTACCGAGGCTCTCCTCCACGCTCCCCAAACGCACGAGGCAGCGGGGCAGGTGCCACCAGGCGGTGACAGCACACAGCCTGCGAGGTGCCACAGCAGCAGACAGGATCTAGGTCCTGCAGGCGGTGGAGCCTGTGCGGGGCCAACAATGCCCTGGGAGCAGGAGCTGGCAGCAGAAGGGTGCCCTCGGCACCAGGCAGCCCTGGCGCTGGGTGCTGCGCCGGGTCAGGGGGTGACAAATCGCCCAGCTGAGGGCACAGGGGAGGGCAAGGCAGGGGCTGCGCATCATCTCCAAATCTGGAGTGGGATTCGGGAAATACTGAGGGCTTTGTTGTTAAGTGGAGTGTTACAATGGGCAAAACAGCTCAATAGTGTCTGGGAGTGAACTTGTGAGTTCAAACAAGGGACATGCCCTGGTCGTGGCCACCCCCTGCCCCAGCTGTCCCGGTCAGCGGCACAGGCGTGGGCACGGCAGCAGCCCCAGCGCCCAGCTCACCTTCCACGTCTCCCCGGTGCAGGTGGGAACAGCTGCAGCTCACAGCTGTTATTTATGCAGAACTATTATCTCAATTATATTTGTGTGTTGTTGGAATCGCTCATGCCTCCTGATTAGTTTGTTTCCAGGGGTAATGCACAATGGAGATTAATTGCTGCGCGGTTTCGGAGGACTGGCGGCAGTAGCTCAGCCCTGGCGCTCTGCACGTGCCAGCCTGTGGCCGGAGAGCGCCGCCTGCCCTGCCGTCACCGAGAGCATGAGGACTTCTGTGCCACCTCCTCCCGGGCTGCACCACAGCCGTGTGTCTGTCCGTCCTGCGCAGGGCACAGCAGTGCCCTCCCTGCTCACCCCAGCACGGGACCCGCGGTGTCCGCGCTTAAAGCCTGGCACGGGAGCCGCAGTCCCTGCTCTGGCAGCTTGTGCCTCCTTACAGCCATTTCTATGGCAACACGTCCTGCAAACAGGGCCCCCGGATCACGGTGTGAGAAGACAGAAAGCATGCTGAACAGAAGGTAATTAACAGGGCTGCCTAAGAAAAGGAAAAAATACTTAACCGCTGTTGGCTTAATTACAGAGCTGTGCTCCCTGCAAGGCGACCCTGGCGGCACAAGGGGCACTCCTCGCGGCAGCACAGAGCGTGCACAGTGCCACAGGTCGCTGCTTGCCTGAGCTGCTGTGATCCCTGAGATCTGCCCCAGCTTCACCTGGGTCGAGGTACAACAGTGACATCCCCGGAGGGGCCGGGGATGCTGTGAGCACCAGCTCTGCACTGCTCGCCATGGGGGCGAGGGACAGCGCAGGGCAGCCCTGCCCAACGCCTGGGGGCACTTTGCTGCCTCTTTTCCATAGTGGATCTGGTGAAAGCCAGCAGGAGAGGTCGTGCTCACCCACACCTCCCAACCCACCCCACCTGCACGCTCAGCTTGGCATTGGGACTGCATCCCCACACGGTACGCAGGCTTTGGTCAAACACCACCCATGGCACCACGGGGACGTGCTCAGGGCACGGCGATGATCGGGTGCCCCGGTGCCTCTGGAATCCTCCCCGGTGCCTACCTGCCTGTGCAGCCGCTCCAGCTCGGCAGCGCTGGCGGCACCGGGCTCCGTGGGGGCAGCCAGCAGCAGCTGCGCGTCGGCCAGCAGCGCGCGCGTCCGCCGCAGGTCTCGCCGCAGCCGCTTCTCCACGTCGAGGTCACGGTGGCCAATCTGGAGGGAGAGGAGCAGGCTGAGGGGGAGCCCTGCGGTGCCAGGGCTTCAGTCCCCAGCTAGAGCCACCCTCAGGCCTGCCCCACATAATAAAACCTCCAAAAGCACCAGCTTGGGAACCAGGAGGGATTTGGGTAATCCATTTTGCAAGGTGATATTAAATATCTGCGTGTAAATGGGGCAGTTTTCCATCTTTATCAAATAATACTTCAATACAAGGAGGAAAATAAATTACGCAAACACCAGCACTGTCAGGTTACAGGAAAACATCACATTTTTTCTACCAGAAAGCTGTTCCTCTGAAGGCGTTTGCTTGCCCCATCCTCCAGGAGCTGCATGTCCCCAGAGCACCAGCGCTCTGTCCCCACAGCCACTGAGCACCAGGGCTCTTCATGTGGCCAGGCTGCGGTGGCAGCAGCCCAAAATGTGACCATGCTGGGAGTGCAGCCAGCTGCAGGGTTGCACCGTGGCCGCTCCTCCCACCCCACAGCCCCAGCAGCCGTGGATCTGGAGGAGGAAGACCCTGGAGCGTGCTGAGAGCTGCTGCAGGGAAAGGTGAAAGTCCCTGCATGAGGGAAACAAAGACAGGAAAAAAAAACCCTGCAACTACGGAGAAAATGGTAGGTGGGAGAAACAATGACGAAGGCATGAGGAAGTCAGCCCACAGGGGAAGGGGAAAAAACCACCACATGCTGGTGGGGAAGGCTTCATCAGGAATTATTTACACCTCGCTAACGCAAAGCATCTGGAGCCTCCGTCAGCCGCGGAGGTGCGTAACCGATGCTGCAGCCTTCGGGGGGGGGGGAGGCAGCGGCTCCTCGTGCGTGCATCTCCAGCAGTGCCAGCAGAAAATAACTGCTGGGTTATTTCCGAGGCTCATCGCCCGGCAATGCAGTGTCACTGCATCACTCGGAAGCCGTTTAAAGGAAAGAAGGAAGCACCTTAAAAAAAAAAAAACAAAAAACAACAAAAAAACAACCCTCCATGTTCCCCCCTCAAACAGAGAGCAACCATGGTTACGAGGATAAAAGAATCAGAAAAACACCAAACAAGCAAGGACATGGTTTCAGTGCTTGATTTCAGGCTAATTGAAGTGTGGGAGCATTTTCCATTTACTCCGTTCCACAGCTCCTCTCGCTTCAGACCTGTTCTCCTATTTTATGTTCACTGGCTAAAATTAATTGTGCGGATTTGACCTTGCAGCCTGTTTCCGAGCTGGCTGGCATTTGCAGAAACCCGCAATCGTTGACATCTCCATTTCCTTAATTAGTTTTCTGGGACAGCTTTTTTTTTTCCTTTTTTAATAAACTGCTCTGAAGCATACTGTCCGCTGTAAGTCAGGCAGTATTTATAATAACACTACGGCAGAGCAGATTTGCTTTTATCCCTGCCATCCCTATAGACCACATCTTGGATGCCGTTCAGCATCATTTTCTGCATAGCTCAGTGTCTGCTGCCATTGCAGGCGATGGATTTTGTGTCGTAAATGGGCACAGCAGGCACCCCAGCCTCTGCCTCGGCCTGCCACCATTCCAGCCTGCTGCTTTTTGAAGTTACAAGGCAGGGGTTTAATCCAACAGCCGCTTTCCAGGCGCTGGGTATATTCCACGTACACTCCAGCAACACCCAGGGTTGCTCTTCCCTCTCCCTTTCCCTTTGCAGGACACGGGGGGGCTGCAGGGGCAGTGATGTGTGTGTCCCGAGCCCCACGCTCTGCTCCAGCTTCCCACTGCAGGGCTCTGCTTCCTCCTCGCCCTGCTCAGTTTTGCTCTCCCGAGCAAGAGAAACGCGCTGCACGGAGCAGCAGCAGCAATGTGCGCTGCTGCAAGATTTATTGTGGCACTTCCCAAAACATTTTACGAGCTCAGGATCAGTGGGACGTTACGGCCAGGCCCTGTCACACCGTGTGGTGTCTGCGGGGAGTGCCCTGCTCATTTCAGCCCCAAGTTCCCCCGTTTAATGAACGCCTGCAGGCACCAGGCTCGGTGGCACCCAGCCCCCCTGTGCCAGTGGCCAGCAGACCCATTTCATCACTCCAGCTCCACACAACCAGCTCCTCCTCTGCATGTGCAAGGTGGCTCACGACATGGCACGGAGAGGGGACACCAGCACAAAACCAGCTCCAGGTGGGGCAGGAGCAGCAGGAGGGCAGCACTGACCCTGTCCCCAGCCCTGTCCCCGAGCACTGCCTGTCCCCAGCCGTGTCCCCACGCTGTCCCCAGACGCTTCCAGCCCGGCTGCTCAGTGGTGCCAGGCGATGCCCAGGCTGGTAAATGCTGTTCCATGGAGCCGCGCTCGGTCCCTTGCTTTCTAATTTCTCGTGCAGCAGCTGTGTGCACTTTTCCCATTACATTCACTTCAATCACTGCCACGGACACATTAGAGAGTGAAAAGGGATTTGTTCAACAAATGCGTCTGGGGCAGAATTCCTCTGCAAATAGCAGACTCTGAAAAACTGTTTTTCTGGGCAGATGGAGCTGCTCCAGCGCTAGTTCTGCTTAGCCTGACTCTGGCAGCCCGGCCTCGTCCTTACCTGCTCACACAAGGTGCCGACCAGCCCTTCCAGGTCCTGCTTCTCATGCAGCACCGTCTGCTTCTCCTCGTACTCCTGCTCCAACTGCATCTCCAGCTGGCGGAGCTGTGCGGGGAGAGGGCCCCAGGCTCGGTCAGAGCTGGCCGGGGACCCTGCTCCAAAACAGCGTGCAGAAAGGGAGCGGGAGCAGGGAACAGTGACTGCTCTCCAGAGGGTCTCAGCCATTTACTCGTTTGGAAAATAATAGTCAGGCCATGCAGGGGAAGGCAGAGGAAGGGTGAGTGACACCCTGTCAGCCCTGAGGGCTCCCCCTCTCCCTTAATGACGCTGGCAATAACTTGCCCCCTGCACAGGGCGATTAAAAGTCCGAGCGGAAGGGCAGAGGTGACCCCGGAGAGGAGCCCTGTGCAATGCACACTTGAGAGCAGCCTGGAGCTCCAGCAAAAGCTGAAGAGGGGCAGGGGTAAGCACAGGAACCCCAGCGAGGGCAGTGCCCAGCAGACCAGGGGTAATCACAGCCAGCCACAGCCCCACGCAGCAGCACGGCCCCGCCAGAGCTCAGGGCTGGTGACACCTCCGTGCTCACAGGAGCAGAGATCGCCTCATTTGCCTCCCGACTTGTTCTGCCCGCCTAAAATAGCACATGCAAAACCCCACGGACTGCTTCATTAAGCCTCAGCAACGTTAATTTGCTATCGACAGCCAGGTACGCCCCAGGCCTAATGGGAACTGGCTGCTGCCACGCAGCACGGCAGCCCCGAATCTGACACCCCGGGGATTTTGGAGAAATCAGAATGCGTGTTTGCGAGCCGCCGAACTAGCAGCTTGCTCAGACCTTGTCAAAAGGCTATTTTCTGTTCATTATCACAGAGCACAAAGCCCTGGCTGTCTGCAGGAGGTGCCCTTGGTGTGATGCTGCTGTTGCTCACGGGGAACGTGGTGCCCATGGGGCCCTGCTCCATCCCCAGCATGGGGGGATCCCGGCTGCCCCGGCCCCTGGTTCTGCATCCTGGGCTGGTGCCGGGCTGGAAAGCAGCAATCACTGCTCACCTGGGAGGAGGGAGCCCCCTGAGCCCCCCAGCACCGACCTACCCTCCTTTGGCAGGACTGCCGCACGTCCTCCAGCTCCTCGTCCTTGTCCTCCAGCTCCTTCTGGTGGATCTGCTTCATCCGCTCTATCTCCAGTTCCAGCCGCTGGTGGAGCTGAAAGGCCCAAAGGCGAGCACGCCCGTGGTCGCACCCCACTCCGGAGCTCCAGCTCGACCCACCCGTGTGGGGAGAAACATCCCTGGCACATCGAGCCCAGATAGGGGCTGCGTTACCTGCTCCAGGTGATCGACGGCTGCTGTTTGCCGCTCCAGCTCCTTCTGCTGCTCGGCAGCGCTGGACTCCAGGTCCCAGAGCTGCTGCCGGAGCGCGGGCACGGCGCGGGCATCCGGGGCACCAGGGGCACTGAGCTCCTGCAGCCTGGTGGCCAGCTGTGCCGCCCGCTGCTCCAGGCTGGCCCCCTCCGCCTGCTTCTGCTGCTCGGGGGCAGAGCGGGGGTCAGCACGGGAGGGCTCAGCACACAGGGGGGGCTCACACTTGCACCACTCTCAATACCCTGACCGTTTCCAGCTGTGGCATCAGGAACAGCCCGGCCAGCAGCGGGCAGCCCCGACCTCCCCAGCTCTCTGCGCAACCCCTTCCCTCTCCGTTTTGCTCCTGGTGTCGCTTTCCTCACCCCTGGGCTGTGACTTGTGCTGCCCGGGGTGGCCTCACAGCCCCCCAGCCCCATGGGATGGGGCTTGTGAGACATGACAACCTCTCCTAGCAGAGGATAATGCTATTTAAGGCATCAGGTGCCTCCTATGTCTGTGCCAAAAGAGACCAGAGTCACGTTGCTGGCTTTGCTGTGATTGCAAAGAGGGTGGCCTTGCTCTGCGAGCTGCTCCTGGACTGGGATGCAGAGCAAGTGGGCCATCCCCCGCTTACCTCCAGGCTCTGCTGAAGCTTGCCCATCTCCCACCTGAGGGAGGAGTTCTCCTGGGTCACCTTCTCCCGGAGGCTCCTCTCAAACGCAGACTCCCCCAGGGCCTGGGCCAGCTGCAGGTCGAACCTGGGCGCAGAAGCGCACATCACCTCTGCGCGGTGCCACGCCGCCCCCCACTACCCAACCTGGCCCTTCTGTGCTCCCCCCATCCCCTTCCCACTGGCCTTACTTCTTCTGCCTCTTCTCCAGCTCGTGGTTGCGGCTCTGCTGGCTCTCGGCGAGCGCCCGCGCGTCCTCCAGCTCGCAGGCCAGCCGCCTGCAGCGCCGCCGCAGCTGCTGCGCCGCCACCTGAGCCGCCTTGCACGCCGCCTGCGCCTCGCCCAGCTGCAGGAGAGGTGTGTGAGTGGGTCCCGGGGCTGGCACCACGACCAGAGCTGGAGCTGGACCCCCCCACCCCCAGGCACCTCTTCCCCAAGCAGCTGTTTTGGAATGAAACGCTCCCGTGCAGAAGGGGAGCTTCCCCTAGGGGTTGGTGCACAGGGCAGGGAGAGGCACAGAGCTCTCGCCAGCCAGGGAACGAGGTCATTAAGGAATGACTTTAAATAAGCAAAATCCTGCAGTAATGAAGCCTGTAATTCCAAACTAACTATCTGAAAGCAAATGGGATGTTTTGCTTTACCCGAGATCCTAAGGCTGGGCGGCTTCTCTCATTACTTTTTAATGTAGCATGAACAATTCGCATTTCTTTATTTTACCCCTATGGGATCCCAGGCACTGCTCAGGGAAGCACACTGCCCTTTTATCTCCTCACCACAACGCTCAGGAATTGCCATCTCTTCACATTAACAGCTCTTTGTGCGACAGGTCATGCAAGCACAACCCCATCCCGTACCCTGGAGCTGCATCAGGACCCATGGCTCAGCCCCCCGACACCCAGCCCAGCAGCAGCCCTGCTCCAAGACACGACCCTGAGTGCCCCAAATTCCCCCAGAGAGCTGGGGCTGGCCGGGCAGCACTTGCCTTTTGCTCGAGCCCCGTCCGGGCGCTGTGCTCGGCGCCCAGCCGCTCCTCCAGCTGTGCCAGCCGCTTCTGGAGGAAGGCGATCTCAGTCTGGGCGCAGTCAAAGCGCACGTGCCACGCGTCCTCTGCAAACACAGCCCCGGGTGCCACTGCTCAGGGCCGAGTGTGGCTCCCATGGGGCACAGACAGGGCTCCAAGAGCTCTGCCTTCTGCACCCAGGGCTGCCACAACTCGTGTGGCATCCATCCCATCCCATCCCATCCATCCCATCCCATCCCATCCCATCCCATCCCATCCCATCCCATCCCATCCCATCCCATCCCATCCCATCCCCACTGGGGTGGCAGCGCTGGCCCCCTGACGCATGCATGGCCCCAGAGGGACACCCTACCTCCTTCAGAGCCACTGATCTTCATCTCACGCAACTGCACCAGCTGCTGGGCCTCCTCCAGCTGCTTCTGCACTGACTCCAGTTTCTTCTGCACTTGGTTGTGTTTGTTCTGGGGAAGCCCGGGGAAGGAGGGAGCAGCTCAACCCGCTCCTGGGGCACTCGGGCAGAGCAAGGCTGTGCCGGGATCGTGGTGCTGGGGTCTCCTACCTGCAGCTCCTGCAGCTCCCGAGCACCCCGCAGCCTCTCTGCCCGCTCCCCGTCCAACACCTGGCAGGCGACATCGCCCTTGTGCCGCTCGTCCGACAGCTCCATGGTCAGGTCGATGATCTGGGGGGGGCAACACGGCGCTGGGCTGGGCAGCACCAGGCACACCGCCTGGGGGGCACCCACTGCCCACCGACCCGGCATCCTGACAGCTCTCACTTGGCTGCTGCCTCTCCTCTGGGGAGATGGGAGGTGGGGAGATGGCGTGCACCCTGCCCAGTGCCACCCGTGTGAACCCAGCCCTGCCATGGGATGAGGGAAGGGCAACAGCCAACAAAGTGTGCTCAGCGCTGCCTGCACCGCGCTGCCTGCGTGGCTCACCAGATTTTTGCACTGTTCCAGCTGATTAATGTTAAATTTTGCTCGAAACAAAAAGCACACAAATAAAAGAGTGAATTATGAATCGGGAGGATGAGCTGCACTTTCTGCAAGCAGCTGTGAGCACGGCCTGCCCCGCTAGCCCAGCTCTGCGCGTCCATCCCTGAGAGGGGCAGGGCAGGGGGAAGCCCGCAGGCTTCAAATGCTTTTTTCCCCGCATCCAACAGCATTTTAAGGCATTTCACAATGCAGGCATGCTGCACGAGCTCTCCAGAGGTCCCCCAAGTTTAATTTGGGTACGTACACACAATAGGCTTGCTTTCCCTGGGGAGCTGGTGTTTTCTAGGTCTGCCACAAAGCATTAGCTTCCCATGGCAGCCCCAGCCCCAGGGGTGCAATTGCATCTCCAACGCAGAGCAACAGAGAAATCATCTTTAGCCGCTCCCCCTTGATGAAGAGGGCACTCGGTGAGGGCTGTTCCTATTGCTGAGCAGAGCACTGCACCTCAGCTCCGAGAAACAAGTAAATCCAAAGGGGACCGAGGCTGTTACGCTGCAACGTAACCTGAGCCACGCGGGATGTTTCTCCCGCACACTTTCCCCTCGTTATCAGCATTCATCCCATTGAACAGAGCCACTTCTGGTGGCTGCAGAGGTCACCGAGACTGCTGCCTGGAGAGCATAATGAGAACGTGATGCATCTGGGTGTGATTTCCTATTCTAATTATAGCCTTTTGTCAGCAGAAGGGATGGCTTTTGCACGGCAGCTCCTCAGGTTCTGATGCCTGCGGCTGTGCCAGGTGCTGAGGGTTCCCCCGGGACACGCTGGGATGGGGCCCGGGGTGCAGCAGGGGGGTGGCAGCTCCTGATCCCCTCCTGCACTGCTCCCCCCTGCTGCAGCCCCACAGCCCTCGGCTGCAGAAACATTAAAAAACAGCCCCTGAGCAACTTCTGCAGCCACGAGGAGCGAGGGATGCCACTGCGCCAGGAACAGCCACCCCACCTCCACCAGGAGCTGCTGGCTTCACACATGAACAAACCAGCACCTTTCACGTGTTTGGCTGGAAGAAATCCATGGCTGTGTAATGTTTTTGTCAATTAGAAACAAGAAAGAGCTCTTCACGGAGCACTAAGGCATGCCCAGAGCCACCATGGCACCAGCCGAATGCCAACAACCCGGTGCTGGGGAGCCCAGCCTGCAGCATTTCCCTGAGCTGCGCAGACAGCAGCAGCATTTGGCACCTGCATTGTTGGCTATATTCATCCTGCTAAGTCTGAACTTGCAATGCCAGAAAGCTGGGGTGCTGCAGAGGACCTTCTCAGCTCTACCTTGCTTTCCAGCTTCTCCGTGTTCTGCCTGAGCTCGCTGCAGGACTGCTCCGATTTCTCCAGCTTTCTTCTGAGCGCCGCCAGCTCCTCCTAGGTAAGATTGCAAGGAAACACACACTGAGAGCTCCAGCAGCCTCAGTTCAGTTATGAATGTCTTGTTTTCTGTTAAAAATAAGTGGGAGAGACATAGCTGCCTTATTAAGAAAATTTACCAGGCAGCTTTGAAGGCTGCACACTGCAAATCGCTGGGACTACAGCTCCTGACACGAATTTCGTTGGAGGGAATGTCAGCTTTGGTCTCCGCACAGAGCACATTTCATGAGAAAGGAGCCAGCCTCAAAAGCTTGGACAAGCATCCAAATGTCTGAATCTTGCTCATCAAGTGCTCCTGCAGCCCTGGCAGGCTATCAGAGGCAGCAGCTACCAAGGCACAGCGTTTGCTGCGGGTCCTTTTCAGGCAGCCCGGCCGTAACCGCTGGGATCGCTGCTCGTGGCAGCGCTGCCCTGCTTGCATGGCCGGGGCTGTGCAGAGATGTGATAAACCCGAGGTGAGCGGGCAGTGGGGCCTGGGGGCTACCAGGTGGGTTTGGACAGAGGGGCAGAGATCTGGCCAGCTTTCGCCGTGGGCAAGCCTGAAAATATCTTGGTAAAGCTTCCCTAAGGCCAGAAGAGGAGCAGGATGTCAGAGGAGAAAGGGTAAGAATTCAGCACGGCACAACGTGAGGAAGGTTTGAACCTTCAGAAGATGCCCAGGGAGGTCTCCCAGCACCATTTCCATCCCAGGTGGAAGCAGGCACAGCTCTGCTGCTAGCACAGAGCACAATCCCCTGCATCGAGCTTGGGTGCTCAGCTCATCCATCATCTCCAGGAGCTCAGCTCAGCGGACCCAGCCCCAGCAAGCTGTCTGAGATCACGAGGCAGAGCTCCTAAAGCATCCCACCCGACCCTGTCTCATCGCACCCATCCTGCCCCATCCCCTCCCTTTCCATCCTGTCCCGCTGTGTGGTTCTTACCTCTTTTGCCCGGAGCTGCTGCTCCGCCAGGCTGACGCTGAGCAAGGGCCGCACGCGGCTCAGGAGCTGCCACCAGGGCCAGTGCCGGACGGCCTGGAAGAGCTGCAGGTTCTTGTGGATGCAGCGGGCAGCGAGGCGCTGGACCTGCAGGGGACACCGCCAGCAGTGACCCCCCCGAGCCACAGCAGGCACGGGGAAGGGCCAGGCTGGGGCACAGGGATGAGGGGCTCGGATCCCTAAGGGACAGCATCAGGGCAGGGCACGGTATCAAAGGAGCAGCCTGCTGTGCTCCCAGGGCTGTGCACAGCCCCACTGGGATGCTCTGGGCCATGGCACAGCAGCACTGCACACAGGCAGTGGCCCAAGCCTGGGTTTTGGTGGGCACGGGGTGTGACAGCCCAGGGGATGGATACCTTCAGCCTCTTGAACTGCTGGCGGCTGAGGAAGCCCTTGCAAGCAGCCTGGAGGAGGATTATCTTCTGGGCTATCAGCTTGTCGCGCTGCTTCTCCAGCCTGGGCATCACGCCCGCCTTCAGGAACACCTGACAGCAAGCAGAGGACGTTGTGCACCCAGGAGGGGCTCCGAGACCCTCGCAGGCAGCAGCGGAGCACAGGGCTGGGGGACCTGGCTGCCCAGCACCCTTCAGGACTGGCCCTTGCTCTCTCCATCCCTGCCTCTTCTCTGCCCTGCTTTGACATCAGCATCCAGCACGGCAAGGTGCTGCAAGCCCCCAAAGCTTTCCTTTGGGACACGGCACTTCTCCCACGTGCTGCGGGGGTGACATCGGTTCCTCTGCTGTGACACCGTTCCCAACACGTGAACACAGATAACAGCAAAGGTGGCGGTGTACAATGGGAAAACCAAAACTAGCCACGTCATTTTCTTTATCTGAACTTGTTGGAAACACAGCATAATCAATGTGGATTTGCTGATGCCATTGAATTTAGTCTGCTACAGATCTCCCAGAGCCTACGATGTTTCTCGGTCGTTGCCTGGTGAAGCTCTCGGGGTGTGTGAGCAGCCACTGCCAAACCCCGCGAGCCGTTTGCATAACACAGCTTCGATAAAAAACGAACTGCATTTGGGAACCTGGTGGCACACCTAACGAGCTGCATTTTAGAGACACCAAATTGAATCAAAGAACAATCCCAAGGAAGCTCACTGTCTTGAGATAATGCTATGATTGCTTCACCACCTATTTGATTGTCTCATTAATGTCTGTATTAACTTCACAAGCCAGTGAGTTTTAGAAGCTAGTACAAAATCAATGCTCAAAGTGATGGCAAAACCAACTCCTATATAACAAGATGTGACTGGAGCTGCTATCGTGCTATTGATTAAGTACAAGGGTTTCATAGAAGAGATAATTGCAAACTGCACCATGTAGGATAAAAGCAAGTTATTTTGCTCCACAGAACCGTTTCATGAATTCCTTCTTTATAGACTCCGAGAGCTGAAGGCAAGCATGCATACAAAATTAATTTTGCTCTGAGATTATCAATTTTAAGCTCAAACACCGTTGCTGTGACAACTCCTACACCTGCAGCTGCCCAGTTTTAACCCAACCCACCAACGACCAGGAGCTGCCCAAGCCCCGTTTAGCTCCGTGAGACATCAGAGGTAGTTAGGTACTGATATGCCAGGAGGGGCTGGGATTTGGGAACCAGGCACAGAATTCACCCAGGCTAATGCCATCAAATTAGGAGCTACCTGCTTCGTTTTTTGCAGGGCTTTATTTCCCAGCCCACAGAGGCTCAGAGGGAAGCTCTGCAGCACAGAAATGTTTTTTCTCCACCTCGGGAGGCTGCAGGTAGCCAGCAGCACCTGGCCCGGGGCTGGCTGCACTGCACACCCTGACAGCGAGGGAGGAGGAGCGGGTGGCCACCGTACCTGGCTGCGTCCTATCGCCACGCTTTTCTTCTCCAGATCCAGCGCCTGGAAGAGCTCCTCTATGGCCTGTGGGGAAGGAACAGGTCACGGAGCTGCATGCAAGCACCCCGTCCTGCAGCAGGCTGCAGTCACCAGCCATGGAACAGGGCAAGTCAGTGGGACCCAGAGCATTCACCCTCACCTCTCCGCCCCGTGCACCCACCCCGCGCCACGGAGCCCCCAAGGGCTGCAGGAGGGCAGCCTGCCCCGGGGGATTTCAGCAGGACGGGCACGGAGCTGTGAGTTTTCTGCCTGCCACTGCTTCCCTCCTGCCCCTTTCACTGCAGGCCTGCCCGCAGAGCACACACCAGGGTCTGGGGGGGGGCACACAGGGGCTTTCCTGAGCCTTTGGAGCAGCCTGCGCTCATCACGCTGAGCTGTAGACATGCAGGGGAGCAGCAGCCAGAAGTGCCACACGCCTCCCCAGGGCAACAAACACTTTCTGGACAAATGAATGATTTGAAAACCGCAGAGCTACAGGAACTGTAACCAAATCCTCAGCTAACACTTCGCTCCGTACAACAACCTCCAGCTGCCTCGCAGGGGAGCACCAGCACCATGGCTGGGTCCTCACACCACAGACAGCCCTCGTGCCCCAGCAGCACGGCTGGCACAGCTAGGGGAGCATCCTCCAGCTGGCAAAACCTCGTGGCACCACATCCAGGGAGGGTGGGATTTTCCAGATGCCCTGCTACACGCTGCTGACAACGCCCCCTCTGCCTTCTTGCCGTGTTTGATAACAATATTGACCTTTTCCATCTGTCAGACTTGTCTTATTAAATCCTGAGATCTTTACTGAATTTGCACACGCTCTGTGGCCGTTTGCACAACGGAGCACGTGCCCATGTATAATTCATCTCCTCTCAGCTCTGCCTGGCGCTGGGTGCTCAGCAGCTCACCCGGAGGCTGGTACAGGGCAGGGTCAGCTCTCCCAAGACTTTGCTACAAGTTCATTATGGAACTCGTAACTCTGGCAGATCTTCCCCTTCATTCCTGAGCTACTTTGGCTTTCAGGTTTCATGGGCAGCAAGGAGCCACCCCGAGCAGGTACACGTAGCCAGGTGATGCCCAGTCCCCGGGAACCCCATGTGCCCCAAGCTCCGCTGGGTCCCTGGGGATAATGCGCAGCTTGTCCTCAGCCATCCAGTTTTGGGGAACCAGGGTAAGGGATGGAGTGCAGCCACACGGGGCCACTGAAACGCACTCATCCTGCCCTCTGCACATGCCTCTAGTCCCACAGCTCGTGCCCTGCTCTGCAAAATAAGATCTACCAGGCACACAGCCAGGGCAGGAGACGACCAAGGCACCCACCAGCCCTGAGCCAGCAGGATTTTCAAAGCCGTTTGCTCCTGGGTATTAAAAAGAAGCAATAATAGGCTTCGTTTCCAGGCTGATTTCTCCAAGTCCTCTCCACGGTGCAATAACCCTGGCAAATGCAGCCCACGCTAGGAATGATTACTGTGTTCCTGGACCTTGAGACCATTTCTCAGCAGCATGGCAAAAGCTGGCAAGCTGCCCCGAGCCCTGCTGAAGGTGGCTTTGCTCCATCCCCAGCTCCTGGGGACTGTCTCATGGGTACAAACCCCCTGGTGTGCTCTGCATGTGGCAGCTCCCCAGCAGCTCCAGGTGGGTGCCCCCACCCCAGTGGGTCCTGCAGTGCTGGCTGGGGACTAAAGGACCAACACCCAGGGCTGTGGGGAGAGCCGGAGCTCAGCAGACCTGTAGGCAGTGACCCTACAGCCCCAACAATAACCCAAGGCACAATATCAGCCCCAAGGAGTGGCTGAACCAGGCAGGGAACTGCGAAACAGCCCCAGGGCAGGGAGACACTGCCCTGACCCATCCTGCCTGGAGAGAGCTGGGAGCTCCAGGGATGGCTCCTGAGGGCAGACACAGCCCTGGCAGCACCAGGGAGAACTTGGAGAGCTCCGGCAGAGCCCAGGATGGGGCTCTCAGCCCCATGCCACCAGCCCAGGACGCACCTTGCTCTCATCCGGCACCTCGTAGGCAGACGTGTGCTTCTTCATCACGGCCGGAGCCAGCACCTGGAAGCGCCTCCGGAACTGGGTGAGGAGCATGCGGTCCGCGTACCCTGGGGACAGGCAGACACCGCTGGGGGGGACGCACGAGCCGGGGGAGGTTTGTAGGGTTGGAGAGGGAACGGGCTGCAGGGGCTCTGCGGCACAGCAAACGGGGGGCTCCCGGTGGGGACACGGACTCGGGGAGCTGCCCTGAGCACAGCAAAACCCTCACGGGGAGGGCAGAGTGGGAAAAGTGCCAGAGATGTGCTTAAGGGGGCACAAATATGGGATCTGATGGAGTGTCCCCCCTGCACGGAGCAGGACAGGGCCGTACCGGTGCGGCGGAGGCGCAGGGCGTCCAGGAGCTGGGTGCCCCCCAGCTGGGCTCGCAGGGACGGCATGTCCAGGGCCAGCGGGTCCCCCCCGTCCGCTGCCGCTCCCGGGACAAGGCAGTGGATGAAGTGCAGCTGGGAGCGCCGCAGCAGGCTGGTGAGCGCGTCCTGGGGGACAAGCAGAGGTCAGTGGGGCTGGGGGGCGAACAAGCAGCACGTGTCGGTGGGTGATCACTCCTGTGCACCCGCTGCAGGGTGTCCGGGCAGCTCAGGGAGTTATCTCAGTGCCAAAAGTTGTGTGCGTACTGGGGGCAGCAGCTGAGTGGGACCCTTCCTCCCCATGCCTCAAGTTTTCGGCTGATGGGCTACAAAAAGTTACCTAACGGCCTAATTGCTGCCAGGGTTGGGGTTTTCCAGGCACAGCCAGGACACTCGAGAGAATTTAGGCTCCCAGTTATGGCTGAGATCAACGGGAGGCTGGTGTGTGACCAGCTCGTGGGGCCAGTCCTGAGCCCTTAACAGGATTAAGCAGCGGCACAGCAAGGTGTGCCTGTAATCTGCTTTACAATTCGCTTCCCTTTCCGAGCAGCAGCGGTGCTGGGGGGCTCGCTGGCCACCTGAGGCCAGAGCAGCATCCCTGGCCAAGAGCCCAGCGGGGCACGGAGCTCATGGCACCCCTTTCCCTGTGTGTTTGGGTCTCAGTGCGGCAAAGCCCCCAGCCCACAAGCCCCGTGGTGCCCCCGTGCCCCACTCACCGCCTGCAGCTTGAGCTGGGCGCACACCGACCTCTTCCTCACGGCCGCCAAGCTGCTGGCGAAGGTCTTCCTGATGCAAGCGCTGCGCTGCAGGGCCGCCTGCGAGCATCCCTCCAGCCCCGCCACCGCACGGCAGCCCCGGGGCGCACGGCGGCGAGGCAGGACCAGCTCCTGCACCGCGCTCCTGGGGGGCGAGCAAGGAGAGGAGGTGCTGGGGCTGCAGTGGGGCCATGCACGGGGCTCCTCTGCTGCCAACGTGCTCACGGGGGAGGCAGCACCCAGCACCCAGCAACCAAGTGGCGAATTTGGCATTGGTGCACCCGCATATCCCCTCTGCCCAGCCTCCCCCATGGGTGCAGGGGAGTCCTGCTGAACGTGCCAGTGATGGGATCTGCTGATTCAGGTGCTTTTGGTGGAAAGCTCTTCACCACGGTGCTATTCCCAGCTGTGTTCAGCACCTACCCCAACCAAAACACGTACTTCTGGCTGCCACTCACTGCACCCACCCCCCACCCCCTAACTGAACCCCCTGGGCTCCCTCAAAGCCGAGCTAAGCAGCCTTTTCCTGGGTTCCCCCCCGTCCCAGGCTGCTCCTGCGGGGCTGCTGGCGGTGCCATGGTACTTACAGCCTGGACTGCTGCAGCAGCTGGCTGGCGTTCTCTGCCGACAGGTTCAGCTTGGCTTTGCCCACCCAGCCCGCCAGGTCGTAGCGCACGGGGTCTGTGCCCAGCTGGTGGGGGATCTCAAAATGCAGCTCCTGCTCGCACCTGCGCACACAGCCAGGCCCTGCAAGAGCAACAGCACCCCGAGGGGATCACCAATGCACCGGAGGGGTCACCAGCACCCCAAGGGGGTCACTGGCCAGTTCCCATGGGGCTGCCACCACCAGTGGGGCCGCAAGACAGCGGGCACCAGCAGAGCATTTTGTCTCCCCCTGGCCATTCTTTAATTCCCCAAACTAAATGGTGATGCTGGAAGGAAAGCAGCTGGGGGTAGGGGAGCATCTGGACTGCCCCCAACTTACCGTCCTGGTCGGGGCCCTTCGGGGCGAAGTAGGAGCAGAGGCGGTCGAAGGCAGCGCTGTCCCCAGAGCCCGGGACCAGCACCTCCTCGTCCAGGATCCACAGCAGCCCCCTGCGGTCAGCCCCCAGGCTGCCGGGCAGCACCTGCAGCTGCCAAAGGGTGGAGATGTCCCCAGGGCCACCGGGAATGGGACAGGAGCCAGCTCCAGCCAGCGCCTGCCCCGCTCCACACCGCTGCTGCCCGAAGCTGGGGAGCGCAGGCAGAGCAACGAATTGCACGGGGCCACGGGGAGAGGTTACCTGTGAGGAGTTCAGGTCAATGATGGACAGCGTGGCCAGCGGAGAGTGCTCTGGAAGATCAAAAGACACCTCAACATTTTCCTGGAAAACATCATTTAAAAGCTTGCTTGAGTCATGGTCTGGCGTCAGGATCCAGGAGCAGGCACATCCGCACGGCGGGGAGGAAGACGGAGCGGAGCTGCCACCGAGGGCACCTCCGAGGCTCAGGACACCGTGCTGAAAGGGCTCCTGCAGCACTCGGAGAATGTCAGACATGCCACATCAATAATGGACATGATAATAATTGAGGACTTAACACGAAAGCACCAAGGAAAGGATCAATTATTTAATGTGCAGCTTGCAGGCGTTGCTTCCATTCATTTTCACTCCTGTGTGAGCAACGTGCCACCAGGGCTCACAGTCACTGCCCCGGCCACAAAGCCACCGTGCCCCTGTCCCAGCCAGCAGGCAGCACGAGGCGAGCCCGGCCTGCCGAGCCCTCCTCCATTTCATGCTCGGTTGGAAACCAGCAAAGGGCACAAATACACTTGGTGCAAGTGGGGTGTGAATATTAAGTCACGGCAATTCGACCGTTCTTCCCGAGCTGGAGGTATTAAAGGAACTGCTGCAAAGCTAATCAGTTCATCTTTGCCAGTAGATTTTTCAGCCCCGTATTTCTGCAATAATTGATCATTTTCCTTTCTATTCTCTATTATTCAGCACCTGAGGGTAATTTAGGAAAAACCCAGCTGTGTCATCAGAAGGCGCAGAGCCTCCTGAGCGGGAAGAAGCGTGCCAAGGGGGACACCCGGCCCCGCCTGGCATTTCCCTTGTGTCACAAACATCCAAAGGGACCTGTGACGGGGACAGCAGGGGGACAAGAGGCTTCGTGCCACCACTCCACACGGAGCCCTCCTGCAGCACTCCGGCCATCGCAGCTCCTGGGCGCTCACTGTCTCACCGCGTTGGGGCGCAGGGAGCCGTGCGCAGGGGCTGGGGGGCAGCTCCACGGCCGCAGCCCTCGCGCTCACCTCCTTGTACCTCTCCATTTCCGACACGAAGGTCTTCTCGTAGAAGAGGGCCTGCAGCCGCTCGTGCACGTAGTTGTGGCAGAGCTCCTCAAAAGTGGCCGCGCGCTCCCCGCCGTGGTGCCGCGGGTTGTGGAAGCCGGGGGTGTCCACCACCGCGATGGAGCCCATGGAGAGGTGCTGGGACGAGAAGGACCTGGGGGAGGTCACGCACAGCACGGGGCTTTACCCAGGGGCACGCCGTGCTGTGCCCAGGGGTGACACAGCTTTTCCCCCAGCTGTGCACATCCCTTCGTTAGCATCATCCCACGTGGCAGTGATGGCCCCAGTGCTGATTTCCCCTGCCCATGTCTCCAGCCAGGAGCACCAACAGCCTCAGTTACTGCATCTCCTTGTCCTGTTCAGTCTGAATTTCACCCTCCTTCATCTACTGCAGCTGAGTAACTTCTGCCAGCCTAGGTGGAGATGCTGCCCTTCCCACGCCGCTCCCCACCCTGACACTCTGGTTGTTTAAAGCACTGAATCCTAACCCAAACACGCAAAGTTCAATGCAGAAATGGCTACTGAGGAGCTTCCAAACTCCCGAGTGCTGCTGCAGGAGGAGACCATTGCTCCTGAGGGAATCCCTGGCTGGAACTGATCTGAGAAGCAACATCCAGAGGGTTCCTTGGAGAAACAGAGATGTTTACTTCTCAGAATGGCGCTTGCAGCCATTTCCAGTATTTCAGATAAGGACAGCAGGGGAGCATGACACTGAGAAGTCTCTGGGATTGTTTTTAAGGCACGTTGTGCTTTGGTTTAATGCGTGGTGCTCTCAGTGCTTTGCCTGCTGCCTGTCCCCAGCCCCTTTGCCAGGCAGCCTGCCCCGATTAGAGAAAATTAGAGGAGCTGCGTTGCTCCTCTATCCTGCGTTGCTCCTCTGATAGCACAGGGTGCTGAGGGTGCAGCACCCGATGAAAGCACAGGTTGGATGACAAAACCCAGGTGTATTTACAATGGGCTGCTGTGGGAAAGGGAGCCAGGCAAAACAGTGCTGGCTTTAAAGGGAATGGGGGACGTGGGACACATCCTGATTTAATGCTGTTTTTCAAGAGAACCTTCTGCAAGGTCTTAGAGTACCATCAGCAATTTCCCTTCGGAATGTGGTTGCTAGGAATTAGAATAAAAATATTCGACTGCAGGTAAAAATAACCCTGCTGCAACAATACGGAGTATTTTCAAACACCAGCTTTTTGTGGATGCTGACTTCAACAATTTGAGCTGAACACTGGAACTGAGGAAACTGAATGCTCTGGGGGTCTGATCCCCACCCCAGTGTAAACTACTGAATTTATCTCAGGAGAGCCTTTCAGATTTACACTGGCACATGGAGGATGTCCTTCCCACCCTGGCTCTCAGATGGAAATGGGCAGAGGAAGGGTGCTGGGGACAGGCAGGTGACTCCTCTTGTTCCTGACATTTCGATCCTTGCTTGCCATCAAGCTTCCAGCAAGAAGCGATTCCCTCCCCACACTGCCGTGGTTCTATGCAGGATGCCCTGGCCATTTACTGCTCCACACCCCCCGGTAACCTCAGCTCCTGCCTGCAAAGCCACATCTGCCACGGATAAATGAGCAGCAGCTCCTTGGTGCACAGTGCCTGGGGCTCAGCACCTCTGTACCTGTTGATGAGGGAGACGAGGGCAGCGAAGAGCTCCTCGTAGAGACCCGCAGCCATCCCCTCCACGCACTCCACGCCCGTCATCTTCGGCCCTGCCAGAGGAGCAAAGACACAACGTTTATTGCTGCCTGGTTGCCCCATGAAGCAGAGCTGGCAGCACACCTCCAGCTGGCTGCACACCTCCAGCACCTGCTGCGTGTGCAGGAGGTGGAAGCATTGCAAGCACTTGTTTTTATCATGGTAACTTGCAGAGCCCTGGCTGTAACAGGCAGCATGACCTTAAAGCCGGGTCGTAGCTCATCCCCTCCCCGTGCAGGCTGGATCTGCCCCCATGAATCAGACCGTACGCTAACGTGAAGTTTATGGTGGCTCAGCAGCAATTTGTCAGGCACTAGCACGGCACACACACCGCTGGAGCTGCTCACAGCGTGGGCGCACACAGCATGGTGCCGGTGCTGTGTCCTCAGCAGGCACAGGGGGAAGCCCACCCTGCTCCCCCTGGGCATTTTTTTCCTTTTTCCCTTCCCATTTCTAGGGAGAGCTCTCACAGCATTTATCCCCATCGCTTATCTTCCAGTGGCGTTACTGAATTCCCTGACCTTCAGGTGTCCTTACCAAGCGACACGTGGGGTCAGCTCTAGAGCTGAGGACAGTGACATGGCAAGGCAGGGTTAATAATTTGATTAATATGAATGCATTTACATGGACCTCACTGCCTGAAAAGGAAAAGGCACTGCCTGTCCCCACAGCAGAGGCAGGAGCAGTGCAGAGCACAGAATTTCCATAGATAAATAGAAATACCCTGTATGGAAGTAGGAATTCCGTAAGTAAAGGGAAAAAGAACATAGCACTGGGGCACCTGAGGGGCTGTCCTCCTCGGGGGGCAGCCGGCCGCCCCGTGCCGTGGCCTGGGCGATGATCTGCTTGAGGTGGTGCTTGAACACAGCGGTGGTGAGCTCCTCCAGCTCGCAGCCCAGCACATCGGCCGCGCGGTTCGCCCACTCGAACTTCATGAACTGCTTGCGGCCGACTGGAGGAACAGGAGGAGGAATGAAGAGGAACAAGGTGAATTAGAACTTGCTGAATTAGAAGAGCCTGCTAAATTAGAGGCGCTGCTCCCGGTGCCCCAGCGGCTCCCAGCGCTCAGCACCCAGCAGTGAGCACAGCTCCAGCCCCCAACACCAACCCACACTGCTGGAGGCATCCTGCATGGAAACTCAGGGGACTGCCAGCGTGCTCCTTGAGGCTTCCAGCTGGTTTAGCAGCTCTCGGTTACTGCAGCACACCTTCAATAAGTCAGCAGCCACGTACTTCACTAATTCCTTTTACTGTCGTGCTACTCAGTTTCATGCCATTCGTTACAGCCTGCTCTTGTAATTTCCCACAGTGGATGGGGCTGGGCACTGACCTCACTGCCTGACACCACAAACACACCCAAAACCCTTTTTCCTCCTTAAAGCCCATTAACTCCTCCTGCAGCCCCCTGTCAGCGACAACCTGCAGGGCCCTTGGAGCCCCAGCTCCCCACCTCGGGCACTGCTGGCTGTGCTCCCCTCCCTGCCTGGGGGTGCAGGGGGTAACGGAGGGCACATTTGCTAACAGCAGCTGCGGTGATGTTCCCAGCTTTGCAAGATTTGTTTTTTTGCTTGGAGGATAGCTGAGAATTTGGGGGATCTCAGAGCAATGCCTTTGGGTCTGCCTGCCCCGCGCAGGGGTCCCCACGTGCTGCTGCCCCCGTGGTGCTCAGTGCCCCACATTCAAGCAGTGGGGCTGGGCAGAGACCTGCCAGAGTCCTGCAGAAATGTCCAGAGGCAGCCCAGGGAGGCTGGGGGCAGGCTGAGCCTGCTGCTGCCAGCCAGGCATCGGCAGCACCGCCTGTGCACAATGAGAGCTTCAGCAGGCCAGCCTGGCAGATGTGGTTATGGAAGCTGATGGGATTAGGAGCCAATCCCTCAAAATCCAGGATCACCTTACTGAGCCCCGGCAATGTTTGCTGTCCCTGTAACCCCGAGAGCAGCACAGCTCTCAGCATCCCCCGCACGCAGAGCTGGTGTACGCTGGCAGAGGAAATTATTTATATCCAGCAATAGTGGCTCCAGCTTAATGATTAAAATCAATAGGGAAACAAGCTGCGGGATAAATCCTTTTACAAATCTAGGAACGAGAGATGCTGCAGCAGCAGCCAGCTGGCACGGCAGCACGGTGGGAACGAGCAGAAATGGAACAAAGTCATCCAGAGACCTCCGAGTGGTGTCTTTGGGCAGAGGCAGTGAGGAGCCAGCCCTGGGGCTTGCAGCGAGGACGAGCCCTTACAAAAGCTGGCACGATGCTGCCCACTAGGGCAGCACCCCCAGCTGCCCCACTCTGCCCTATTTAAAAGGAGCAGCGGGGCCGTGCAGGGCGAGCACCAGCTCCATCCAGCTCTCGGAGTCACCAGATTCATCTCCCTCAGGGCAAGAGCAGCAAAGGAGGCGATGCCAATGAGCCCGCCCCGATGCTCAGGGAGTCCTTGGGAGCTGGGCACCCTGCTAAGAGAAATAGGGCTGGAGCCCTCCCGAAATCACCCCGGGCACATCCCGCAGCTGCCAGCACTGCCCCTGCAGCAGGCAGAGCCCAGCAGCCCCGCTCAGCCGCCTCCCCTGCTCTGGGCACAAGTTGCCAGCCCGGCCCTTCTCTTCCACTTATTTTGTCATGAAAATGTTTGCGCTGCTAATGGGACAAATAAAAAAGCCTGCTTGTTCCTCTTTATTACCCTGGGTGGGGAAGCAGGCAGAGAGGAGGCTCCTCCTGGCTTGAATGGCTAATTTATTTGTCCTGCACTAAATCCTCCGGTCTATTCTCCATTGACCCATTGCCTGATGTATGACATATTAAAGCCTATATATAACAAAGGGAAGAGCTGTGTAATAGTATGATTAAAGAAATCTGCCATTCTGGCTGCATTTCCCCGACTGTTTGTAATAAAGATGTCAGGGCTCTGAACAGATAGCGCCATAACTCGCCGTGCGCAGACACAGCCCGCCCGGGGCGGGAGCCGCATGAGGATGCCACGGCCCCAAAAAGGGGAGGCAATGTCAGGGTATGGCCCTGGGCTGGATCTGCTCATGGCACCATCCTGACCACTGCAAAACATCTGGCAAAGCAGGGACCTGCTGCTGGCAGTGCCCATGGCACGGGAGGGTTCACGGCACATCCGTCCTGGCACAGGCTGCGAGGCTCCAGCTCCGCTCTGGAGGACAGAGGAGCCTGGAAACATCTCCCTGCACACTGCAGGGCACGGTCACTGAGCCAAGATGCAGACCCTAGAGACTGTTGTCCTGTTTAAGGCCTTTCCCATGGTGGCTCTGTCAAAACAAAATCATTGCTCCGGAGGGTCACAGCTTATTAAATGCACAGAGCCACCAGCCTGCTGGGAACACGCCGTGCCAAACCAGCGCTGCTTCTCCCTGCAGCAGGAAAACCCAGGTGCTGCAGAGCGAAAGGCTCTAACAGAGAGAGAGAAAAATTGGCAGGATGCAGAGGCCAGCCCTCATGCAATCTTTTCCAAGAATCGTTTTGATGAACGAGGCCAGGCAGCAGAGGAGCGCTCCCCTGCACGGTTTGCTCAGGCAGCACGGAGCTGAGGCAGAGCGAACCCAAACGCTGCCCCTCAGCCTCAGCCCTGGGCCGTGCACGGGGCAAGGACACGCACAGCCGAGAGAGAGGGAATTCAGCACTGAGCTGCAGCCTGCAGGTGCAGTGTAGGTTTTACGAGGGATTAATGAGGAGCACATGCTCTGCCTGAAGCACCCCCAGGTATGGAAAAGCGCTTCTCACGTGCCGCAGGAGGCTGACATCTCCCCCCGCTCCTGGCATGCTCCTGGGAAAGCCACACTGGCACTGCCACTGGTTCTGCTGCATGCCCTGAGCATGGGCACGCAGGGGCACGCTGCTCTGGCTCAGCCAGCACCGCTCTGCCCAAGCAGCAGCATCTAATGGAAGCAACAGCTGAAAAGTGGCCGTAGAAGAGCCCGAGCTCTCCTCTATGCCCCTGACACCAACACGGCCCTTGCAGCCTGGTCAGGGGAACACGCGAGCAGCTCCACGAACCCAAACAATGCGTGCTCAGCTTCCCCTGCAAACCTGCATCCTCCACGTCCTGTGCACCTACAGAAATCCAGGGGAAAGGGCTGCAACAGACCTCGGACCAAACGGCAAGGATGTGCCCACAGGTGTTTGAGGGCTCTGCGAGGAGGTGCAGCACGCATGCAGCCCCGTGGCATGGATTTATGCTGGAGGCTGCCCATCACCCTCGTGCTGGCAGCACTGCAGCTCCATCACCTGCTGCGCCAGAGCTGCCAGCTCATTTTTCCCTCGGCAGCAGTGGGAAATCCACCCCAGGACAGGTATATTTGTCATAGAAGGGAAGCTCTGACTCGGTGCTAATTACGGGTGTGCTGCTCCCTCATCCTTTTAGCAACAGGCAGTAATGAAAAATTAGGATAAATCTGGGCGTCGAGCTCGGCTGGCATTAAGAACAATGCCATTTCCACATCAATTAGGGAAAGGTCACTACGTCTCGGGGGCTGTAAAACAGCAGCGATAATGCAGGTCAAGGAATTTTTCACAGCTCTGGCGAGAAGGCAGAAGGTCGCTGCCGTCCGCGCTCGCAGGAGGCACACGGTGAGTGCCCACAGCTCCTGCCTGCTGCTCTCCCCCTGCATTTGGTGGATGCCCCCGTTATTTCACGTGGCTAAACAGCTCCCAGTCCTCCTGGAAACTCTCGGGCAGATGGCCCTGGGTGGGCTTGTGCCCCCTGAACCCCCCACAAGCAACCACAGCCCTGGGACGCGGATGCGACGCTCGGCACCGCTGAGGCACAGCTCACCCTGCTCCTCCTCCCCAGCACCACCCGAAGCAATCCAAGGCTTTGTGAGCCACAGCAAGGAAAACCTGACCCACACCGACTGCCTGGGCTCCCGGCCACCGTGTGCACCCACCGGCTGCTCCAGGAGGGCTTTGGGAACTTGCAGCCACCGGGAACACCCTCGGCTCTATGAAAGCCTCGCGGTGGGAAGCCTGCACAAAGCTCAGAGCTGTGACGCTTTATTTCTGGAGCAGTCAGCAAAACAGGCAGCTTGAGAGGGAGCTGAATGCCGACCCCCAGCTGCGCCCGAAACCTCCTCCCCGGTTAAAGAGCTAATGAATAAATGAAAATATGTAATATTCTGCAGCACACAAAGGGGACTGAAAGCACTTCGGTGAATTGGTACCTAAGGTGCCCCGCTGGCCTCTGGATGTCAGGCTGGTTTCTCACAAAAAGAGCTGCTTTAACGTGTTTCAAAAGCAAGGGGAAATGCTGACACCGGGACAGAGTGAGCTTTTGAAATTCAACCTTTTCTTCCCCATGTTTTTCTAGCTGCAAATGTATTTTCTCCTCTCAGCCAGGGAGAGATGATGCTTTCCCCTCCTGTTTCATTCCTGGACAAACAGAGTTCACGACAAGACGATAGCAATCAGCAGAAAAGGAAAAAAAAAAAAAAGCACCTCTAAGGTGTGCTCGGGGCTCCGCGGCCACGGCGTGCCGGGGGCTGCCGTGGGGTGGGGGTGGCTCAGCGCCTGCCCACGCTCCCAAACACGAGCAAAGAGACGAGGCGTCCTTTGGTGAGATCTCGGGGAGAGGATTCTGAATATATAACTTCAAAGCGCATAAAAGGGGAAGGGAAGAGATGGCTATCAGGAGACAGGTTTAACCACATTAAAAGAGTCATTGCCCCCACTGAGACTTTTGCTCCATCCGGCTTTGATCCATTTTTTATCCATATTTCCTTTCATTTCTCCCCTTTTGTTGACACACGATGGGGGAATCAATACCAGAGCGAGTGATGCTGAGACATGCTCTGGTTGTTAATCCTCCACCCGAGCCAGCTCCGGAGCCCCAGGCCCTGCCCGGGCCCATTAAAAAACATTCCCAGCCCTGCCGAAATAATTGCTGCAAGGCTCTGGGACGCAGCACTCAATTGACCCTCAACTTTCAGGATGCTTGGGACAGACAGACCCTGCTGAACCCGTGTTGGAGTAAACCCGCTCAGGTAATTATGAGAGCAGGTTTTAAAGCCTTGCCCCTCATTAAGGAAGGGGGTCACCCCCCCCCACAGCCGCACAGCGCCCGGCACCAACGGGACCCGCGGGCACAGCAAAGCCCCTGCCAGCTCTGGGGGATTTCAAAAAGAGACACAGCTCCAAAATCTGCTCTCCTGAAAGCTCTCAAGGCAGAAGGATTCCATTTTTTACTAAAAGCCTCATCGCAACACTCCAGCCTGAGACAGCAGGGTCATTTTTAAACAGCTGGAAGGGTGTCAGGGGAGCTGGGGAAGGAAAATGCCAGAGAGGAGAAAGAGAGAACACACTTTAAGTGACGACAGCATTCATCCTTTTAAAATAATTAATAAATGATTAATGGCATAAATTACCATAAGATGTGTTATGACATGTTGCGGAGACATTTATAAATGTCTACGGCTGAGTTTATAGCAGCCTTTATGCAGCCCTCATAAATTGAAGTGTGTAAATCAATGTGGCTGTCTCTAAAATGGGTTAGAGCACATCTTAAAATAATTTATACGGGATAAGGCAATTTCTATATGCCTGTATTAATAAAGTCTTTATAAATACAATCTTCATCCAGAATCATCCTAATATAATTCGGTTACTGCATTAGACACTCAAGAGATGATAACATTACGGCTACCTGAAGCTGCCCCTTTGCCATACCCCTGGGGACGCGGTGAGCCAGCGGCACAAACCAGAGGCACTCCCCAAGGAGCCACCAACCCCGGACCTCCCCGGAGAGCTGGCAGGAGGTGAAGCCTCACAGACCCCATCCTGCCCGCAGGCAGCCAGGGGACAGACCCACTCCTGCCCCCCGGAGCAGCACACGGCATCACCCAGCCCAAAGCATGCAAATAAATCTCTTGTGCAGCAGCCCCGCTGCGGGCATCACGCCTCAACACCTCCAGGGTGCAACACACCAGCAAGACCCCGCCACACCGGGACCCGCTCCGTCTCCCACCCCTGATCCCAGGCCCCAAATGAGGGGTGCAGGGAAATGAGGCACGAGCCCCCCTCACCTTTGCAGGCCCCAGCGGCTCCCAGGTGGTAGATGCCGGCCAGCACGCGCCACGCGGCCGCCTGCTCCTCCGCCGTGATGCCCAGCGTGCCCATGGCAGCCTGCAGCTGGGCGAACGCCGCCGAGGCTCTCTGCTTCTCCTCGGGCTGTGGGAGGAAGGGAACAGGAGGGGGAGAGCATCACCGGGAGCACCACGGGGTGGCACGGGGACGGGGAACTCTGCTCGGCACCATCAGGGGCTTGTTTGGGTGGGATTATGGAAAAAGAGCACCTGGGCACCCCAGCCAGGCAGAGGAGCTCCCTGTGTCCTGGCTAATATGATTTTTTCATTTTTTATTTCTTGCAGGTGCAGCCCCTCAGCAAGAGCAGGCTTTTTCCCCCTAAGCTGAGGGCTGTCGCTGCAGACACCCAGCCCCGAGGCGAGGCACAGCACACGGGGCTGGCAGCGTCCCCCCCTTGGCACAGCCAGCCCGCCTCATCCAAAGGATTCCTCCTCCTGCAGGGGCCCAGGAGGTGGCTGCTAATGAGGGAACCCAGCTGAACCCATGATTTCTCCAGACTCAAACACCCCAGGTACTTGAGACACCCGTGTCATGGCAGGGGATCAGTCGGTGCAGTTATCCCCGGAAGCCACGAGGACAAAGGCTGGGAAGCCACCAATTAGGTTTCCAGTTTAAAAATCCAGAGCAGAGATCAGAAAGGAAAATGGCATTTCAAGGCAATGTATTCCAACCTAAAACTGTCCTTCCCTTGTGCCGGAATGACCCCGCCAGCACCAGCCAAGGTGACCCTGCCCCGGGAAGGGACCAGGCTCTCGGCCAGGCAGCCCCAAGGTGCCATCTGCTCGCCCTGGCGCAGGATGCTCTGAGCCCTTCCCAAGCCACACGGCCGAGCCTGGCTGCCCAGGGACATGTGTGTGCCGTGGGGGGACAGGGAACAGTGGCCAAGGGGCTGCTGTTTCAGAGGATGGTGTAAAACCCCATCTCTGAACCCAAATCTGCCTGCGTTCCTGTGGCACCAGCAGCGTGAGGACCTTGCAAACAGCTCAGACTAATAAGGAGCTGGTTCTGGAAACCAAACGCCACCTTTTTAGCCCCTAAAAGTAGTATTCTGAGCAGGGACTCAGCAGCCAGCACGCCCTGGAGAGCTGCAGGGGCGACCCAGCAGCTGGATGCAGAGGGACGCGAGCAGGGGGACAGGAGGCTCTGTCATTGCTCCCTACCTTTGAGAACGGCTTGATCCCAAATAAGTTGCTCTCAGCCACCTGGTGCAAATGCAGCGTGGTCCTGGAAGGGGTTGGAAAACAAGGACTTAGCCCTGCTCAGTGCCACGCAGTGCTGTGAGCCACACCAGAGCTCAGCGCATGGGAAGGTATTTGGAAACTAAACTTTAGCCCAATTATAGTTTTAGTGAAGCGAGGGCACCAGAAAATGCCCCTGCACTATGGAAAATCTCTAAAATCCGGGGTGCTGGGCTTGCACAGCCCCTGCACCCTGCAGCCACACGCTCACCTCTGCGCCGCATCCAGGCCCGCCAGCATCAGAGGGAAGACGTTGAAGTTGCTCTCCCCGAGGGGCTGCCGGGCGACTCGGCCCCTCTCCAGCAGCATGGTCTGGGGGGGAGCAGAGGGGGGCGTCAGCAGCAGCCCCCAGCCCCAGTGCCCAGCACGGCACCGGCTCTGTCCCTGTCCCTGCTGGATGCAGCAGGGCCCGCGAGTACCTGGAGGTGCGCAGCAGTTATCCGGCCGGTGGCACTGAAATCCAGCGAGAGGACCATGGAGAAGCGCGTGGAGCTGCTGCTGTGGCTGGTGGTCACCGACCCGAAGGCTCCCAGGACCGTGAACATCGCCTGGATCTTCTCCACTGAAACCCAGCACCAGCAGCCGCTCAGCATGCACCGGGGGCAGCTTCTCCTTCTGGCTGCACCCCCAGCTCCACCCGCACACACCACAACCCGTCCTGCCCCGGGGCAGCTCTTGTGCCGGCAGGAGGGGCTGTGCCAGCCCTTGGCAGGAGCGTGCCGTGCCCTCAGCCCACCTGGACCTCGAAGCCCAGAGCTGCTCTCCAGCTGATCGCTTCCCCTCACCTCATCGGTAACCTGATCGCAGGGGAGCAGTGCTGCCCATAGCGGGCAAGTCATCCCCTCCCGCTGCTTACTCTGGGGTTTATCAAAATAGCAAATCTGGAGGCTCCGGGAGCCAAAGGGCACGCGCAGCCCCGGGGGTCTCCTGCCCATTGGCCCCATACCTGAGACCGTGCCGTCCAGGCTGCCCGCCGTGCCCACCAGGTACTCCAGGGCACCCTGGCAGCACGCCGTCCTCCCCGCGCCGCTGCACCCCAGGGGCAGGATGGCCTGGTCCTGCCGCTGCGTGAGCAGGGCCCCGTAGGCTCGTTGTGCCATGGAGCAGAGGTGCGGGGGCATCCCGTCCCTGCGGCCCTTCAGCACCTGCGGGCAGGGAGAGCGTGGGGGGAGCGTCCAGCACAACTCACATCCCTCCTTGGGGATGGAGGCATGGAGATGTTTCACATGGAGGGTGATGATTTCTCCCCCCGGGGTGCAGGATTCCCCTGGGACTCCCCATGCACTCAAACACCGCGCCCTGACCTGCTCCTGGCTGCAGTGCCAGCGAGGCAGAGCTTTGCTCCTGGCTGCTGGGAGAGCTTCTGGGCTGGCAGCAGCACACCCCCAGCAACCCCAGCCCCAAACACCCCCGGAGGACCCCCAGCCCCGCACACCCCAGGAGCATCCCCAACCCCTCACACCCCCCCAGCATCCCCAAACCCACACACCTCCAGCATCACCCGGGGCCCTGCAAACCCCCAGAGCATCCCCAACTCTCACACCCCTCTGGAGGACCCCCAGCCCCGCACACCCCCCGCACCCCCCCAGCCGTGCGGCTGCGGTGGTGCCACGGTGCCCTCTGCCGGTACCGGAGCTCCCGGCTCGGCTCCTCCACCACCATCCCCGGGGTGGGGGTCGGTGCCTGCCTCCCATCACAGGCCCCCCAAGGGATGCGGACCCCCTTGGGCCCCCCCTCACCTTCGCCACCCGGCTGGCAGCGTTGTGCCCCCCCCCGAGGGCCAGCAGGCTGGGCCCGGCGTAGGTGTAGGGGAGCTGGGCACGGAGCCGCTGCCGCAGCGTGTGGAGGGCACTGCACTCGTTGAGGCTGAGGAGCGAGGCCAGGTCCTCCGCCAGGTCCAGGCTGGGGGGGTTGCTCTGTAGGGAAGGGGCCAGGGAACCATCAGGGAGCAGCCGGCCACCGGGGCCACCATCCTGGTGGCCACTGGCACTGCGCCCTCGCCATCCTGCGAGCGGGACGGTGGCTTCCATGGTGTCATCCTGCCCCGTGCCCGGTGCTTTGGATGGGGTCCCCAGCCCCGTGGCAGCCCCCGCAGAGGCCTCACCCGCTGCACGCTGTCCTCGTCCACCTCGGCCACGCTGCCGTCCCCCTCCAGGCGCAGCCTCACCCTGCCCGCCGGCAGCTCCGGCGTCCCCACGTCCGGCTTCAGCTGCGTGGCTGCAACGAGACGAGCGTGAGCCCGTGGGTGATGGGGCTGCCGAGGGGTCACCCGGCTCCCGTCCCATGGCCAGACCCCAAAGTGCCCCTGGAGCTGGCTGCAGGAAAGGAAAGGAGTTACCGAGCGTGAAGCCGTCCCGCTGGAGGAGCCAAACCTTCTCCGCCTCGTACCAAACGTCCCTGGGAGCCTGCGGGGAGGAGAGAGGGGAAATGTGCGGGAACAGGCAGGAAACCGAGCAGGAAAAGCTGCGTCCCCATCCACGGGGACACTTCCAGCCCTTGGCACTGCCCCCTCTGCCCTCCTGCCTCCCCCCCTGCCCCCAGGTGAGGGCACACGAATGGGAGGAGCTGCACAGAGCTGCACCCACAGCCCCAAAATATGGGACAAAATCTGCAAAGGCATCACCTGGTCCTGGTCTGTCTCCTCTTTGCTCTCCACACTTGCTTCTTTGCTCTCTCCCGGTGCCTCCTTGTTTACTTCTGGTGCCTCTTTACTCTTCCCTGACTTGTCCTTTGCCTTCCCTGCCTCCTTTGCCCCATCTTCTGCCTTTCCTTGGATGCCTCCCGGCTCCCCCTTCGGTCCCTCGGACTTGTTTGTAGTTTTTCCAGGCCCTTTAATTTCCCTCGCCTCCTTCTTGCCACCTCCCGCATCTTTCTTCATCTTCTCCGGCTCCTTCTTGGCCAGCGCCAGCTCCCTCTTGGTCCTCCCCTTGGCTGTGGGCCCCTCCTGGACCGTGGGTGCCCCCTTCTCCTTCTTGATGCTCTCAGGTGCCCCCTTCTCCCTGCTTCTCTCAGGTTCCCCCTTCTTCTTGCTGCTCTCAGGTGCCCCCTTCTCCTCCTTCTTGCTGCCCTCGGGACCCTTCCCCTTGAGCGCGTCCCCCTCCTTCACTGGGCCTTTGCTGCAGCTCCTGCTGGGCGCGGGGGCTGGAGCTGGGGGGCTCCCCCCAGGGTGGGCGTCCTTGGGGCTCTTCTCAGGGCACGATGACGGCTTCGCTGCCTCGGGAGCCCCCGGGTGAGGGGTCTCTGCCGGACTGGGGGTGGGGGCCGGGGCTTTGCAGGGGCCGGGACCTGGTGCAGCCCTCCCGGGTGGCAGCGCCGTGCCTGGGGGGGCCGGGGCTCCCTCACCCCCCTGCCCCTCTGTGTGCAGCCCGTTCTGCAGCGGCTGCCCCTTGCTGGCCGTGGCTCCTCCAGCAGCTGGGGGGTCCCCGGTGCGGCCCCCACCGGCCTCCCCCGCGGGCTGCCAAGAGAAGGAGAGGAGCCTCAGGAGGGTCCGACAGGGAAGGGGCAGGGTCCGGCCCAGCCAGGGGGTGCGCACAAACCCCTGCAGTGCACCGAGAGCCTGAACCTCCCCATCTGAGCCCTGAGGTGCCACCTGAATGCTGCAGGGAGGGCACACAGGGCACAATTTGCTCGGTACTCACGTCCTCTTTCACGGTGGCCTTGGCTTTCTTCTTCAGCCTCGCCTCCTTGGACTCCTTCTCGGTCTCGCGGACGAGCTGCTTGATGAACCCCCCAGGGATGACAGAGAGGAGCAGGGGGGGTGCAGATGGCGGGGGGGCCTGGTCCTCCTCCCGGATCTGTTTGCAGGAGCAGAAGCTGGGTTATGGGGGCAGCGTGGGGACACCAGCCCAGCCCAGCCAGCCCCATGGGGACAGCAGCAGCAGGAGCACGTAGGGGCAGCTGAGCCGAGCACCCGGCCCCACTCTGCCCGTGCAGGAGCTGTGCAGGTTGCCAGCGAGCCCCTCAGGCTGGCACAGGGAGGGAAGTGCTGGGAAGAAAATTCCCTCGTGCAGCTCCAGCCTGGCCACCCAGGGGGGGCTGCAGGGGGCCAAGGAGCTGCTGAGAGCATGGGGACCCTCAGGGCCCTGCTGGCCCCGACCCCAGCCCCCCGCAGCACAGGGCCCCCCCAGCCTCTCGCCTTCTGCCATGCCCCCACGCAGCAGCGCCCAGCACCAAACCCTGTGGGCTCCCCCAAAACTCAGCCCTGCAGAGAGCCGCCAGCAGCAGGGGAATTGCTCAGGATGGAAAATTCAGGCTGCGAAGTGCCCCGGGCTGGAAGGCTTGGAAGCAGCGTGAGCGCAGCGACGTGCAGGGCAGGGGGACGTGGCCGCAGGGCGTCCCCTCCCGCCGGCCCCCACCAACACTTCCCTTCTGCTCCCAGAGCGCGAGGCGCGAGGAGATGGCCATGGTGGCAGCGAGACCGGACGGAGCCTTACGGAGAGCCGGGGGAGAGAGAGGAGAGAGTTAGCGAGGGGGGCTGCCAGCCGGGGCCGGGGGGACCCTCCTGGGACATCACCGGCCCCGGTGGGCACGGGGACAGGAGCCTGGAGCCGGCCATGGGGGGTCCGAGTCATTTTACAGCCTCGAGGAGCGCTCGGCCACGTGCGGCCGCCTCCGTTCCCGGCGTGGAGCGGGGCCAGGGGGTGCCGGGAGGAGGTGACACGGGTGGCGGTGGCACCGGGGTGGTGCAGGGTGCAGCCGTGCCCCGCTGAGGGCTGATCCCGGCTTCACCTGTCGGGATCATTCAGGCCCCGAGTGGGTCGGGGCTCGCCGGGCCCGCCTCGCCTTGTACAGTAAAGGGCAGGAGCGCCGCAGCGGCCCAGGAGCCCGGCTGAGGAATGTCATTTGCCTTCTTGGGCGACAGCCCCGGGCGCCACGTGTCCCGGCTGCCACCTGCCCCACAGACCCCCTGGGGAATGGAGCTGCCCCCTCACCGACCCCACAGCAGGGCTCTGCAGCCCCGGGGGGAGCAGCCCCCCAGGTTGTGTGGAGCCCCCAGCCCACACAGTGCCCGTAGCAGAGACCCCATGTCTGAATCCACAGGGAAACTGAGGCACGGAGGGGGACGTGCCTCAACCAAGCCCACAAACCCGGGCCAGGACCACCATCAACACCTCTTTTTCTCCTCAAGCTGGGGGCAGGACGCGGCCCCACTTGGGCCACAGCCACGTGGGTCTGGTCCCCACGCTGGAGCTGCCCCCGGGGGCTCGCTCCCACCCCGCTGCCTCCCAGGACCTGGTGGGAGCTGAGGCCACCGAGGGGTCCCCCCCACCCTCCAGCACAGGACAGGGCGCTCCCCATCCCCATCCCCATCCCCGCTCCCACCGCAGCCCCCCGGCACTGACCAGCTGCTGGAGGCCGCCCCCGGAGCCGGGGCTGCCGCTATCGCCCTTCATTCCCACCTAAAAATAGCCCTCCCCACCGAGGGGCCCAGTGTCGGGCTAAAAGCATGGCCAAAACGCTCCGTTTGGGCCCTGACCTGCCCCCCGACCCCGAAGACCACCCCAGGGTGCCCCTTACCTGCGTGCGGTGCCGGGGGCGCGGGGGCTGCTGGCCCACGCCAGTGGCACCGGGCGCTGCGGTGGTGCTGGACCCCGGCGAGCCGGAGAGCAAAGGCAGCAGCAGGCGTGGCCGGGGGGCTGCCTGCGCCTCCCCCTCCGCCCCTTGCTGCGGTGGCAGCTGAGGTGACACATGTCACTGCTAAAAATACCCCGCAGAGGCGGCTGGAGGCACCGGGGCCTCGGCTGGGAGAGGCAAGGGAGGGGGCCTGGGGCCCTGCCGACCCCACTGCTGCGCCCACCCCAAACGTGTCTCCGTGCTCGCATTGCCCCGCTCTGTGCCACCGCGGTGCTGACACCAAAGGGTCCAGCCCTGGGGTACCCAAGGAGGTGCAGGGAGCCCTGGCAGGGAGCCCCAGGATTTCAGCCTCCCTGTGCCCCCCATGAAAGCGGCCCCACAGCCCCAGCTCCCCAGGGCAGGGGCACCCCCAGCACCGCTGGCACATCCCAGTGCTGTGCCCAGGGGTCACTGGGGGGCATGGGGTGGGTTTCCAGGCTGCTGCAGCACACCCGAGCTGAGGATCACGCTCAGAGCCCCCCAGGCGGTGTCTGGGGGGGCATCGGGGACCCTCACACGCAGGTCCCGCTGCCTCCCTCCCCGTGGAGCAGCGCCTTGGGGAAAAAGCCTGAAAAAATACTGTGCCCGCAAGTGATGTCTTCTCTGGTCAGAGAAGGGATTCACCTCTGTGATGGGAGTGCTGTGGGAAACAGAGGCACAGCTTTGGAGAAAAATTCAGAGAAATCCATCAAAAGCACCCGGCCTCTCCGCGGGGTCCAGGCAGCAGCAGCGGGGCCCGGCAGAGCATGGAGGTGCCACCATGCCCTGTCCTGTGCAACGTGCAAACCCCGTGCCCACGGCCCTCACCACGACATGGTGCTCCCTAAACTCTTCCCACCTTTTTCCACCCCAAGGCTGTTTGTCGGGAAGAACTGCGGTCACCTCGGTTCAGCTCCACGGAGGCTCCAGGAACAGCCACGAGACGGGAAAGGACCAAGCGGCAGCACACGCTCAAATGACATTTTTTATTGGGGTTCTCTTTGTATGAGAGCAGTTGACCAACACACAAAAGCAGCTTAGCTGTTCCAAAATAATCCTTTAAAAAAATAATGGCAGAATTAACTAAGTGTGGCACGTCACAAGTTGCGGAGGACTGTAAACTCTGAACATAGTCTCTGTGAAAGTACTACCTCACACGTGCAGTAGTAAATACCAGCAAGGGGCAAACCCTCCTCTGCACAATAAATATGAAAAGAGCCAAGTACATAAAACAAATGATGATTCTCATAGATACAATATCTAAAGTTATTTACAGATACTGGCTTTTCTTACCATTAAATTACACATTGAAAACAGGTTCTCTTTCAATATATTTCTTTAAATCACTAGTAGCTATTCATGTGAATCTGCTCCTTTTTTTTTTTTTTGAAGGACTGAATTTAGCCACTGAAACAGTGCTCATGAAAACACCTCTCGGAGGATCCTCTCACTTTATTCTGTTTTTCAGACCCGTTTATTTGTTGTCTCACCTGCTCTCTCCCTGTCCTCAACACAAAGCAGCCGGGAAGCCTCCTGCACCGACCGGCAGCTCCAGCCCGCGTCCGCCTCCCTTCCCAGTCTGGCAAAGCAGCAAGTCACACCGATCCCAGGCACTGCCCCCCTGCTTTCTGAGCTCATCCTCATGTTTTCTAACAGCACACGGCTTTGGCCCCTGCCAAAACCCACAGCAGCTGCCCCATGAGAGCACCCCAGGCAGTGCGAGTGCTCCCGTCCCAGCGCA
The DNA here is from genome assembly GCF_047663525.1 of Anas platyrhynchos. Taxonomy (NCBI): domain Eukaryota; kingdom Metazoa; phylum Chordata; class Aves; order Anseriformes; family Anatidae; genus Anas; species Anas platyrhynchos. The sequence continues at coordinate 1,153,954 of NC_092602.1, forward strand.
GGAGCCAGGGGGGACCCGGTGGGCATGGGGTGGGAAGGGAGAAGCAGGGCAAGAGGCAGGGTGGGGGAGAGCAGCCCCCTCGTCCTGCTGTGGGTCCCCCCAGCACCAACACCGTGTGTCAGTGAGGAGGTGGCTTCGCCAGCAGGGCAGACACAGCAGCTCACCCTCGAGATGTCGTCCTTACACCCAAACAGGGACATGCTCCAAGCGCCACAGCGGGTGGAAGCGAGCAGCGCGTACTTCAACACCTAAACGCACTCCTCAACCCGCAGAGCCCACGATGGGAAAGCAGAAGTATTTTTAGCAAATGAGTTATCTGATGAATTTAGTGCTATTTTCGTACCCTGCCTGGGAAGGGGTGTCTGGCTTTGTTACCTACAGATCTGCAGCAGCGCTCCAGCAAAGGTTTTTGGCCCTGGCGCTGCCCCAAATCACTCGCATGCCCCGACCACAGCTCAGGAGCCCCAGGCGAGCTGCTCCCTGTGGACCTCCAGGGCTGCTGCCTGCGGGGACCACCCCAGCCACATCCACAACCACCTCTGCCAAACACCAGCTTGCCCATCCCTGCCCTACAACCCCAGCGCTCCGCACAAGCTGCTCGACACAAAGGGCTCAGAGCTGACGGTGCTCAAGGTCTCCGGCCTCTCCAGGCTCCCTCTTCCATTAGTTCGTCAACTTCACAATTAAAGAGCGTTTTTAATATCTGAGCTGACTCTTCCCTGCCCCGATTTAAGGTCATTAGTTCTTGTTCCACCCACCGCAGACTGTGCATAAAACGTCACTCACCGGAACACAGGAACAAAGGGGATTTACAGCGCCCGGACCCAGGGGTTATTTGCAAGGATTTTTCAGATGTTTCTGCGTTCATAAACCACTGCACCTAGAGATGGTCCTGATAACGCATGAAATTCTGTATGCCTGTAACAGACGGGTTACTGGGACAGACTGAAACGATTCCAATTTTATTCTGAAAAACAGAATAAAGCTGACTGATCCTGTTTGAAAGGAACTGCCGTTTCTTCAGACAAGCTATACATATATGGAGCAGAAATTCTGTGGAATGTCAGAAGTTGGAGAAACATGTATTTAATAAATAATATAAAATGCTTTTTGTTAAAATAGAATTCTTGGTTTTATACCTACATAGCATAGCGACCTTTACATAAACAAAATAAAGCTGAGTCTGTGATGATTAGTTTAACACAAAATAAAAATACAATTTAACAATAGTATTAAAACAGCCAATGTTCAATCCACACAATATGTACACCATGGAATAGAAATCAACAGAAAACAAAAGTAGATTATCTTGAAATTCCTCAGACATTTGGATATACATATGTTCTCTGTATATTTTAGATATTTTCCTTTTCTTTTTTTTTTTTTTTTACAATATTAAAATTAATACTATGCTTTTTCAAAATACGCTTTTCAGGTTTCTCATCTGTAGAACTGACTCATTCCTTATATTAATCAACACAACTAGAACTATTTACTTTCTACTGTACACTTCAAAATAGTCCTTCCTCCATGTATACTTAAAGTGTGAGCATTTCAGAGTTAAAGTAACTGTGTCATTGCCATCTGCTGCGTGGGGAACAGTAAAAGCGGTATGCGACTCGCTACGTAGACAGGTAAGTGATATGCAAGAAGAATCTCGTCCTTGAGCTGATCAGCTGCCAAGAAGAGCAGCGCGCAGAGCTCCAGGGCTCCCCTGTCCCCAGCCACATCTCCTGCCACCTGAGGCTGAAGCCCACAGTAACTCCGCAGCACCCAGCTCCTTGCTCCTGCGGACAGGAGCTGCAGAGCCACGGCGGCATCACCAGCATCACAACTCGGATTTGTTTAGCACCAAATTCACAATACTTCTATTACCTAAACGCTGGGCTGCAAACACCTGCGTTTATTGTGAAACCAAACCCAACCTGGTGATCCTTTTTTTTTCAGCCTCAGCAGAAGGAGAGGAAAACTGCTGCTGCTTTTCTGAAGGAGAGCTGCTGGACTCGAGGGACATCTGACCGGAGGCGCGCGTCCCAGCTCTGCAGCATGCAGCAGAGCGCTGCCCACGTCCCCCAGCCACGTCCTGCAGCCACCAGTGTGCTCAGAGCCTTTGGGCACCGTGCTGGTAACATCAGCACCAACTGCATCGGCTCCAGATCTGTGCCACCAGGCTCATCCCCAAGTGGCACAACAGGACTGCAGCCTTAGACCTCACCAGACCAAGTTGGAGCATAAATAACACCAAGAGGCTGTAAAACTTAGAGAAGTGGATAGCCTACAGTTGAATGAAGGATTTTATATAAATACGTTCCTTTAACAGTTGCATAAGTATGCAAAATAATCACCAAATTTGAACAGAATTGCCAAATTTATGCTGGCAATTATGGGATGTCTCAGCTGGCATGCAGGGAACACTTGGCAGCACCTACCGTGCTCGTGCCCCTGGGGACACGCTGCTTGCAGCCTGAGTAACTGCTGGGGTGCTCCTCCTGCACTTACACTGCAATCTGTCAAAGTCTGAACCTGGCAAGATTCTGCTGTATCCCCATGAGCCATTAAATTACAGCAAGTCCCACACATCAGAACTGCCCCCCTACCTCACAGTAGAGGGGGAAAAAAAAAAAAAAAAAAGGAATAGAAAAGAACACCAAGCAGAGCCCCAGCTCTTCTGGAAGTTACTGCAAAGCCCCTGAGTCCAGCTCCCACAGAAATCACACATCTTTGACAGTCACCTCACCCACGCACTTGCTTTCCAGGATCTAGCCTTCCTGCATTTATCAGCTCATTCATCGGACACAAGGAATAACTAGAAAATAATCCCTGCAACGCAGACGGCATGTGGATACATCAGGGGAGTATTCGATATGGCTTTATCTAGCATCTCGTTTCCTATTTTGAAATGTAAGAAACCATTTCCCTATGTGCATAAATCTTCGGTACAGAAGCATTTTTTATAGGACTTTTAGAAGATTTGTTTAAAAATCTGTGCTTAATCATTCACTTGGTTCTGTTGATGCCTGAAGCTCTAATTTCTTTTATCTTTACTTCCCTGAACTTTAAAACAAGCCCTACCAATGTGGTCAACATGCATAAAATTCATGCCGTGCCTTACTTTCTCAATGTTCAACAACATTTTCTACGCGTACACCTGAAGACCCTCATGTAAAATAAGACCATCAAGCATCTTTGTCCAAGAAAAACCTTTGAAGAATGTAGTACCTAGACCGGGAATGACCAGCTAGGGGTAGCACGGCACCCCGTGCTTTGTATGGCCGAATTCCAGACCTCTCCCCACACCACGAGACCCGGATCTTTCCGCAGAGTTTCCCTCGTTGCTGGGGCCATAACGTGGGCAACGCGTGCGGGGTTCTTGCTCTGGTAACCTCTCCTCCCGTACCAGCACGGCCGTGTGAGTGAGCAGTACAGATCTTCTACATGTCACTGATAAATCAGACTACAGGACAGGAACGCTGCCCTCCTGTCCCGGCCGGTGCTGTGGATGGCACTCGGCTGCCAGCCAGCCCCAGCCACCGCTGACGCAGGCAAGGCAATCAGCCCCAGGTTAATGAGCGTGTCCTACGGCCACCCCAACTCCATTGCCCTTCAAATACGCCTATTCCCGTAAGTCATGCACAGCTGTTGTTTCGTCTAATACCTGTGGTTTTGAGGCACCATTTCCCAGCTGCAGATCTACCCCGCCTTACGGAGCCCAGAGCTATGGTGTGCTGCATCACAAACTGCCAGCCTCTGCCAACAAGGCAAAAAAAGCAACCGTGGAAAACAACTAAAGAGGAAAACAGAAGCAGTAAGGAACTAAGGAAATATGAACAAGTTGCAAGAGAGCTAAGAGAAGAGTTTATCGTAACTGGAGTTTTCTTCCCAAATCCACAAGAAAAATAAAAGCATTGCATGGTATCGCAGGAGAACCTTCATGACACCCCGTGCACAGTCAACACCAATAAGATGAGACATTTTGTATTCCAACTTCAGTAAATACCACAACTTCTCCTTACAGAGGATGCTGAGGCACTGAACATCACTTACCAGCAAGGACAGAGACGTCAGCACTCTTTTTACAGAGTAAATAAAAAAATAAATGGGATAAACTCACAAAAAGATATCGCCTGACTCACATGGGGTATCTCCCAAAACACATTTTTCCTTTTATGCTGCACCAGCTTGTACCAAAGAGTTTGCACACTTGGGAAAGCACACGCTATGCAGTTAAGCCACTCTCACTTTTAGAAGCAAATACATCCAATTTTATCACTAGAGTGTTCAGGATAAACACATACTTTCAAAACAGTTCTCCTACTTACGCCAATTTGTAATTTTTTCTACAAAGGACATAAGTCTACAACTCTGTGGTTATCTGCTAGCAACACAAGTGAGACAAACTGTGCACACCAGGTGGACAGAGTATGCCGTTGGTGCAGCTTCTGTTCCCACTTACAGGGATGCAGTTCTCACCATCTTCAGGGACTATGAGAGCTGTACCACTGTAACTGGGCAGAAAATGTTCTCTAAGGCATTCACAGAATCAGAAAAAAAAGCTTAAATTCGGCCCTGACAGAACTCTTACAAAACATCACAATGACTAGGGAGAGGCTGACATCACATGCTTAAAGTTGTCTACCAGTTAGGGATTATATCGTTACTTTTGCAAAGAGTTTCCACATGACAGGACTGGTGTCTCAGGCAGAATTAATACAAATCTGGCATTTGATCAGCTCATTTTTTGAGTTCCATCCTCGGTATTCTCAGACTGTTTTCAATGTGGACATTTTGAATTCTCTAGAAAATAAAATTAAAAATCCTTTTGCAAGCCGAGCCATGTGATGTAAGCACGACCTCCAGAGCTCAGCTACAGTGAAAGTCTGGGATAGCTATGCTATGAGAACACACTTGCTTATGTTTTGTGTACAACAGACAAGGATCCACAAGTCCCGTAACTGAAGAGTGATCCAGAATACGTACCGAGGTACCCAGACATCTTAACCCAGTACATGCACTAGAATGCATTGGATTTGAATAATTTCTTTTTAATTTTTAAAAAGTGCAGTTGACCTGAAATGGAAAAGAACTGTCTTTATATTCACTGTAAACTTGTCAAAAGGAATCTGCTCTTTAAAAACTGTGCTAAAATAGTCAATTTATACAACAGAGCACTAGATGAAGCTACCATAAATTCCTCTTCACCAGTTATTACTCTATTGTGTCAGTTATAGTACTGCATATACGTAGAAGAAGCAAAACGGTGGTAGCTACTATTACCGAGTACAACAAACCAAGTGAATAACTTGAGTTCAATGCTTCCATGAAGTAGCAATAACATTTAAACCACAGGACAGTTAGAATTCAGTACTTTGAAGTGCATAAGAGTCACACTGTTGATCATCAGCAGTATGGAGAAAGGTTATTATAAAGTCAGCAGTAATGGTCGGAAAGAACATGGCAACACGACAGATTAAAGGTTATCCAACATGGCAAGTCTGCAGCTCCTTCCAAAGTTGAGGGATTTGTCGGTATCACACACAAGTGTAATTCTAGCCAGCAGTAACCACTTCAGTTTCCAGGCTTGGTATGCACCAAACAAGGGTATTGCAGAGAAAACAGCATCTTCCTTCCATCAGTAGTTCTAGAGTAACGGACCGTTTCCAGACACCGCCAGGGTGCAGGAATGCATGGGAGCAATATGCAGCCTCTACATGTGATAGTTTCCACCACTGCTAGGAGCATGAATTCACTTGCCATTGTTCCAGTCTTCACCACCTCCAGAGACAGAGTTCTGACATTATCCCATGCTGTAAACATCTAATTCTTCCTCTCCTAAGCACATCCCGCTTCCAGGACTGCACAAAGTAATTCATAAGGATTCTGTGAAACTCAACATGTTCACGCAGTAGCTTTCCCTAAGTGAACTTTGTTCTCCTACAGACCATTGCTATTCCTGTGGCTGAGCGGTGGCTTTGAAAGCTCTACAACTGTTGAGCGAGATTTATTGAGAAACTTTGGAGCCCGACGCAGCAACCTCTGTGCCTCAGTAAAAGCTTCTGTCAGCTCTTTTTTCCACTGAACAAATTCTGGGTCACTCTGAAAGAGATACAGAAGTAGTTTGGCACTTCATAGTAAAACTGCCAATAGTGTCTTCTCCTTTCGATAGCACTTAGAGCAACTTATTCTAATTTCCTGAGGGAACGAATAACTCTGGATGTTGAAAACACACAGCCCTTTGCTTCTCCATCGCCCTGCCAAAGTCAGGCACAGCAGCAGCAGTAAGTACAGATGGTCCAAATCGTTTGAGGAGTTGTGTACTTCCTCCCTTGCACACACATCAACTACCATGTACCAGCTGCAGTGAGTTGCGTGTGCCAACACAGCCTTAGAAGCTCACGTAGGTTGAGAAGTTTTGAAGTTTTTACTTAATAAACTCAGTTCATTTTGGCCCAAATGCCATTGAAATCCATGACACAAAGTGGCACACCTGCAGGTCTCCTGCTTTCAGAACTATAGTGTGGTAAGAACTTCCTAGTTACACTCAGGTTAAGGTTAGCTATATAAAGTACACTGGTCAACATACACTGGGAGGTCCTGAAAAAATGCTCAGTTGTTCTATCACATGTAAAACGTCTGATTAAGAGTTATGGAAAAACAAGCATCTTACCTCACACTGTAGGACAAACTGTTTTCCTCCTTTAATTCTCAGTAAGATGCATTTCTTATCTTTAATTTGCGTTTCTTCAACAGATACTATTTGTTCCATTGTCAACAGGTTTTGCTGTAGTATTTACAAAAATAAAGCAGAGAAATTATATGAAAAAAACCTGTTGCCCATCAAATAAAACCAATGGCTATTTTTTTCTGGATTAGACACATGAATGAAGTTACAAACATTAACTGTCATTTACCAACTTAACAGCATTGTCATATCAAACATTCTTTACTTCTGAAGGGTGAGTAGTGAACTAAAAATAGATTATAAGGTAAGAGAGATTTAGCAAGGGGCTTGGTTACTTAAACAGAGACAACAAAATATAAGCTAAAAGAGCCAATGATGACAGTATGAAATAAGAATCTACCAATAGGTGTGTCTACATACAAAATATTCACTATCTTCCCTCAAGAGAATTGCATATAATTTTATATATTTTCCAAACATTCCTGCTGTTTAAAAAAAAACAAAACAAAACAACAAGACCGCCTTACTGACTATACCAAAAAGCTGAAAGGGAATACTTAAGCACTATACACTGACGAAGAAGCAAACATATATAGCAGTCTGCAGCAAAGGTTTCCCTGCAGACCATAAGATGAGAACATTTCAGAACTCCAAACCCTTACTTAACTAAACATACAAGTGATCTGCCAACTACATGATCACAGCTGGACTAAACTAAGGTTACTATAGCATTTTCTTTGAAACAAAATGCTATAGCATTTATGACCTTACCAGTTTATGTTTTTTTGTATAAATAGTCCAGCGGTCCTAAATGAAAAATGACACCATGAACTACCAAATTACTTTAAAAGCACAATAAAACAAAGTAAACAGGTTTCTCAAGACAATTTTATGTTTCCTCAATGCAGTGTAGCTACCCATTAACTAAAGCAAAACTTGAGATAAAGTTTCCTTGAGTAGTGACTCAAATCCACTAGGTGATTACTCAGACAAAATTCTCCTTTGTGGAAGGTATATCTGAGCATGAATTCTCAGATTTGCCTCAAGAGCCACCTGTCTCTCACATCCCTGGAAGCTGCTGCTCCCTGGAGTAAGCTGACTTACCCGTGACTCTCCTTCTCCTCGCCATTCAAGTCTGTTTGGGAAGAGGTAAAAGTAACGACGTTGCCACTGAGTCAAGAATGGGTTCCCCAATTTCAGCATGTATCCATGCATGATACAATCCTTCCCAAGTGCATAATCTGTAACGACAGGAAACATCAGCGTGCAAAACAAGGCACAGCCTAAAAACATGCTGCAGATGTGATATGTTGATGAAGGATGTAGCCCCGAACGTGTGACTCAGTGTGCTACCAACAGGCATGCAATAAGGGCTCTGTGTGCAAAGGCACAATTCTGCCGATTCTGCCTTAATTACGTGAGCTGATGAGACTGCAGCGGAGTAACTAAGAACTGAATTTGGTTCTTAAAACCTGGCTTACTATTAAAAGAATGATACACTGCTATCCAAAGTTCAGAGTTTGCAGTGCAACATTCTCGTGCACACCAGTGAAGTTTGCTGTGAAGGACCTCGTGTTTCATTCCCTGTCTTCTTTGTAATGATAGCAAATCCCACATACCCTTTTCTGAGCACGCACAATAAACAAAAACGATGAAAGGTTGTACATAATAATCTTTACAAGACACTACAAAAGACTTTCCAAAACATTATGCCATCATACAGCATTTCAAAACATTAAGAAACATCTTAAGAAACACAATAGTGACTAAATGAATTCTAACAATTACTGGTGAGTGACAGTAATATGAGAGTCTGTTGTGTGGAACTTCAAACACATGAATAACTACTATCTAGCAGTAAAAGATGAAGAGAAGAGTATTTGAAAGATTACCTTCCTCGTGGCCAAGCTGCTTATTTTTAGCCCTTTTTCTGGCCTCAATTTTATCTGTGTCTGCATTTACTGCATCATAAACAGTTTCTGCTACTTCTTGCTGCCAACGCTCCGATATTACCAGAGGGAAGTTCTTATATAACTCCTGGTCACTATCAAGCAGCTTGCAAGAGAAAAACAACATAAAAAACAGCATTTTAGTAAGTTCTACTATTCTTGTCCCCAGAAGTTTTCCATATAACAGGATTATTGTAACAGATGCACTGAACTCTAACCTTACCAGAACCAACAGGTACCCACAAGAGAAAGCAGAGATACTAATTTAAGCATAGATCTTAATTTATATGGCAAGAACAAACCACCTGTTCAAAACTTGTTTGGTCTGAAAGCTCTAAAAGCCTTACTTAACCTGGTCCCATTATGTTCTCTAGTTTTTAGGTTTGGTAATTATTCAAAATGCAAGTAGTAGATTCTTAACTTCGTTGCATAATCAATGTTAACAAAATGCCTAATAGTATTAAAAAGTTTGTCTGCACAAAAATTCCAGTACGACAAATTAAGTATAAATAGATTATGCAGTATTAGGGCTCTAAATTAAACAGTACCTTTTAAACAATGATGCCTTCCATGCTTTCAGAACTTAATTGTACATTCCTAATGATAAACCTCTAAAATTCCGTAAAGAACGCTGCAGGCCTCATTATTTTCCTGTTATTTGGCTTCTTTCTCCCTTCACCCTTACCTACGTACAGTACTTGCACTGAATTGCACTGAAGGGACCGAAGTTCAGGGTCTTCAGAGGGGGCACTGCTTGGTACCACAGCACAATGGGTTTAGCCACAAGGCACAAAAATGTTTTCAATCCACAATTATTGAAGATTTTCACGTGGGGATGGGTCAACAGAGAACTGGACTTTTGTTCTTAGTGCTGTGCCAAGGGAAAAGCCAGCCCCCAGGCCGCAGCAGCCCCCATCCACCGCTGTCCCCCCAGCCTGCCACCTCCAGGGCACGCGTCCCTCGGGGTGTCACGGGACGCTCCGCGGGGTAAATATAACCTGCAGCAGGAGCGAGGGGAGCCCAGCACCCAGCACTGACGCTGTCATGCTAAGGAACGCCCAGCGGCAGCTGAGTGGGAGGGATGGGGTTACCGAGCCCCCTCCCAGGGGTGGCAGTGTCCCCGTGAACCTGCACGGCCAGCAGCCGTGCACCGTGTCCCCATCCACTTGGGGCTAGGGACAGGTTTACCTTATGGGCAGCCCAAGCAAAGGTTACACAAAGCGATCTGGCTGTACAGCTGACAGGTACAAGCCTTGAGAACATCGGATCAACCATCCGAAGGGAATACAAAGACCACCCGGCTTCTCCTTGCGAGGTGTTCTTGTGGAATTGAATTTACAAATTCTGGGATTACAGCACTGCAGAGCTTCAGGGAGCTGGTATCCTGTTAGACCCACGCTGACAGTGAAAATGTGAAATTTTCTGGGATAAAGAACATCTTGGGATCTCTGCATTTCTCTTTAAACACGTAAAATCCTTTCTATGCCAACTTCAGTAATCACAGCAGGTGACACTGACAGGCAAGTTCCTTTTTTAGGCACAGTGAGTAGCTCACATGTTTTTTTGCTTATCAAGCTTAGAGCAATTAGTTTCTCTCCTGACTCACTTCTGTAATAACGAATAAAGCTTGATTTGTTGAGGAAATACATCATAAAAGCAGCAAATGGGACAGACCTAAGAGAAGCACTGGTCCAACTGCTGTCCCAAAGCCTCCAGGGAAGGTGCAGGAGAGGGGATGTACCACATGGGTCGGGAATAGGCCAGCAGCTATAGCTCCTTTTTTCTTTTTTCTTTGTATGGTTTTCCTTACATTTTTCAATAGTATCAGGACTTGGTAGTTACTCTCATTACTTTTCTAACTTACAAAGATGCTACATTAATATACAGTTTGTTATTTCAAGAATTTTCCACTGTACTGGCTGAACATAAGGAAGCACTATTAAAATATGATTTAGCATAATTTATCCAAGCTTTCACTAGTATTTTCCTCCAAAATAGGTTTTCAGATGACTGGACATTCCTCTGATAATACACAGCACTGCGGGTACAAGGTTTCAGCTGCAACCTGTACAAGAACTTATTCCAAAACACTGCATTTACACAATGAGAAGTCATTTCCAAAAATAACTTCTAGAAATCCTAGACAACTCTCAAATTATCAACTGCATGTTCTCCAGAATTAAAAAAGAAAAGAAAAAAAAAGACCTCCTTCAGAATATCAAGAGGATTCACATTCCTAATGTGTTTTGCAGTCGGAATATGCAACAGGAAGATAATGTTAGTCACATAAACTAAGAGGATATTTTTTTCTCCTTAATTCGTTGCGTGAGAGCTGTGTTATACATTCCGTCTTCATGTGCTATTCTCATTTGCTACTGATACCCAAGGTGTACATGTAACTAATCCAACAAAGAACTTCACCAGCAATAAAAATGTTACTGTGAGTCCCAAAAGCATCATCCTAAAAATGTAAGAAATTACAAAATTATTTGGGATTTCTACTGAATGTACATTTAAGTCAAACAATGTTTTGGGAACAGCAGGTTTTTTTCCACTCCCCATACCAGGAACTAGATACAATTTTTAAAACTGCAAACTATTAAGTACTCCTGAAAACGAAGGATTTCCCAGAATCTGTCTGGCCATTTGAAATATTTATTTTTGTCATATAAACATTTGGATAGGAAAGTAGACTTCAGTCAAACTAAAAATAAAGATCTGACAAGTGAAAAAAACACTACCACCAACAAAAAACAGCCAACCAGCCCAAACTACCACTTCATAAGGGCACAGATTAAGTTTACAAACCTGAAAACAGTTCCTTGCCCCTGAAGCAAAGGAATGGCAAGCCACACATGAAGGGATGAGTACAAGTGTCAAATTGCCATTCTTTACATATTGTTTAAAGTTGTATACCTTAATTCCTTTAGTGTCCTCTTCATCAAATGACCCAATATCAAAAGCGTCTGCTGCATTTACTTCTCCCCGGGGAGGGATCAATGGTGGAGGATACTAGAAATTCAAAGCAGCATAATTACAGACAAATTAATGGACATTATTTAAATACATTCTGTAGATAAATAAATTCTCACTAATTTAGTAAAAGCTTTCAAAAAACTCTGTTGGAAAAAAAATAATGCATTTTTGAGACAGCCAAGCAGAAGAATCCACATTGTCATTTAACCCCCATAACATATAATTCAGTACTACTGATCAGGAAGACTTCTAGCAATGAATGCCCAACAGTTCTCATCAACCATTCACCGTGCTTTCATTCAAGTATCTGTTCTGGGGACAGGAATACACAACTCTTCCATCCATCACCTGTTCAGGCATACTTTATTTTTACTGCTTTACCAAGTAAGTTATGGTTACTCTCTCAGTCCTTTACCTTTTGTAAATACACTTGCTGCCAATCAATCCCTTTGAAGAAAGGATGTTCTTTTACTTCCTGTGCACTGCAAAATGAAAGTAACTGAAGTCAACAAAACGAAAGGGCCTTCAAACCAAATATCTTTGAGAAATCTAAAGCTTTCAAAGGTCAAGCATTTGTATCACTTGAAAGCATCAGTAAAATGCCTTCTCTTTCAAAAAAAAAAAAAAAGTAGTATTCCTAAGTAAACAACAAAAGAGAAGACTTTAATGTGGAAACATTGGAAAAAGCTGTAACACTGACAAACAATCACCCTCATTTTTTTTATGGTATTCCATCATTTCTAACAACAAACAGTTCTCTTCCATTGTCAGATCCCATACATTACTTCTAAATAACAAGCTTACTCTACTCCATTTGATATTATACCTCATTTATGGCAAAGTAAACAACTGCTCTTGATAGCCCCAAGGTTGAAAAGCAATTTCAGACAGGCCATTATCATGGAGGGCTCCATGATACAAAAACAATCAGAGCACCTCACTGGAATTACAGCCAGCCTCAGTAGGGACTACTAATTACAGGTAGCATACGTCGCCAATGATTTTTCTACAGGTCTTTACTCTTCTCATAGTTTTCTTTCCCAGTCTCAGAAGAAATGCACTAGGTTTTTAAATAGGTGATAACAGCAATTTTAGTTAACAGCTATAAACAAGATAAGCACAGCAGAAGCAAATAGTACTTTGTGACCAGTTAAAAAAAAAAAGTCTTTTTTTCCTTAGACTCATTAAATGAAACATTTATATCTGGAAAAAAGGCAACCCAAAATGAAAAGGAAGTATCCATGGCTTTCCATGCTTGTTTTGTTGTATTTTTTTTTTTCCTTTATACAAGCAAGGAATTTTAGCAATGAATATGACCTAATGAAGTATTACAACTTCATCCCAATAAGGCAAAACCAAAAAACAATAAAGGGACAAAAATATGAACATCCATAATCAAATATATATAAACACCATCTGATATGAGCATGATTGCAGAGAACTTGGGTGGAGAAAAAAGTGCCTTTAATGACAAAAATTGTCCAAAAATTTGTGCAAACCAAAGGAAGCTGAAATGTAATTCCATGCAACTGCACTTTTTAATGTTTTCTTAAAAAATATATATAAAATAAAATCCTCATAACAGGAAGCTGATTTTTACTCAAAACTAATTCATTCACTTACAGAGAAGTGGTGATCTTTAAAGGCAGTGGTCCAAGAAGATAACACCTACCTTCTTCCTTGGCACCCAAGTCTCTTGCTAACATCCCGTTGCAGGAGCCCTTCCAAAAGGGATTTTAGTTCAGGAGAAAATGAATCTGGTAACTCCACATTCTGTGAAAAAAAGATGTACAAAAAGAGACATTTCATTACAGAAGTACTGTGACCTGCCTTCTCCACATAGCAGAGCAACATTCTTCGACAGCATTTGTAAACAACTCTTCCATGTGTAAATACAGCTTGCTCAGAAAGCAGGCTATTTCCCACTTTTTAGAGGAAATGGGAGTTTAGTAAAGAAGAGGAATGCAACTGCAACTGTCACTATGATCCTTACCACGGTGAGCGTCATCCGGTCGATCTCATGCTTATCTTTGGTTTTGTGCTGTCTGAAAGGACTGTGACTGTAGAAATAAGAAAATGCACTAATAAATGTAAAGCCATAACATATCAGGTTATTTCAGCTGTGGCAACCCCAGGAAAGAGTGTAGCATCCTTTTAGTCCCATTCTTCCACCTCATCAATCCTGTCCTGCAGAACAATAAAACAAGTAGTTTTAAAGATGGTGTTTCAAACCCCTTTCCAATTATATCTGTGTCTCCTAAAACACAGAACAGCTCCACCTAACCAAAGAACCCTCAACAGCTATTTTAATAGAGATATTTAAGCACATTGATCTGTACAGCCTACAGTCTTACTGCTGATCTATATGGGGAAAATGAAGTAAGATCTTAAAGTGGGTGAAACAGAAGATAATCATGAACACCACTACATTATTGACTGGGAATACGTTTGATGAGGTATGGTAAATTACCAGCTTTATCCCTTTAATGTTTTATTATTCCATTTTTGAGAAAGTTTGAATGTTTCATTTTAGCTACAGAAGACCTTAAAATATTATATGTTTAACCATACAGTACTTAAACAGCAGCATGAAAGAAAGCAGAAACTTTTTCATTTTTCAAACTAGATATTTTTATTGGATTTAGAGTATATTCCTTATTTCCTAGTTGTCTTCAAAACCTCATGCGAATGCTGTTTTTCAAAATTGAACTGTTATTTGCCTATTAATACACTTGTTAGCTATTAAAAATCATTCTGTGTTGCCACCTGGCAGTGTGTTCTAGCTCATTTCAACTGAGGACCAGCTACTCAAGAGTTACTTCCCATTTATCTTCAAAATCACTACTAAGGAATGGATCTGATGGACTGAGCAGACCTTCAGTTTTGTTTTTAGCCATGACAGGTAACAAGGCAAGAGAAAACGGCTTAATACAAGGCCGGATAGCCTCATATATTTTGACAACAAGGTTCTGAGCAGATCAGGGAAACAAATGATTCACTGCGGACTTATGGGCTGGATTTTCTGCCAAATTTAACTTATTAAACACCAAGAAATGGCACCATGTGGCCAATCCTTGTTTGGGGATGCAAGTTGCTTAATTGGCTTCAGAACAGATTAAGGAGGATAGTTCTCAGTGAATAATGCTCTGGCTCCCAGCCAAGCACTGACAGCACCCCGCACATCCCTGTCAGGAAGAACCACAGCCCACAGACTGAGCTATCCCACCCTGCAAGCACCAGTGTTCATGGCAAACTGGATCACTTATCTCTAGGTGCTATTACGTGAAGGAAGAATCCTGCCGGGGTCAGCCAAATGCTGTGCCTCGCCCCTTTTCAAAAGAAAGGCTGAAAGACAAGCTGAGGAGTCCACAGTGGTCCTCTGCATGACACGCTCTCCTTTCTTCTCCCAGCAAACCCAAACTGTTCTGTGTCTTGCTGCCTACAGAATTCTTCAGTGAGTGACTGCAGAGATGGATATTGCTCACAGCTGCGTGATGCCATCTAGACTTCTAAATGCTTTATTTTCCAACTTAGATACCATTGCTTTATTTATTTGCACACTTACATTTAACCTATTTTGTGAACAATTAACATTAACTGATAAGGCCTACTTCCCTTCAGCAGTCACAAACTTATTTTCCTTTATACAGTGTCTGGAATGTATAGAGGTCAAAAGGTTAAAATTAACTATGTGCAAGGGCACAGTAAAATTTAACTGATGAACAATCTTTATAAAGAAGCACTTGGAAAATCTTTAAAGATTATTTTTGCTTTGCCATTAACACTGAGGATGTGATTTTCAACACATACCTGCCAATCACTGCTTATTGAGTGTTCAGATAAATCCCTTAAATTCTACATAGACACAAAGTTACTGAGAAGGTGACAGTTGACAAAGCTGTAATTATCTTAACTTTTGTATACCAACATGGCCAAATTCCGAAACTGAAAGCATCCACACAATACAACGTATCCAAAAACTAAAGAAGGAAAAGTTGAGTATCATGCTAGAAAGGGAACAATGTAGCGAGGATTTTCACCTTAAAGGAAGGTCTTAAGACTGTGATGAAGTCCCCAATTCAACAGGGCTGCTAAGTACATTTAAGCAATGAATCACATATTCATCTAAAATGCTTAGTTACTGTCAACAGATGAGTAAATTGCTATCAGTAGAAGTCAAATCAGATCATCTACCTTCCTCACTGCCCCAAACCTATACACACTAAAGGAAGCAGGGCTTAAATTTTGTTGGCTTTGGAAGCAAAAAAAGCCTACTTTAATCTCACGTGCAGATGTGGTCTAATGTGCAGGGACGGCAGTAAAATATTGTTTTAGATAAAATATACTATATGCATGTTAGTATTTCAGGGGACAGACAGTGATGGGGCCCACACAATTAAAAAAAAAAAAAAAAAAGAAAGAAAAAAGCAGATGTGACATCAAACTTCACTCACCCTCTCAGAAGTTTGAAAAGCATGCAGCCTAACGAGAACCAGTCTGCACTGCTGTCATATGCTGTTCCCTTCTGAAGCACCTCTGGAGCCATGTACCCGTGGGTACCTCTGAGAAGTAGAAAGGAGAATTTTGATTACAAACAAATCTACCATTGTAAAAAAAAAAAAATAATGTATTTCTTCAATAAGATAGTCTCATTTAAAAAAATATTGTAAAACATGATTTTATTTTGCTTTTGCTTTGGCCATACATACTTATGCATGCTTTCTGTTTATATCAATCTCTTGAGGAAATATCTTGAAACAAAACAACAGAAAACAGAAATGATAAGACAAACTGAAGCAGCTACAGTGAGATGCAAATCTTTTAAGACATGACAGGATGAAGCTTTCCTTTTTGCATAACTCCTGAGACTAAACTGGGGCAAATGAGGACCTAAGAATAAGATATGCCAGATAATCCACACACAACACAAGAAATTCAGTTCCCAGTTACAATCTGATGCCAAGAGGCAGAAAGGAACACAATTTGCCTTCAGCTCTAACAAAAACCCAGAAAGAGAATGGCAAAACAAGTCTTGTTTTTTAGTCGGTTTCAGAATATTTAATTATCCATTTAGGACAATTAAAACAATCTGGTACTTTAACTCAGTCAGGTTCTTATCTCCTCTGAACAATGATTCATCTCGAAATAATGTGTCATCTTCCAGCCATGCCTACACATCAGCTGCTACAACTGTGCAGGAAAACAGAAAGAGGAGTCTGAAAAACCCTATCAGAGTATCCTGCGTAGCCGCCTTACAGAGAAGCCTGTGCCACACAAATGTTATTTTTTTCCTTTAGGCAAAGCTAAATAATGACGACACATCAAGGATTTATTTAGCGATGATTATATGTGCAGCAAAGCCCCCATACATACTACTTACACACTAGCATGTGGCTTCTTTTTGGAAAAATCACAGGCCAGGCCAAGATCTGATATCCTTACATGCCCATGTTCATCCAACAAGATATTTGCAGGCTAGAAATGCATAAACACAGAAAGGTTACTACTTGATATTTTTCAGACATCAGTACATGTTAGTTATTGCTTCTAAAAAAACAAAACACAGATCTTACAAAGTGAACACCACAGACGCTTTCTACATAAAATCTACGTTCTAACAGAGCACTACCAGCAGCTTCATAGGGATATTACAAAATACTGAAGAGTAACAGAAGAGAAAAAAAAAATTAGACAAGGCTTGAAACAGAAGGCACTTGAAAGAATAAAACCATTTTGGCTTCAAGTCTACACTGCTTTTGGTTCTTGACAGAAAGGTCTGTGTGCAGCTCTCACATCCTTTATTGGCAATCCACATTCTGCTCTTTCTGTGCAAACTTTTTCCAGGCTTTCCTTGCCAACTGTCCCACGTGCACCTGTCCCAGAAGTCTTCAACTTCCCATTTGCCAGTGAAATGCTCCCCAGCCACTGTCCCCCTTATCGTCTCCCATCACACACACTCCTTTCTCTGGGGTTTTACAAATTGATATGCCTCTAAATTAATAGCATCATTAAGATGGTAAGTGAGATCAGTAACAGTGCATGGCATTTATTTTGGCATGAAGAAGCATCTCCCAGGCCAGTTATAGCAAATGAGAGCATGGATTAAAACTTTGCTGAGGAATTATTAGAAAATTTAGCTAAAGGTAAGCAAATAATAAATATTCTTCCCAAGAACAGATTTCAGGTAAAATACTTCACTTCTCAGCAGTCTGGGCTGTTTGCTGCTATCCAGCTACAACCTGTGTGGATGCAGTCCCTGTGTTAACCATTACCTTTAGGTCTCTGTATACAACAAAGCGATTGTGCATATGTTCTAAACCCAGGATGATTTCAGTAGCATAAAACCTCATTTCTTTTTCAGAAAATACTCCGTGCTGGGAGAGGTGGTAGTGCAAATCTCCTCCTAAAATTAGAAGAATTGAGATGCAATTAGAAGAACTGTAAAACCTTGTTTCACTAGCAGACAGCATGATATGGAGGGAGCAGCTCAGCATTTGTAGGTTCTAATACCCCATGGAACACAAAGAGACCAGACCTACACATGGTGACAAAATACCCAAGAAATTTAGGAAATAAACTGGATTAATCTGAAGCTCCATTTTAGAAGTGCATTTGCTTCATCCATATTTGCTGTCAGTGACTAATCTAGGAACTGAGTCTTAAGGCAAGGGATTTCCACTGCAAGTAAAATGCAGTCACATATACAGGTTCTGGAGAACTGAATAAATTAGCATAAACAAACATTTATGCTGGGATGTTTTCACACTTTCCTCATCAAAGAACAGGCACAATGCAACGTCACTCTGTGAGCTAATCCACGCCATCAACACATCAAACAGACAATATTCCTAGAAAACTGTTTCCAATCAAGCTACTGATTTAAAACAATCAACTGGAATTTGACCTACTCTTTTGATTTTAGTGAGAATCTTCACTGCAGAACACCAAAGCCAGTCTATGACTTGCAGGATCTGAGCTCTATTTCTTAGTTAAATTTCCATCCTTGCAACACAGTAGGTGCGGAGGTGCTCACCACAGGCCCACAGCCACAGTTTGAGCGCAAGTCCCACAGCAACTCCTCTCTCTCTCTCTCAACACTGCCAATGACTCTCCCTGGGTCTTCTCATAACAGTTATGCTAAAGCTTTTAGATAACTTTTTCCTTTGAGATGAATGCTTCTCCCATCGATCTTCTTTGCAGAGCTCCTTACAACAGTCCTTTTATTTTTATTCCAAAAGTGGCGTCCCTGATCTCCTCATACATTTCTCCACATGACCATCATTTCCTCAAGTTTCCAACCTTCTAGTTTCTCTGATATCTTCATTTAAATCTGTTAATGCTATAAAGTAACAGATTTTTCAGTCTGCTCTATACATGCCCTGGTTTAGGTCAATTTATGCCTCCAGCTCGCAGGCTGATGCTGTGCACCTCAGTTTATTTTCCCTCATTCTCCTCATGACCTCAGCGAGCCCTCCTGCCAATATTTCTGTAATGCTGCCATCACCTTCATTAGCCTTGCTTACCATTCATCAGGTCCAGAATGAAACAGAGTTTGTCAGGGGTGTGGAAGGCATAGGTCATACACACTATAAAAGGACAGTCCTAGAAGAAAAGGAGCAAAGAGTTTTTATCAGATAATAAGCAAATTACTACTTACAGAAGCTAAAAGTAAATGTGATATTTTAGCTATGGTTTTTGCATATATTCATAATAATAGAGCCATTTGTTTACTAATCTGGGTACTGTGATGTTTCACTTACAGTTCAGAGATCTTACGATTTTGCTATCTCATTTCAATAAGGAAGTAAAAAGGCTATGAGGAGGCAAAGAACTTACAAACTGCAGGTAGCGTCATCATCTTCCAAAGATTTCCAACTACAGAAGCTAGGGGTACTCTGGAAGCATTTACCACAGTTTGTGCTGGACACTCATGAAATATACATTAAAGCTAGCAAGCTTCAGACCATGAAGTGTCAAGGACACGAACTATTTCCCGTGATGGCACAGAGAACGCTCAACCACTGGAATGCTGATGGTGAATCTGAGTCGCATCACGCACAAAATCCCCATGGAAAGAGAACTTTGTCCTTGCCTATACATGAAACACAGCGATGCTGGTAACACCCTGTCCACTCTGCTGAACTTCCCTGAGAGCTGCACAGACGTGACGGTCAGCCTCCTGCCTCCCTCTGCTGCCCTTCAGCTCTCCAGCAGAGTTTGCAGCAGATGATTAAAAGGAACGTAAACACATGAGGAAGGAAATCACAGCTCTGCTTCGTATGCAATGCGAGGGAAGCAAGAACAGCAATGCACAGAAAGAAAGTGAGTACATGGGGGTGCAGACTTAAGAACATCCCTGAAGATCAGCCAGGCACAGGGAGGGATGGCATGGATTACAGTCCAAGTTCACACAGATGTTTAACGCAAGCAGCCTAAAAAAATATAGCTGGATAAACATCTCTACTGCAAATCATCTGCTCAGCAAGCTGTGCAGCTATAATGAAGGCACACTGCAAGAAACCACTGCAGGAAGCTGGCAGACCCTCCTCTCTTCATTAGGTCCATATTTGATTCAAGTGGCTAATTAATAGCGATGGCTATTACCTTGTTGATCCCTACTCTGAAGCCCTAAGAAACCAGGGCTGGTCCAATATTCTATAACAAAAACTTCAAGGAAGCTGTGCTGTCCAGGCAAACCGTACCGTAAAACTGATATTTGAAGGTCTGACCCCAAACCACAGAAGTTGACAGGAAGACGAGCTTAACTGCTGACGAGCCAGAATGCCATGCAGGAAGCACGAATCTGACCTAACATAACTTAGACAATGTGTTAATTATTGCAGTATTGATAGTGAAAGCTCTGGGAGTCTCGAACAGGAACTCGCTTCCTTCCAGCTGAGCAGCAGCACAGTTCGGTGGCCTTGGGCTGCTGATAACAGAGCCAGGCAGCAGGATCCTCACCAGCCCCGGGACGGTTCACCTCAGTTCATCCTTTCGCAAGATAACATCCAGTATACTTAAATAGAAAGCTTTACACGCTTGTCTTTAATCCCCAGGATTCCCAGATCTTGTGGGCTGACCCCGCGGTTACGTTCAAACCAAACTTCGTATCGCTGTGATTTATTGTTGGCTGTGCAAATCCTCGTCCCAAGTACAACGCTGCTGAGCATGAGTGTGCGTTTAAGAAGCCCTCCAGAAAAGTGTATGTAAAATGCCCGACTGCTAAATGGTCCTAGAAACAAGCAGACTACAGGCAAGACAACATGGCATCTAATAAAAGATATTACTTCTCGTTGTAAACATCGTATTGCTCATATCTGTGGACTAGCAGTGTTATGACTTAAGTTTGGAGCAAAAGCTTTAGCAGAATTATTGTTAGCTTTCTGAATTAACTGGATAATTCAGACACATCCCCAAGCAGGCCTCCTAAAACCCTCAGAGCAATCGAATCATCCACAAGGATTTAGTATTATAATCTAAACAACATAAAACAAAAATAAATAAATATACAACTAAAAGCATGTTCCCGTCCCTGAAGACAATATGCCTAGATTTTTATGGAATCCATTTTTTAAAAAAAAGAAATCTGCAAGCATAAATGCGAAGCATAACTCATTTTTCTGTAAGCTTTCCTAATTTAATCACTACTCTCCCACTGTTTAACAGAGAAAAAATTGCAGTAGTGCCATATTTTTCTGACAGAAAAGCCACTGCAAAGGAGTATATCCCAGCATAAAAATAAAAAACCTGTATTTTTAAAAAATGAAACCTAAAGCAGTAAAGGATATTTCCCAATAAAATGATATTTCAAAGCAGCACTCAAGCTTCCGTTGTGAAAAAATATAAATGACAGTATGACAACGTTGTGTGGATTAAAAATAGCGTGGAAACGGTTCTTTACATCTAAACAATTCTGGATTAAGTCCAAGAACCACAAATGAGAAATTTCTGGTAATAAATCACAGGGAAGGGGGAAAAAAAAATAGAGTGCATATCTTAGATTGTAGGTATGTAATCTCTGACAGACCTTAGCGTACTACTTCAGAAGGACCCCCGTGGTTCTGACTCCTGCAGCAGGAGCAGCCTGGTCAGCAGCAGCAGCTCCGTGCCGTGCTGGCTGCTCTCTCTCAGAGATGTGCAAGTCGGTGCCTCTGGTGTGGGGAGAAGACCTGCCTCTCTGACAGGCGGCCCTTCAAGTCGCTAACAGGATTTTGGGGTAGATTCCACCCTTTGAGCATAATTCAGAGTCCTATAAAGCTTGGTACATACAGAAACAAGGTACCTCCCCTCACAGGGGGAAAAAAAAGACTCTCAATCTCAGCTGTTTTATTACTCATCCTGTCCACTTTTGCCGTAAATACCTTATCTTTACCATCCCTTTAACACCATCTTGAATCCAGCCTTCTTTTTGTCAAATGATCCCCAACAGAGTTGAAAAAGCTTCACTGCCCCACAGCAGCGCAGCCCCAGCCCTGCGAGGCTGCTGGTCGTGCCCTGGGCTGCCCACACGAAAACCTTGTGCCCTCTGGTCAAGGATTTCCTGAACAACCCCCTGCTTCCACAAACAGCTCCTCTGGCAGGTGGTTTCCTACAGCAGCAGTGGTCTCGACAATTTCAATGTTCCTGTTTTTGAATGTTACGTAAATACTGGGTATTTCAGAAAATATGTTTTCCTTAAAACAGGAAGTAAAATATTTTCCTTATTACGCTGTCTTCTAAGAATTTCAACGTGCTTTTCACACCTCCAGACTGCAAGTCAATACGGGAGAGGAAGACAGGGCCTTGTCTTGCAGAATAGGAACGAGAAGCCTGGGCAGTGCATCCACGTTACACCACGGGTCGGTGACAAAGGAAATACACCCACGGAGAATCCAAGCAAGGCACAGCCCCCGTTTTGTGCTGCTAGACGGCTCCTGTGCCCCACAGAGGCGTCCGTCATGATTCTGGCTGCATGGTTTGAACCATCTCCATGAGCAGCCACTGTCACAACACGGCCACGATGGACTCGGCTTCGGGAGCTCCCTGTTCAAGAAGTAGTTGTGAATGCCAAAATCTTAGGTGGGTTAACAAAAATGATTACACAGACGTATGTGTCATCTGCACAGCTGCTATTATGTATTTTGCAAAGACATCTGGATTCCCAGTTACGTGACTAATTGTGCTAAAATGAACTTCCCCGTTCCCCGGCTGCTCTGGGCAGCGCTAGCTCCTGCTGCTGGGGAAGGCGGGCGCCACGCGAACCCGACGGCCTGCGCCTGGGAGCGGAATGAATCATCTTCTTCCACCGTTTTCATAGCTGTTTAATTCTGCAAATCCAAAACGCTACAGCATTTCTTGCAAGGGCAGGTGTATCTAATCTGAATTGATGGCATTCTGTATGAAATCTCTTTGCAAGCTCTCTTTCTGAGAATGTAAAAGAAGTCACTAACGAGCTGATGATGCTTACCCGAACAACAAGCTGCTTGTCTTGCTTTTCTGCTGCTAAATGCCTTGCAAACGAGCTCCACCATTATCAGCTTTGCAAACCTTCTTTGCGAATCGTTAGAGATGGAAATTTATATTCGGTACCGGAGCACAGTCACAAACTGAAGTAAGACGATTATTATTAATTTGCCTGGATTTCTTTTCTCCACCACAGAATTCCTTCCACCCCACTGGCTCTCAGGGCTGCCAACACCTCAGTACAAGCTGCAATTTATCCTCGGTGACAAAAGTTAACTGGACTAAAAAGTCAGACTGATAAACCCAGCACAGCTCTTACGAGATTGTTCCAATGCTTAATTGCAGAGATAAAAGAACAAAGAAACACTCTCCAGTCCTTCTTCTGTCTCCATTCCCAAACAAAACCTAAATGCCATTCTGTGTGGAAGGAAATGCCTTTTAATGCCAATGCATGCCTGGCCTTCTCCAGAGCAAGGCCAAGGCAGGGGAGGAGGTTCTGATGTGGGGCACATGATGAACCACCTCGTCCTTCCTTCAGAGCTCTGCAGTCAGGACAAAGCTAACCTCACCATGACACCTTGATGTGTACCTTCCCTAATTTCTGGTTTAGGATGTGCTGTACCGGAGTGTTTCTAACAGTAGAATAAAATTATCTGATGAGTGGCAAGAAAAGTTCAGAAGCTAACCTTCCAGGGACAAAAATGCCATGAGCTCTGTCAGTCTGCACCACAAAGGACCTCAGGTGCCTACCGCAGGCTGAGAAGCACCAAGTGGTGTCAGACGCACAGTGCTTTTACTTGACAATAAAAAGGCACTGTTTAGTGACTAGAATTCCATATTGATATGCAAACCCAGAAAAACAAGTCTCCATTTTTCAATGCCAGGTCTGCAGAAGACCAGGGCCACCAGGCCAGCGCTCCCTCTGCAGCCACAGGCCCAGGCTCCCGCTGGGGAAGGCGCCTGCAGGCCCCATGGGCCCGATGGGCTCCCTCAGCTTCACAGGACCCCAAGGATGCCGAGCATGCATAAAGGTGGACGTAAAGGACAACATCAAACTAAGCACACCAACAAGTGAGATTTCTAAAAGAAGGAATCAACATTTACTAATCCTTTGGATAATGCAGAACCCAAATCAGGATTTATATAATCTCCACAAGATACAGATCGTGTCGCTGTGAGTAAAGCAGAATGTTTTCTCTCTGCTATCTCGTAAAGCAAAGCAGTAATCCTCCTGCACTGCAGACACTATGCCGACTCGACTGCACACTTGTCCAGCAAGTCTAGGACAAAATCACATGCAATTCCTTCTTGTGCCTCAACTGGGCTGGGAAGTGGACGTGTTTACATTTAGCTGCAAACGCTGAATTCGTACACCACGATAGTTATAAGGAAAATTAACCTTTTCACCAACTTCACATGTAACCATGGTGATACGAGTTGGTTGCAAATTTTGTTTAATGAGACCAGTGTACTCAGAAGGCTCTGGCACTTCAAAGCCCGCTCCAAAGCTGTCTGAGCACTCTGCTGAACTCCTCTGCTGCGGGCAGCGAGGCGCAGTCTGCTGAAGCTACAGCCAGTGGGGTTGCTTTTTATGCACGCTAGTAACACTTCCAATTTTAAATAGACTTGTATGCTAGATGGGCAGACTTACTTTTTACATCTTGATAGCTACTTGGCTGAAGTAGATAAACACAGAACAGGCAAACTGGGTAAGATAACATCGGAGACACAGGAAAAGGAGGAAGAACTTTAACTGAAGCTTTTTTGTGAAATAGCATCTCATGTTCTACAAAAGCATTATCTAACTATAGCAGAAAAGGAAATTTTATTTACAGACAGAATAATGTTTTGGAAAAGTTCCAAATATAAAGACTTGCAAAGGGAATGTTAACAGATTCAGAAAACTAAGTGATAGAGAAATGGGAACCTCCTCAAGCCTTCTTCACCTGAGATGCTCATTTCTACAAGCACCCAACCAGGAACAGAAGCTTGCTCTTTCATCCTTACTTCAGACACACTGCTAGAATCATTGGGACAGTTTCTGGGGGGAGGTTAACTTTTGCATGTCACAAAGCTGAATTGATCAAATATGTTTCATATATAACAGTTTTAATATCATATGCAAAAAAAATAAGAATAATGAGTACTTACTCCTGTACTGACAAGAGACAGCATAATTCTTTCATTTAAGGCTAATGTTTCTCCTTGCTTCATCTTGATTCTCTTCTTATCTAAACATTTCATTGCATACCTGAAAATATTAACCATTCAGAAAAAGCACCAAAAAATAAATTCCTCCTATACTCAGTATTATTCACTAGAAATTATGCGATGCTTATTTTAAGTATCCTGCAAGCAGGCTCTTTAAACACTTCAACATGGTACTAAAAACACATCATTACATGGCTAAACAAAAAAAGCTCCAAAATCTCACAGAATTAAAACATTTTCAACAGAAGCCTCCTCGGAGACAAATGTGCTCTGACAAATAGTTCTGTGTCCAAACAACCACAGTGATAAAGGAATTACATATGAAATACCCATTTTTCAATACCTACAAGCAAGGATTTGCAGCAGGAATTAAGTAACAGAGACCCTATCACGGTTCTAGTTAATTTTTACAATTTAAACTCTACCAGGAAAGCAGTATCTTGAGTACACACTGAGTTTTTTTAATAGGTTTATGTTTTTTAAGTTTGTTTTCTACTCCAAAAATGTTAGATATAAGAAAGCAAGCTTTTTAATCTTCTACAATCTATTACCAAAAAAAAAAATAATACAATTTTGCTAAAAAACATATGTTACCCTAACAACTGTCAAACAAGTAGGATGCAATACAGTCTGTGGGTATTTTTTCAAAACATCAGGTGAACCTACTATCAGCCAACAGCAGAGAAGGACAGGTATGTTCCTCCACGGAAGAGTTCTAGACAGTGACAGCCATGGATTTTTAGGGCAGGGCCATTCATTTTAAAATAAGCTCGGGAGAATACCACATTGCAGCACTGCATCAGTGCTACCGACTGCCTACGCTGCGACAGCTCTGCTCAGAACCAGGGCCTCGTATCACCTTCGCTCTGCACTTCGCCACCAGCGCTCCCAAAAAAGCCACATCAGTACTTGCCATGCATGTGTTGTGAGTGGGGAAGAGTGAGCGTACTGGAATCTGGAGTTTCTAAAACAGGGAATTTATTCACAGCACGTGCTCTTGCTGAGAAGTCAGTAGACGAGGACTATAAATAACATTTCACACGCTACCCTTTACTTAGCTTTGACGTCACTGCTCCAAGTGAATGACTGGGGCCGTTTCAGGCTGATTGAAATCAAGTATCTCATTCTTCTATCAGGTTACACGCTCACAAAGCGCTGCTGTCCCTCTCCCTCTGGACTGCTTTCTGAATTGTATCTCTGCCCCCTATCTACATGTCCTTGAAGGAGGTGATGTGAAAGAAGCCTCAGGTGTATCTTTGTGGGTTAGTGAAACACCGATGGCATTTACCTTGGAGGGGTGGCTTCCCAAGCTCCTTGCAGGCAGTAAGTGCAGCAGAGGCAGCCATCTAGAGTGGACGGGATCTGGATTAGGGATGGGTAAACAGGTTTGGATTAAGAAAGAACTAAACCAAACCTCTACCCAGAAACCTAATCTAAGGTTTCACTTCAGATTTGAAAAAGGTCGGCTTTCCCACATTTCACTTTCCTTTACTCTATTTTTACCTAAGAAAAACTGTCCTTTGCTTCCCCTGCTAGTCCCAAGGTTTATCCACCTCCTGCCATAGCAAAACTTGGCATGAAAATGGCTGGGAACCTGAGAACTACCTCTTCAGGGTGGATGCCTACTCAGTGTGGCTCACGCTGAATAAGATGTTTATTTTTGTACATAGACAAATTAATGAATTATACATGGACCAAAATAAAAAGTACCAAAGCAAGAATAGAGACAGTATTGTTAGTACTAGTATTAAGATAAATACTTGAGTGATCACTGCAAAAATATGATAGCAACATTAAGATGTCCTCCACTGGTTAATAGCTCAAAACTGTATTATTACCAAGGATGCTAAGCACACACAATTGCCAGTGAAGCCAGCTGTAACTGCAGAGATTTGGTGCTTCAAACATACCATGCTTATGTAGAATAGAAAAGGTGTAAGGATGGTCCCTGGACTAAAATTGTTAGGAGAAGAGCAAGATGAAAGAAAAAAACACAAAACAAACAAACAAACATCAAGAACAATTTGTTAAATCAATGCCCAGATGTTCAGAATAGGACAATAATGTCTAGAAATTGAAATCTGTTGATAAGGAAAAGTGTGTGAATGGTAAGACCAGAAAAAGAAAAAAATTAAACACAGAGTTGATCTTGGAGTTCCCACCAAGATCTCTATTAAACAAAATCCAACACTGGAACTATGTTCTTCCAAATGTAATCAAGCATCACTGCTATTGCCAGTTAAACAAGTGCTCATCAGGGCAGAAACTTATGCAATTACACAGATCTGAAGTACCATATTCAGTCTCTGCCCAGACAAGACCCTACAGACTGACCAACGCTGAGGTCATATTCCTATGTCATCCCCTAACACTGTGTTAGCACCAACGAGGTGATGGGATTTGCTGCAAGAACAGCAGCCTTCAGCAGAAGGGAGATAACACCTCACAGTCACCACGGTTTCCATAAAAATATCATTCAGCACCGTTAGGCTCTGGTCCAGGAAATCATTTAAGCACATACTTAATTTTAAACACATGTGCAGTCTCCATTAATTTTGACAAGACCATTTAAATGAAGGACATGCTTAAGAACTCCACCAGACTGAAGCCCTGCTGCATGGCACATAACGGGATCAAATATCAAACAAAGCTTAAAGATGATCCAGAAATCTGAACCTCTTGGGATAAAACTTAATTAGGAGGAAACATACAGTAATTTGACACTGCTTTGCAGTGATTTTGGAAGCAATGACTGGAAGGATTTCCTTACATAGTTCAGAGTTTACAGCTATCTTTAAAATAAAATGTGTATGTACTCACATTTTTCCAGTGTCTGCTTTTCTGCAACCATACACTTCACCAAATCCCCCTCTTCCAATTATTCTATGTACACTAAAATCATTCATGGTCAGCTGTAAGCAGGGGAGGAAAAAAAGAAAAAAACAGACCAGTCTTTCAGTAAGAGGCTTAACTATAGACATTTATATTGCATTTATTGTTTAGGGAAAAGAAGCTCTATTGTTTTTATTTCAACATACTTGCAAGCAATGCTGTGTGGAGTACAACAAACAGCAAGGCAAACGAGACTGCTCTTGCCTAAGACTGACAATCTTATAATGAAGCCTGCAGAAGAGGAGGGCTATTCTTATGCAGTTGTACAAGAGCAGTGCACAGGGACAAAAGCAGAGGCTGAGGTAAGGCATGCTGGGGACAATGCTGGAGCTGTGGGAAACAGGAGACAGGTGGCGTGGTGCTGTGAAGAAGCAATTCAAGCAGTTCAGCTTCTTCCAGCTATTATAAAAACCATACAGCTATTAACCAAGAGAGGCAGAAGGGTTGTCCAGAAAGGAACTGTGAGGACTGCACATCTAAGAATAGAACAGCGGATCAGTAACATTCACTGTACTTCTTGATAAGGCCTTTTAAGCAGCAGTATTCAAAACTGATCATTTTCTTTCTTATATCTGCCTTTGACAAGATAAATATATGTGTAAGTACTTACATGAATATTTAGCTCCACGTTTTTCCATTGACAGAATCTAGTAAACTTGTCACTGTAGAAAAAAAAAGGTTTAAAAGTTAGAAAAAGTCAGTACTCTGATATTGAAAATAAAATTTGCAATTACATATGTTGTGATCTTTACCAAATGACAGCCTTCCTTTTTAAGGACTGCAATCTTACCCCACCAAAAAAAGGCAGCACAGATTTAATACTTCACATCCTTATAAGAGAAAGCTATCAGATAAGATCATTGCTGTAAGTGCTCAGTATGTTCTTAATCTCTCCTCCAGCATGTTTATTTGTTTTTTAAAAATTAAAAACTAACTTAGGAATTTACAATCAAATTTCATAAAGAGACAGGTAATTATAGGAATTGGACATAACAAACATTTAAATTATATAAAGACAAAGATAATTATAAGAAAACAGAGGCAGCTCTGTTTATGTTAATGAACCTTTACATACTTTGAGAAATGTTTTAAACCCATATTTATCTTAAAATGGGGGGAAAAAATCCCACAAGGTGTCACCAAAATAGTTTCCTGTTTCTACATAAATAATTAAGTCTTTATTTTCAAAGGAATAAATAATAGTTCCATGGAGACATTTTTACAGTTACTTTCATCTGACTGCAGACAACCACCGCATCATTTTACACCGTGTACTTGACTGCAGCTGGATGAGAGCTGCACTACAGACCCTGCACATACACTCAGCTCCTCCAGCATTAGAGGGCTGAGCAAGGTCTATGCCCATTTTCCTTACCATACTTTTCCTGCCGAATTGCAAGGTGCTCCAGCACCAAACAGAAATACTGGGTCTTTCGGTCACACGCAAGAGATGGCTACCCCTGAGATCGTCCCATAACAACACAGTTCTGTGTTTTTAAATCTTTAAGTTCAAACTGCAATCCATTATTACTGCTACACGGAGCAACAGAATTATCTACAAATAAAATTTTGCCTCTGATACATCCTGACATTAATCTTGATATACAACAAAGCCAGTCATTTGCAAAGCCTACTGATAATACACTAAGCAACCATTACATGAAGGTTACTAAACATTTTTAGCTTTATTTTACAGCAATACTTAAGGGACCTGACTGCCTGCTACAGTAGGTAGAAAGTTCACATAATAGGTCACGTCCATACCTTTCCATGAATTTTTGAAATATTTTTCCTCGGAGGCTATCACAAATTTCTTCTATATATGGCTAAAAAAGGATTAAGAAACACATTTAATAGTTAAGTAGACAATAAGCTGATTACACAACCCTACCCAACACACACAATTCACACGCCAAGTTTTGGGAACCTCTGAAGTTCACAAGCCAATGTCTGGTTTGGAAATCTGCAGTGACTCTAACTCTATATGCTATTCAGATTTCTTCCACGCTGTACATCAGCACTGCATAACTACAGCATTTACTGTGTTTGCCTTGAATAAGGCTAAGTGAAGCATTTAGCCTTCATTTAGCTTTCTGAGTCTGAGCAGGTGCTCTGAAGTCAAACACAAAATATTTTCATGAGCCAGAAAACCTTAAACATCTCCCTTGTGGGGAGCTGTGTGAACCCTTTGTACAGCACCTATCTACTGACAACAGCTTCACAAAGCAATCACGGTACAGTTCTTTCAGCTATTTGAGCAGAACACCTGGTTGCTCCTGTGCAGCCTGTGCTTGCCAGAGCTGCTGCCACCCTTCATCTTTCTGGTGTTCCTCTCAGACCTCAGAACGAAGTCAGCACCTTCAGTTCACAAGTGACTTTTTCTAAGGAGAAATACTTTCTCTTGATGCGTGATGGCACGCAGTCATCTCAAATCCCAACCCAATTAGCAGTGAGAGATAACTCAAGCAATGTAGTCATCAATTTGTCAGTTCACCTAATTGCAACATTAAAAACAGTTCACTGAGCAGGAAGAAAAATCAGGCAGGGGCAATCTGCACATTTTTGCAATATATAAGAATACTTAGGATCTACATCAAGGAAATTGAAGCTTATATGCATCCCACGATTGATGAGGTTCATTATCTGCACAAACAAACTGGTGTAAGGCAACTAACTATAAAAGTTAGCAGAACTCTGAATTTCCTGTTTTCTACCGATCTGTATTAGAGCTACAACAGTGAAAAAGTGCACTTTTCATTTATTTCCTAAAGTAAATAAACTCATAAAACATGAATAATTTTGCAAATAAGCCAGGATAGCACTTCTTATATTCAAAGAGAGGATATGCAAATCTTATACTCTCTTAACAATTCAAAATTTTAGAAAGATTTTTTTTTTAAAGCACCAAAAATTTAATGGTAAAGAAACTCCCGTTTAAAAAGGTAACTTCTGATTGGATTTTGTATTGTGGAAAGACAAAAATGAGCAAGTTAGTAGGAATGCTTAATTCCTCACCTTAATTAACTATAAATAAATATTTTTAAATCAAAGAAAAAGGAAAAACGTTTTCAAAGATTTTACATTACCGTAACATTAAGGCAGATTCTCCACTAAACAGCCTGGTTTATGCTAACAAGAAGTGTATCTTCCTGATGTAAAGTGATTTACTCTAAACCGTTTAATGGCTTAAAATTACAGAATTTTGAAAACTATTCTGTTCATACACCAAGGTATAGTAAGCTTTCATAACTGTGCTTACAAATGTTTTAGATACAAAGAAGAGTAATTTATAATTTTTATTCAACATAGAGAAATGTACCAGTATCACTATTACAGAGAATATTTACCAGTACCATTTTATTGTCTCCTGAAGTATTATGCACAAAGTCACTTACTGTCAAATAAGTGAAGAAAACTTCAACAGACTGTCTTAACCTCACCTGAAAAAGGCTGGCTGGCACTTGTTTCTTGGCTAAATGTGTTTGTACATGATCTACAGCTTGTTTCGAGAAAGGCTTTTGGAAAAAGAAAAACAAAGATTATCAACTCAGCTGGAAATGTTTCATTTATGGTTTACAGCACTGTTCTTTTAACCATATGAAAAGATAAATATACATAATTTAGAATGAGTGCAATATAGCTTCTCTGAAGTATATTGTTGTAACATTTGTAAAATGATGCAGGAAAACAATTAGTCTAAAGCTGGAAAGCAGGAGTGGGGAAAATGAGAAGAAGGGAGATAATGCTAGATGATGCTATTTTGACAAATTCATTAAAAAAGAAAAAAAACATATACAGGGACAGTTCTAGATAAAAAGAGCTGAGGTGGACTTTTCACTACTACAGAGACAGAAATGCATGCTTGACAACAGAACTGCTTAAACCCTTCATCCAAAGAAACCACGCAACTAGAGTAAAACACACTGCAAATTTGTCTTTTAGATAAGAGCAAGTCGAAGTGTTAAATACAGCTCAGTGGGCCAAAGCTTTAGCTGGAGGAAATGCGTGCTTTCATTGACTCTGTCAAAGCTGGATCTGTCACAACACAGCCCCATGTCTTTAACTTGCCATATTGCAGCTAAAAAGTGCATTGTCTCTAGTTCAGCATGAAAGACTGCTTATCAAACAAATCCAAAGAGAAAAAGCTCGTGTGATGGGTTTCAGACACAATATAAAACTTTGCTCTGAGCTTCCAGGGATATTGGAGATCAACATCTCCACTGCTCTGTAGAGCCTCGCCGCTCACATTTCTTTGAGCTTTGTGGGGCACAGGGATGTTGTGGGTTGGGACAGGTTAATGCACACTAAGTGTGCATAGACACACACCTACACCCACAAACTGTGCTCATTTTACCGTATTTTACAATAGAGATTTAGTTTAAAGAAATACAGATCTCCAACTATTTCCTTTGCATACCACCAAATTTAACCAACCTTGGTGGCACACACCACCACTTTACACTTCAATGCTGAAAAAAACAACAAAAACCCACACTGAATTCAGCCAAGCCCAGATCCACGGGTTTCAAACCAAAATCCACAGCAACATTAGCACTTGCAGAAACGATTCATTCTGCAGCAGTTTTACTTGTTTTCTGAATGAACTAGCAGTTATTTTGTACTTTCACTGCTGTCAAGCTCCTCCAGCAAGGCAAACAGCAGTGTGAAATTTGGGGATACGCACGTGTGAACAGGACAGGAGCTCCTTCATGATGTAAGTGTCGTAAATTTGCCGACTTCTGGTCAAACGCTCATCCTCAGAATCCAGTTTCTCATATTCTTTTATCTGCAATACCAGAGAGAAGGAGCCGTCAGATGAGTACATTTTTAATACTTTTCACTCATTTGGTAAAAACAAGACTTTGCTTTGGTTAAAGTTTTATTTCACTTTATTGTCTTCTTAGGTGAGACTCATAGGAAAAAGCCACATGCAATACCATAGCTACGAGTGACGTTACATTTCCTTTCTAATTCTTTTTTTTATACAAGGAAACTCATTTGCCTAAAACTCCTACGATGCTCTATGTTCTCCACCTGAGAAGGGCCACCCTGACGCAGTGACTTCCCCCTGCTTTGAGTTTTCCCTGCACACCCCGTGCAGCTGGGCCAAGCAGGCAGCGCGCACCAAGCAGGCACAGCAGCAGCACTGCAGGTCTTCTTCCAGCTGCTCAGCCCATGGATGGAGGGCACTGGCCTTGCCCCTGTAACACTCGAGAGCACTGACTCCTCGAATTACTTCTCTAGATGCTCTGAATATCCACCGCACAGCAGCACGAGCCCTTCCCAGCTGCGCCCTGCTCCAGGTGCCCATGGCACGCCGGGTGCCGATGTCCGAGAGTGGACCCAGCGTGCTTCAGAGCCACCCGCAGCTCAGCCACGGGCTGCACCTGAGCCCTGCGTGTGGGGAACAAGATGACTTCAGAAGATACACCAGGATTCTGCAGGTGTGAGCAGTGCTCAGCGTGCCCATGGGAAGCAGCAGCGGTCCCACGGGGCCAGCTCGCACATTAAGGCGGCTGGGGCACCGCCACGCTCCCCGGTGCCAGGGTTTCCTAGGGTCAGTAAGGATTTAAAAAACGTGTTCTGCCTCCGTTTCACAATAAACTTTTGTTGTTGCTGTTCTATCATTCAGAAGCTGCTCCACTTACAGGATGAGCTGTACTTTATAGCTCTTGAACAGGTCTCCATGTGACAAACTCGCAGCGATCTGTCTTTGAAGGTGGAACACCGTAATTAAGGCAGTGTTTTTCCAGCTGTAGGCCTCTTGTTTGCTGACAACGATAAGGCAACAGTTCTACCACAATTCACCATCTGTGACTACTTCCCCCTTGGGATCATTTTATAATTAAAATGATTCAAAACATCTTTGCCAAAGAAATGTTTTTTTAATTAATGCAATGCCTCGAAATAATTAAAAGTACCAGAGAAACCCTGATGCATTTCACGTGAACGCAACCTGCTGCCCTCCAGACTTTGGCTTTAAGCTGACAGCACCTACCAGCTCCTACCAGCACCTACAGGCACCTACCAGCACCTAACAGTACCCCGTGGCCCCGCTGATGCCATCAGGTTTTACAATCACAAGCTGCCTCTGCTCGCTGCATCTCCCTCGGCACCACTCAACCCAGAGGTACCATACAGTGCCATCAGGGATTTCAGTGCCTCCCCAGCAAACTTCAGCTCACCTTCAAGAAGCATCTGACAAAGTATCTTCTGAAATCAGAACGTGTTGGTTTTCAAGCACCTTGAAGCTCTTTTTTTTTCCTTTTTTTTTTTTTGAAACCGATCTGGATGAATCACTCATGCACTTAAATGCCTGATCGTGACTTAAGCTGCAGTGATGTGAAATCCCTGGAGTACGGAGCCCTTCTACATCAAGTGATTTTTAATGTAGCAATGTACTCAAATTATTTTACATGTAATAAATGCAGTAAGTAAATCAAATATATAAAAAAAAAAAAGAGAAAAGGTTCTGAATCCAGTATGTCACAGTAGAAAACACAATGAGCCTCTCTTTAAATATCTTTAATGGGATTTTTCTAAAAGTGCATGACAAAGCATTTAAAATCTTTTTAGGCAACACTTCGCTAATAACCTAAAAATACAATTTCAAATTGTTTCAGAGATAAAGAGGTAGCTAAAAATATCTTGCTAAACAATCTGCTACAACTTGCCTTTTTGATTACTTATGACAGTGACATCTTCAGCGTATAAAAAGATGGAAACGAAGGAAAAAAAAAAATCCCCCTTTACTGAAAGCAAGTGTCTAATTTGAGTGGGGGAACAGCGTATCACTAAGGATTTATCTCCAAACTGATACCAGCTTACCCTATTTTGTGCTGTTAGCCCACTAGCAAGAGGTATTTTAAACTCATCAGCTTGATAGTAATCCAGACAAAAGGTTATCTCAGGCGGCACTTCTAATTAACACAGAGCAATACGGGCTGTATTTTAACAGCACGCGTGTGTGTGTGTTAACCAGGACCAGCACCTGTGATAGCATTAGTGACAGCCCTGTACCAATGGGGTGGGAGGACGTCGCCAGCACCCTGCGTGCCCCTCGGGGTGCCCTCTCCCACCTGCAGGACTCCACAGGGTGTTTGTGCTGCCAGGGGGATGCCCAAGAAATGCCAGGAGTTGGCACCAGCCCCCTCGAGCAATGCCATGGGCAGCTGTAGCTTGGTTTCTTTTCTATAGCCAGAGGAAGGTGTGAAGCACTTGAGAGCACACTCCAGTTGCATTGCTTTCTCTACAAGCCCCGGCAGCCTCTCAAAATCAGCTCCAGACAAGAGGGCATCATCCATCCATGCTACGAAGAAAGAGGCGCCCCGTGGCTGGGCACGGGGAAGGCTTCGGTAGGTCCAGTCTGACTGCAACTATTCTGTTCTAAAAACTCCAGCAGTAGCTTTTAAAATGCCTCGCTAACTTGAGTTTAATAAGAAGATACAGTTTCAGAATATGCAAATAAAACCACTGCCAGAAGTTGAGCAATTTTTTCCTGCAAATATTCCATTTTCTGAATCTTAACCATTTGCCCAATAGAAGGCAAAAAAATCACCTGCACCCCTCTCATAACATAAGCTCGACAGATCAACTGGATGCAAGCTGTATCACTTCTTGTAAGCCTCTTGCACTTGCTTAGAATGATAGTTTTGCTCCTTTCCAAGTGTTACCATACAGGACATTGTCTCTTGCACATCGACCATCCCACCGTGAAGCTGGAACAGCCCAGGGCACCGTGCGGCCTCGTGTGCCCCTCCTGCCCTGCGAGCAGCCCCCCTGCCTCCCTCCCAGCCCCGCAGCTCAGCCAAAGGCAGCTTACCTCCTCATAAAACTTCAGCTGAGGGACAGCTTCATCGATTTCATTCATGCAATAGTCTTTAAAAAGCAAAAAGCCTGAAAAAAAAAAAAAAAAAGGATTTTTTTTTTCCCCCAGAGGAAAATGTAACATTACCATGAAAACCTGTAAAAAAGGATACAGAAAACCTCTGGTGACTTGATGGACTGCGTATACCTGTGTAAATATCCCTAATTGCCACAGCTCAGGGATATTAATTATCAAGCGAGTCTACAGCACTCTGAACAGAGAAGGATGGTAAAGCTCACTCGTCTCCCAGAGGTATATTAAGCACATTCCAATTTCCACCTGCTGAGGACTTTATGAGATGTTTACATAACGCACGGAAATATTCCATTCCTCTTCACCCGTCAGATCCTGGAGGTTTTTTCAGAGCAAAAGCAGGTATTACCCACGGTGGCTTTTTTGTTTGTTTGTTTTTAACTAGAATTGCCTACTTTAGTGATAAAAACCAGCCACTTCTCCGTTCTCGTTTTCCAATTGCTGGTTAACGTTACCGCTAATGGATTTTATAGCCCAGCAAGCGACATCAGAATCTTTATAGCTCCTTCGCAGGGACTTCACCGCACGTCCTCTGCAGCCTGCTGATGAATATTTTCCATCAGGAGCATTTTAGGCCCTGTCCCCTGGAAGCACGGCCCTTCTGCTGCCCCTGCTCTCCCCTTTCTCTGCAGACGGGGTCTGCAGTCACCGCTGCCCGCGTGGGGCATCTGCAAGCCCCCTGGAGCTGTAACTGCATGCTTTCAGCCCATTTCACAGACAATATTTTCCCTTATTTAGCATTACTATTTGCTCTCTCAAGTCACACCCAACTTTTGGGGTAAGGCCATGAAGCTGTCGGCCAGGGCACCAGGCAGCAGCAGGATGCGACCGGGGCCGGGCTGGGTGCTGCCGGCCACATCCTGCTGCCCCTTTCCCACTCACAGAGTTATACCCAACAGATTTTTTTTAATTTTTATTTTTTAATTAAACATCATTGCAATTTAAACTTACGGCAAAATGGTTCTACCAAAAAAGCAGCACATCATTGCGTGGTCAGCTACAAAATACTACAGCCACCTACCAAGCCTCGTGTTTTCCATAGCGTACCAATCTTTTAAAAAATGCAGAGCCCACTTCAGCACCATGCAGCAGCTCTGCTGCAGCGCACAGGAGGGCACTTAAGGGCCAGCCACAAATTCTGTGCCCTTTCTTTCCACTCACTGCCATCTGATGCTGTCAGAGACCCAAGGAAAACAAATAACAAACTGCTCAGGAGCATCAGTCACAGAGGACAAAGCAACACTGATCAGGCAGACAAAATGTCTAATTTATGCATAATTAAAAGATTTATCGGCTTCTTGGTAGCCCCTCTAGCTATATCTGGATCCCAGGTTAAATTTCCTATTAGCAGAGCTTCTTTTCCTGGGGACCCCTTGATTTAGTCATAATTAGATACCAAACAAGGGATTATGGCCAGACAACTCCAATACTCGTTAAGCTGATTAGGATGATACTTTGAAGATCATACAAACTGGGTTTTCTTCTCTAAATAAGGAAAGAAATCCAATTAAGGGATTCCCTTATAAGATTTTGCAAACTTTCTAATTATTCCCACCAAAAAGAATCATACTTGAAATATTTTATAAACAATTGAGGACTCCTAAAAACCCAAACCGAACCCGTTTGCTATTCCTTGACAGCCATTTGCAGTGACAGTGCCTGTGTTGTTTGTTTGCTCTTAGCGCCTGTCTGGGTTGCAGCTTGGCTGGCAGAGCTCTCAATGAGGCTGCCCAGTGCCCGCAGAGTCCCAGAGCATCCCCGCCGCCTGTCTGGAAACCAAGCACACCCCGACCCGCTCGTCGCCAGAGGATGACACATTCTGCCCCGAAATGCACGCAAGTTGTTCTCGCTAGAGAGCACAAATTTTCTGGCATCCCATTGTCGGCACTGGAAACACGGCATAAACCCGATTTGGTGCAAATCCGAGACAGAAATTGTGTATTTCTGGATCACGCAACAGTGCCACTCATGGACCTAAACCTAACTCATTAACTCTTATTTTACACATGATCGAAACATAAGCAGCACAGAGCAAAATAGTGCTGAATAGACCGAACTTTTATTTGGACAATGAACCAAAGAAGATTACAGTCGGGTAATTAAGAGACCGAAGAGTGGCACAAACAGCAATGAATGCAGTGAAAGAAAAATCCCTGGCGTGTTCCCAGCTACTGGCTCCTTACCAAAAAAACCCACAAACAAAATAAACCCACAAAGACAACTGTGGGAGGGGTGTGAAAATATAGCAACACACATTTTCAACAATGCCATTCCAAACATTTTGGCCCTGTTCAATTGGACAGAGAACAAGGAACAATGACAGGCTTACGCTGGCTGCATTAGACAGACCTCTTCTCACTAAGATACTTATTTTTTTTAATTGCACTGCTGTCTTAAAAAAAGAGACATCCAAAAGAAGAAGTTAGAAACCATTATAGATCATTAATGTATCAGCTACTCGCCATTATCTTTGTAGGAAAAAGAAATAAATTCACTCCCAGTAAAGAAATACTGTTTGATAACAGCTTGACGTAAAAAATTGATGTTTCTTCCTTTCAAAAACCCATTGACTAGGAGCATTTACACACATATATATTGAGGCACACTGCACACACAGATGCACACGCACGTTACACAGTCACTAAGAAGCATTTCCCAAGACACATCTCTCACAAAGCGAGGAATGCCGAATGTCACCACATACAAGTGGCAAACCCAAAGCCAGAGCCTTTCTCTGGGGGCCATCAGACAGCAGCAGAAAGTCACTGCATCACAGAACCACATCCCTTCAAAGAAAGGTTGCTGGTTTTTGGAAGATCTGCTCTAGCCAAACCAGGAGGAGGATCGGGTACCGTAAGCTTGTGATGTGCACGGCTGTGTGGCTGTGGAGGCAGCTGGAGGAGGCGAACCCACAGGATGGGATGGGATGGGATGGGATGGGATGGGGATGGGGATGGGGATGGGGATGGGATGGGATGGAATGGGGATGGGAGGACAGCAGGAAAACTTCATTTCTATGGGTAACAGGTCAGAGGCTGATGGTTAGGCACAAAGAAGGATCCAGAGACTGTAAAAGACAGACCCCATCCTGATGGAAACCTTGTGGAGCCTGGAGGACAGGGATACTAAGGAAAAGTCTTTGGGGAAGCCTAGAAGCAAACAGATTGCCAAGCCAGGAGAACAATTTGTACTGACAGAGAAACAAACAATCGGAACCTGCGCCACCCAGTCATGAGCACAGCCCAAAGGAGTCTAAACCTCCAAATGTTATACACAATTCAACAGATCGTGGGTAAATTCTTCATGCAAGAAGCCCTATTCCCTGATTTCTATCCCTTCTGAACAATTGACCTTAAAATATGAACTCTTTCATGGCATGACTTCAAACACCAATGTGCTCCTCCTGCCCGTCCCCACAGCCCCGCTCAGCATCCTCCTGCTGTCCCGAGCCCAGGCAATCCCAGTGACAGCTCCACGCTCAGCACTACCAGCACTTCTGCTTCTCCTCCTGTCACATCCGTGGATCCTGCACTTCCACTGCAGCATAAAGGATACCTCTCTCTTCTTTCGCTGATGTTCTGAGATTGAGTGAAAAATTATTAGCCAGAAACCGTCGCTCGCAGATAATAGCAAAACTAATTGACAGAAGCAGCACTGAATAAGTGACAGTAGTTCTAAGAAGTTCAAGCAGAACTGACGAAAAGCACAATAAGCACAGTTAACTACACACGTAAAAATAAGAACAGAAAGCAGGAATTAAAAAAATGATAGCGTTAAGTAACAGATAAAAGGAACCAGCAATTATTTATGAAATAAAGATGTTGACAGCTTTTGGCTTTAAAGATTTCTTCTATACTATATAATTTCTGCAACAATCAGATCGCTAGTAGTAAAGGAAAAATAAATACATTTTTTAAAGCTTTTCCTGGTAACACCGAGGTGATGGATGAAATCAGCAATACAGACGTGAGAACAAGGCAGCACCCGGCTCCCACCCAGCTCCAGGACAGGAATTTTTTCACATTTTCTTCTTATGGACAATCCCGTACAGCTAAGTGTGCCAGATGCCATTATCTGCAGTAAATCTGGTAACAGACAAGACATCTTTCAGGGAGGACGATGCCTGAGGTTTGCAGCTCGGCGTTGGCTCGCGAGCCATGCACTGTGAAGCTGCAATGTGGCCCTCTCCTCTACAGTTTTAATTGGGAAACGCTGCCCTCTCGGCTGGTTGGGGTTAAAGCTCCTTCCAGCTTCTGCCGTTTGCCACGGTCTAAAGGTCACCTCTACATTCCTGATCTTCACCAGAATGTCAATTAATTGAGAGCACAGAATAATAATAATAAAATTAATGAGGAACTCTGTAATAAAACAGCCTTGGAAAAAAAACCTACTTATTTAATCCTAGCTGGAATTTCATTAGCATCTGATTCAAATACCCTTTTAACAGGAGTAAACAAAAATCTTATTAAAACAAACAGAAGTGACTAGGTAGGACAGCCGGGCTAAAAATAGGTCCTTTTAGCCCTGATGTAAGTATTCAATATGCCACTGCCTGCAAGGAAGCTGCATCTATTTACAGCGGACCTGAACGTGGTCCAAAGTGCTGATGTAGACTCTTTCTAGTAAGCAAACTTGCAAATTAGAAAACAAAAATACCAAGCTGTTCCCAAACCCTGGCTAAACGTGCTGTGTATAAATACAGCATAATGAAAGGCAAATGGGCAGTGACATGGGCACTGTGCTCGGTGAGGGCTCGCTGCCCATCAGCTCCTGCCCCAGACAGGAGCAGCTCCCACCCGAGCCTCGCCAGGACACATGGACACTGCTCATCACAGCACGGAACATGCAGGTTTGTCCCTCATTTGGGGCACTTCCCAAAGGTCCCTCCCTCCAAGAACCCTCCTGATCCACAACCACTTCCAGCACCAGATCTGGGTTTTGGGCACAGAAAGTTAGGGACAGAGGTCTATCATCAAAGCACACAAAAACAGTGACTCGAACCTGCCTGCAGTTGTTACGGAAGATCCAGTCAAGTTCAAAATCTCGTTCTGTGTGGTACCTGTGCTCAGTTGCCATAGCACAGGATAATTAAGACCACCTAAAAGCTCCAGAATTGAGACAACCAACGATTTCCTTGTTCAGGAACAAAGAGGCTTGCTACTACCCGGGAAAACTCATCTGCGTAGGAATCACAGCTTTGGCTAGGTACAAAGCCACAAAAAATCTCACAGCCCAGAAGGCACCACAGATTTCTCTACTATTTTTTCCAATTACGAGCTATTTGCCTTTAACCTATTTTTTCTATTAAAGCCTAATGTACGTTCACTTTTCATTAACAATAATAGATCACAAATTAAAACATAACTGCGCATAAAACGCAGGGTAAAGGAACAAATTATATTTTACAAGACAGCACTTGCATACAACGGTGACAAGCACGGAACAATTTTCCTAGAACAGAAGCTAACTGAGCTGAAATTAGTCTGCAAGCTGCCAGGTAGCTTGTTTAATAACTTCAAAAATCAGCACAGGAAAATAAATTTTGGCTAAAAAGTTCCAAGTGTCCCTAAAGACTATCCTTACTTCTGGGCATGTTTTCCAATGGTCTTAAATTCTGCATGAGCACAGCATCACCTCGCTATCCCTCCAGCATGCCCATTTCAGACACTGAGCAGTATTCCCAGGCTGTCAAATCTCTGTCAATATTGGCTTACAAGGTAGAGGCTCTTGAAGCGCTAATACAGCAACTTATTGGGAGCATTCAGCTCTTATTCTGCTTCAGCCCCAGCAGAGCAGGTCGGAGCACAGCCCTGGATTGCAGAATCTGCATTTTAAATGAGGCCGCCACGGTCTGCCCTGGCCTCGAGTTCAGTGCCTCCAAAGGGCAGGACCAGCAGCTGTCAGGACGTCAAGTGGTGGCACGCCAATTCAAACGATGAAAGGAATTGTAAGGAGAAGGGGAAAATGCTTTATTTTTAACACATCGCTGCAAATCATTTTTAGAAATTGATGTCTATGCTTCGCT
Source organism: Anas platyrhynchos (assembly GCF_047663525.1). Classification (NCBI taxonomy): domain Eukaryota; kingdom Metazoa; phylum Chordata; class Aves; order Anseriformes; family Anatidae; genus Anas; species Anas platyrhynchos. The sequence goes on from NC_092602.1 coordinate 1,196,028, forward strand.
CGCTGCAATTGCCTCTGATCTTTGCCTCAATAAAAAAAAAAAAGGCACACTTATCATCTTGGTGAGAGCTTTGTGAAATGCACCTCTGAATTTCTGAGCATACAATAGATCACTTTTCAAAGCCAAGAAAAGAACAGAATGGGCAGAACCTACCTCTGAGCCACATTTATTATGTATGGTTCATACTCCGGCCTCCCCAACGTTCAGAATCCCAGCTGACAAAAGGAGACCGACACGTACATTGGAAGTGGGGTATCAAAGGCACTGAATGCATCAGAGGTGGGGGACAAAATATGGGTGCACATAACAAGTACCTATCTCTGTAAGACCTCAAAGTAAGATCCCTAAACAAAGATATGTAAAAACATTCTGATTTTTAACAGGACCACAAAATACAGCATGAAGCATTTCATTTCCATCAGTCAGTTGTTACAAAGAACATGGTTCAATTCCTTTACTAGAGCTCATCACGAAACAGAGGACTTGAGTTTTGTTCTTTTTTCACTTGCAAATACAAGAAACTCCCACCACTTTCACAAGTCTGTGGTATTAGCAGCTACCAGCGAGCTATTAGCAGGCTAACAAGTATCAGCAGCTTTAAAATGCCGTGGTGGTTGTTATTTATCCCCTCGTTCCCCACATCACAAGAATACTCAGTCCCTGTGAAGGATGTGACAGCTATGTTCTTGATCAATATTTTTCCGTGGTCCATCTTTTAACCATGCTGTAGGCAATGCCCCTGGTTACCGAAGAGCACACCGCTGCTTCTGAAGCATTGGAAGCCGTGCCCAGGTCGCTGCTGTGAATTATTTGACACACAAAGCAGGCTGGGGGTGCTTCTGAAAATGGGCGATAGGATCATTTAATGCAGACATGGAATAATTGTAGTATAGAATAATAGGGAACAACAACAGCAGAAGGGTTTTGTCACGTCTCTGGTGCCGATGTTCCCCTTTGCAAGCCCTGTTCAGGAGCTAAACCACTGCAAAGAAGCAAACCGCTCCACAACAACATCCAGGAGGACTTACACTGTGGCTGGTATCAAAACTCCACACCAGTGGTATTTAGTTAGTAAATACAGTGCTTAGTGAGGTAAAGAGGAGCAAAGCCACCCAAACGACAGCGACAGGGCGCAGAGGACTCTCCTGCATGAATTTCAGAGCTGTCCTCAGCTTCACCCTGTGCGGTCAGAGAGGAAAGCTGCTGAGAGCTGGGGAGCCAGAAACAGACAGCTCTCCTTCTCTGCAGACCTTCCCCTTCGAATCAAAGAAGTTACTGAAACGCTCCGAAGTGCTCTGTGCACGTCTGACCCCAGCTCCCCAGCACCCAGCCAGGCACGCATCGCAGAGCAGGGTATTTCGGCGGCACTGGCTGGACATAATGCTGTCAGTGGAAACGGGCCAGGAAACAGAGAAGCAACTACCCTATAAGGTTACTGTGCTGCTCCCCTCCAGCCTGAGGATTCGGAGGTCCGACGGTGCTCATTACTCACCCCTGACACTGCACCAGTGACGTCCTGCAGCAAGAACCTCGCGGCTCTGGACGAATTCCCTGGGGGCTGCAGGCTGTACTACATACACACCGTTCTTTTATAGGGCAGATATTTGTATGGAACCGTGGAAGCATTTGAAAGGCTTATAGCAAACACCCATGTCTGTTCCCTCATCCACAAATGAATTCCTCGGGCAACCGATAGCCACAGCTCTGCGACTTTCTGACTGCTGTAACTCTTAAAACCACTGCTGAAAGTTAGAAAACTTAACAGCTTCAGTAATTTATATTCCACTTACTGTACTCTTGGTACCCGAGCTTTTCTCCCCTTACTAATGAGTTATCCCACTGAGATGAACGAGTATTGCTGGCAGGACCAGAGAACCTGCTTCATTATTTGTACAGAGCTATGCAGGTAAATCTCATTAAAGTTGTTATTATGCCACGTTAAAGATGTGGAAAACTAATATTTACCTATTTCACAGTGGTGTTCTGAGGCTTAATTAGTCTGTGAATTGTTTCAAGACACATGGATAAAAACTCCACAGGAGTGCAACTGCTTCTGATTGACTGAGAAATTGCAGGGGGGAGGGAAATTGAGGTTGTGCGGTGTCACCGCGTTCTGCACAAGTAGGATATTGCATCAGAAGGGGGCTATGGAAGCTTAAGCGAGTGCAAGCAAATAGAAAAAAAGGTATTTAGAAAACACTATCTTTGGTGTGGAAGCAAGCCACAAGGATGGGTTTGTAACATCCAAGTTCAAAGCTCTCTACATGGGTCTTTGATGGAGCCCAGTGCCCTGCAGACACCTCCCCATCAGCTTGGGGTTTACTCTCTGATACGTGTTTTTGCTGAAAACTTTGAACATCCAAGTGAAATTTCTTGGATAAAATTCAGATAACTTGTAATTTGTCATCTCTATATATCTACACCCGTATATGTACACATTACGCTCATCACCTATCCCCTACAATACTACTTCTGGAGTTCCAAGTTTCTAGAGTGCTTTGAATTCTTAATAACCAAACCCCAAAACTGTGTAATTGCACTGCTCTCCTGAGATGAAGCCTGTTTGACTGTAATTTTCCCAGAACTGTACTGTATATAAATGTTAATACGTATTAGCATGTGTACATCATCTATTATGTGAAGTTCCAGAGGACAATATATATATTTTTCCTATTCTAAAGCTCTAACTTAACCTACAGTTCCACCAGGAATCAGACAACTCAGTATCATCAACATGTCCAAAAAGAAAGCCATGGGAGCATATCAGGCTGCATCCCAACAAAGAAATGCTCAATTATTTATGATCAGAAGAAAAAGGAAAACAAACACATACATTTTTTATATGGCTTTGGATACTATTTGTCCCTGACACACAAGGCAGACACCTCTGCCTGCAGGCAAAACACAAATAAAGTCTGCAGCAGGAAGCTTCATCACCATCCCTCTCAACGATCCTTCAATGTAATTCATGCAAGTGTCATGCTTATTTTACAATAAAGCAAAACAAAAAGTATACTGAGAGAAATGCAGCTTCCAGCAACATTTAAATGATGAGATAGGAAGTAGATCTTAAACCCAGCACTGATTCTGTGAAGGGTACGCATGCAGCAAGCAGAGGGGCTTGCAGCGTGCGCTTTTTCTCCCTTCGCATTCCTGCTCCAGTCTGGTGCAAGTGGAGCATCGCTGTTAAAGACCAGCTCCAGCGTGAAACATCTTACACGGACAGTTTCTGTTTCGGTTTACAATCGCACAGTTTCCGATATTTACTTGCGGTTTGGATTTTGCGTTGCTTTTAACCGATCACATGAACTGTCCAAGGAAAGCATGTGCTCAACAGGCTCGTAAAAGAATCCCGCGGACCATCCACAATCCAGGTTTTAGTCTGAACTTGAATTGAAAATAAGAAGTAACAGCAGAAAGAAGAAGATCGGTCTGAACAGCATTTTAAATATCCCTTTTTTGTTCGCCAGCTACTTCCTGATTTTGATGGAGCCCACTTCTGCGCGGTGGCCGTCCTCTCCAGGTCCGAAACGGAACCCCAGAAGAAAACCACTTGAATAAACACTCTGCCTTCTCGCTCTTGCAGAAACCCCTGCCAAGCACACAACTGCTTTCCCTATTACATGGCTGCCCGTTATTTAATATCAATAAACCAGACCAGAGTAAAATAATCACCACGATACAGGTCTGGCGTGCACCACTGAGCACAAGTCTGAGGCCAGGACACTCTCAGCCAGCCAAGGCTCTCCCGCAGCCCGTGCATGCCCCTCGATGCTCTGGAAATGCTCCCGGTTTCCCCAGGAGGCTCCACCAGCCCAGGGTCTGGGGGCAGTGGTGGTGTCCCCGGTCCCTCCAGCAGCCAAAAGCCGAAGTGACTTGCTCTCCCCTCTGCACAGTTTTATTGCTTTCGTTGTTATTTCCTCGGAGGACTATTTAATTAGTTCAAAATGCCAACGGCACATAGATCTTATGCTTAAATTAAACAATAGCCTAAATAATGCTCCAGGGAGGTACTTTTCCCAGCCCGTTATTTTTAGGCATGGCGGGGAGCGCAGTGCGCCGTGCTGCCACGCTGCGCCGCAGAAAGAGGAAGAGCAAGAATGTTTTTCTCAACAGATTTTAACTCAAGATCCATCTAATCATTAGCATCAAAACTCTGAAATAATGAAATATGATGGGTCTCTAACTAGAGAAACAAGCAACAGAAAGCATGATTCATTGCACTAAAAAAAATCTTTAGCTGTTCTCACCCTTTTTTTTTTTTTTTTTCAACAGAAAGTTGTCACTGACAAAGCCAGAGGAAACACGAGCCAGAACGGTCAGGAGCGCATTTCCCTCTAACCGCAGAGGGCAGGCAGAAAAGTCCCTCCCCGCACTTGCAGGTTGTCTGTGCAGAAGTGACTCTAAAATAGACCAAATGCTCATCTGCTCTGAAAACTCAGCTAAAAAGCCACCAACACACACGCTGGCTGTACTTGGCTGCAGCAGCACAAAGGGAGCAGATAAGATGCCGAGGGCCCTGCCAGGAGCGGGATGTGCAGGAAGCGGCACCGACACAGACATGGAGTGCTCGCCCGGGGCTGGGAAGACCTCCAGCTCAGAGCCTGCCAATTTACGGGGACAGAAGAGAAAGTTAAGATCATTTCTCGCTCTACAACAGCGGATGGCACAGAGGAAAAAAAATTAAAACTCATTTTGTCAACCATAGGGTTCTGTCAATCAGTTCTTTCTGCAAGTGTTTTATTTCAAGACGATAAAACAGAAATTAGAAGGAGCTTCACAGGGGGAAAACAGCAAGTTATTTACTAAACAAGGTGAAAAGCTTGTACTTGCACATACTGCAGCATGACCAGCTGCTGGCACAGCTAAAATATGTTCTGCTCTCATCCTTCCCCAAACCCAAACCCCACTCTCTGTGTAATGGAGGAGAAGCTGGGAACGGTGCAGGTGAAGGTGCCACGTCCCACCAGCCTGCAAAGGGTCACAAGAGAAGCTCTGGCCGAGCCCAGGGCAGGACCCGAAGCTGCAGGATGCCGCGTGCCCCCCTGCCAGCCCTGCCCATCGCCTGCCGGGTCGGTGCAATGTGTCCACACCAGTCACCAAACTATAACTGGCCAGAGGTTTGCTCCAAGGGATTCCACTTTAATGACCGCAATGATCCTAAAGTGGTAGGCTGACCTAATTCCCTACGTTTGACACTTGGCAGTTACACGTGCAGCAGCTCCACCCCCCACAGCTCATCCCCAAACTGCCCCAAAAGCAGCGTTTTACATCCCCCCCCCCCCCCAGCAGCGTAACCCACGGAGAATTTCACATACACTTTAACACGGCCGAGCCGCCGAGTAGCTTCCACATGTAAATTACAGATACTGGGATAGCAGAAAATGGCTTTTTTTTTTTTTTTTTTCTGAAGCAAACACATAATCTGGTGTTGTAGCAAACAGGATGTGGTAAGAAGAGAGGCAGCTCGAGGTGGTTACGCGCCCCGCTCCGAGCTGCGCTGTACTTCCCCATGCAGCCTCTGCTGGGGAGGAAGCAGCCGGTGCTGGGCCATTAAGCGCTGCCAGAGCCTTTTGCTGGGTGGCTCTGTTATCTCCGGGGCCTCTGACTCATTCGGCGATTCTTAGAGAGTTCAAGATCATTCTGGAGAATCGCTCCTGCACGGCCCAGCCACCTCCCGGGGATGGGAGCGACCCCGTGGCCCTCGTGCAGAGAAAGGGGCACACGGAGGAGAGTTGGATGTGCAAATACCCTAAAGGCAGCCCCAATCCCGCAGGGGGGCTGCCACCAATTTCCCTGCCCTCCCTTTGGTGCTGGAGGGCACAGCCCAGGTTTCGGTGCCAAAGCCCCTGGGATTCCCTGGGGGGGGGTGGCAGGGAACAAGGGCACAGCTTGTACAGCAGAAGCGCGGATCCCACCAGGATTTGGGGGCTCACGAAGGATAAACGCCTGCAGCGGTAAGCCCGGCACAAGCAGGCTTGTTAGCAGCAAAGCATCCAGCAGGAACGACTCCCTGCTCGGTATCAGGCAGACTCGCACCAGACAGCTGATCAAAGCCCTGTGCTGGTTTTTTTTTTTTTTTTTTTTTTTTACATCCGAAAGGCCACTGAAAAACCAGAACAAACAAGGAACTGGAGCCGTCAGAACGAACTGTGGTCTGGAAAAAAAACACAGCAGTCCTCACCCACGTCGCACTCGCCAAAGAAAAAACGAGGTAGCTTGATGAAGTTTTGTATTTAGTTTATGATAAATGCTGCAGTGGGGCCAGCAGGACGGCTGCGGCTCGAGGGGAGATCTCAGCCCCCACCTGCCCCTATGGGTCCGGCAGGAGCCGAGCCCCCTGCACGTCCCCACCACGAAGAGACAGCAGCAAGAGGGAAAAGGTGATTAGACTTTTAATTACCACACCGTATTGATTCTCGCAGCATTTTGCATAATGCCTGCCTAAAATTGAAGGTACTTTACCACAAGCAATTATGCTAATGTCTGGAAACAGAACCAATTTAATGGCAAAGAACAAGCTAGAAAACGCAATAAAATTTAAATGAACAACCACAGCAAGGAAATACAATATTTTCAAGTGCAAAGCAAAGTCTTCTGTTAAAAACAGTCAAATGTTATCTTTTTTCTTCCCTCCTAAATCCTTCCTCAGAAGAAGCCAGCTTCAGAAGGGACCCGGGCTGCAGCCCAGCGAGCACAGCAAACCTCCCCGTGTCCGGGCAATGGAGCGTGAGGACAAGGAGAGAGGGGAAAAGCTCTCTGCACATCTGGTGCCCCAGGATCTGGGAAAAAACAAACCCAGTAATGAAACCCTCGGCTCTACAATTCTAGGCTTGATAGCTACCAAAGTAGGGAAAATAAGCAGATAAAATCTTTCATTTCTTCCAGAGTCTCTGTAATTGCTGTAACTTATCAGAGTAACTGCCAGTCTTCACTGTTCTTTGGAACCAACTATTAATGAAAAGTATTCAATTACATAAATACAAATGTGTGTTACATATAAGCTGTTCCATCCAACTTCACTTTTTATTTTCAAAAAGACTTCTTCATTTCATTGCCACCGCACAGAAACAAACAGCTCAAGTCAACCTTTATGTGGTTGCTTAAAATTCCACTTATTTTGCAACTGCTGTGCTACAGCAATACATCAGTGATTCAGCACAGACCGCTAAACTGAAGTGCGTGCTGAAAGATGTCAGCGCAAGCAAACAAGATATCTACATATGTACAATACAGAACCTGTGGCCAGAACAAGAAGTCAGTTTTTAGGCACAAAGACACAGACTACCCTTCAATTACTGTAATATGCTGGAAAGCTTCATGAGATTTTTATGTACGCGTACTTCAGACCCAAGCTTCCACACCCATCTATGTAAAAAGCTGTGAAACTATCAATGACAAGCTACGAAACCATAAAAGAAGAGCATTGACTTTACTTTGGCAATACTCTAATCTCGTTCCACAACACTCTCATACCTACCCAGCCACACATCTCCAGCTGGCCGAGTCCTCGACATTTCTGCTTCTGCCAGAAATAGAGACTGGCCCAAAGGGCACCGGCTGCCCTAGGAGCAGCGACACCCTGCTCTTGGGCGTTTGCTTCCACTGCTCGTTACGGTCTCGGTGTCCTTCAGACCGAAGTAGATCCACTGACCTCCTCGAGTCTTTCCAGCCTGTTTTATGATTTTGTCCCCATTTCTCAAGACAAGAGCTGGTGTACTGTCCTAGCAGAAGTATGGCAACCCACTCCTAAAATCCACTGGACAAAGATTTCACAAGCCCCTCACAAAATCCCTTCCACTGCTTTACTGCCCATCCCATTATTCAAATACTAAATATTAAGAAAATTATATATATTTTTTTTAATTACAGGCAAAACCTCTGGAAAACAGTCTAACCCCACCATTTCTGCAACAACTTTTCTGGTGTTTATGACTGTTCGGCCTCACTTCTCTCTTTCATAGCCTACATAATGCCCTATTTCAGTACTTCCTTGTGGGTCGCGCCTCGCAGATGCTAAGTAAGGTCTGCTCGCTGCCGCTGCTCTGTGCTGGACTCTTTCCAGCAGGTCCATGTACGTTCTGTAGCCTGGTGCCAGGACTGGCCACAGCCTTCTGCCAAGGAGGATTACTTTACATGCCTCATGGGCTGCAATCCTGGTTTTATATTTAGTTGTGTGATCGAGCTGAGACGTCACAGCTTACTGTAACAGCCCGGCCTGGTAGAAATGCCAGCCCCATCAGTGGTTTTCCACCCTGCGTTCGTGTCTTTGCTCCTGCACAGGTGGAGAGCAGTACCTCTAGTTCGTGGAGATCTTTTGTAGCCCTGTCCTGGTCCTCAGTGTGGTCTCAGTCCTTCTCAGCGTGCAAACTGAACACGGAGGCTCCTCACCCCGGCACTGCCCTGTTAACTACGGCACTGTGCAGAAGCTGATCCCTGGCGCTGGGCACTGCTGTGTGAACTCACTGGATCCAGCCCCCCGTCCTCACCCCAAACCACTGGAACTGTTCCTCGGGCCAGCTCTCCCAGCAGCTGTGCCCCACACGCAGCAGTTTCACCCAGGCTCCCCTTCCCTGCTGCCAGCAAGAGCACACGTCAGCCAGGCAGGACAACACGCGGGGTATTTCTGCACAGCCGCTCCCTGACCAGCAAGGCTTATTACCCTGTAAAAAAAAGTCAAACTGATGTGACACATTATATTGTTGACAAGCCCATACCAAGTAATATAATTTTCTCCTACATGTTTCCAAGTAATTCGATTATTTTTCCAGTAGTTTTCCAGAACATGAAGTTAAGTTGACAAATTGCCTTGCTTCACCTTCTACCCTTTCGCAACATTTCATTCTCCTGAAGGCCTCTGCTTTACCCAGTCCTGTCCATATTCCTGTGTTCTTCGGATCACCTACCATACAAATTTTCTGCAGCCTTTACAGAGAAGTGGCAGACAAGTCAACCTTAAAATTTTACAGGAGGAGCACTTGAAACACGACTTACCAATTTTCTGGTGAAAGATCTTGTCAAAGGTTAATTCACCCCTTTCCTCGAGGTACTTCTGCATAACACTGCGGATGCTGAAAGGAAAAAAATAAAATAAAGTTGCTTGAAACTGCTTCTTTCAAACGCAACAGTTAACATTCTCTGGGAAAAGGGATCACTGCAAGGAAATGCCCACGTAGGAGACCCACACCAAAAGCCGTGCCGCTGCCTGGACTGAGTTCACCGCTGCCAACGATTTTATGACAATTCAACCTTTGCCTACAAATACCTTTCCAAACATCACTTTGCTAGCCTGAAATTAGAAATGGATTCTCAATACTATGATTTTCTTAATTTTTTTTAAAGGTTCTTGAAGTTTGAGGTACGCACACAGAAAAGCACTTTGCGCCCGCTGTAAATATTCGCACCAGCACTTATTGATTGCCAAAGGGACACAGCCTACATCACGCAGCGTGGTGTTCCTGGAATCCCAATTCAGCAATCTATATTACTTCAGAAGGTTTGAAAACACCACAAGTGACCGCAAACTGGACGAAAACAGCCATCAGAGGCTGCACGTAGTTCCTGTGCCACGTGCCACCACACCAGTGGGAGCACAGCGCTGAGGAGCGTTCCCTGTCCTTCCCTGGGTTTGCTTTTATCCCGGTGAGGAACCTGTGGCCAAATGGGATGGGAGCACGGGACTGCCCCGGGGCTGGAGCACCAAAGCTGGCTGATTTGCCTCAAAAAGCGCGAGGTGAGCCCGGGGATGTGGCATGCAGAAGGCAGGGGCTCGCTGCACGGCCCGGGGACCTGCTGGGCACCGCTTCCCCTTGGTTCTCGCACCAAGTTTTGGCTTGCACCACGTAAAATGAATGTTCAAGTCAATCGAATCCGCATCAGGCCGTTAACGCTGCTATTGCCATCTATCATTTAGAAAATTAGCCAACAGGCTCCATTAGGGCCCCAGCTTGGCTGCAGTGCACTTAACATCTACTTTGCCTAATTTATAATGTCACCATCACTCATTTAAACCACATTAAAGATGATTTTCTTTATTTGTCAAGAAACGTCAATATTCATTTTAATATAATGGCCATAAAAATTTCATACGGGCAACGATACAGGTACATAAATCCTAAAATCAATGCAGCACAGCAGCACTGTGTCTTGATAAAACAACTGCAGTGTGACAGCACTCAGCCAAAAGTACCCAACATTTCTGTTCCCCATTTTAAATTTGATATTTTCATTTATACTTGGTATTTGTATAAAACTAACCACCAATAGCCTGCACAACGTGCTCGTGCCCTAAATAACGTTATCAAAATCACTCCCATTTCTACAAAAGTCAGGCTGAGCACCCACTCCTTGTGAAATGCAGATCCTGAAACTGACCGAGGGCCAGCAAAAGCCTCCAGTAAAAGGCAATGAACTCCGAGACCCTAGACCCCAGCCTAGGAAATTATTCTAATAGTTCTCGTGCATACCTCGAAGCCCCACATGAAACACAGGCCCATGAGCACCCCGACCCCAGAGGCTGACCTCCACACCACGCTAACCAAGGACTGGGAGGGTTAAGCCCCTTTCATCGGCTCTGAGATTATAAATTACCCAGCGAGGGACTCCCTACCTTTCTTATTTGTTCAGAAAAAAACCTAGGACTGCTTTCTGAGTATTTTTACAACGTATAGAAAATACCGACTTCAAGTGAACCCCATTCCATGCTCAGAAAAAACAAGGTAGTGAAAGAAAACGTATAATTGGCAGAACTACGGCGTTTGCCTGTTCCATAGGTCAATTTTTGGAACACAGGTCCCAGCTGAGGATATTTATATGGACAACCATAAACCTGCCATCCCAGCCCGCCCGGCCCCAGCTGCAGCCCCAGGCGCCTCTCTCAGCACAGTGCCCCTGTTCCCAGCTGATCGCCAGACCGTCCCTAACAGATTGAGCCCTTCCCATAACAAGGGCATCGGGGAGGCTTTCCTCCAGCACAACAAGCGCACGGTGAGAGATCACACCAGCATAGCTGAGTCTAGACAGCGTGAGTGAAGTGTCCGGGAAAACAGCGCGGAACGAGCAAAGCGCTCCAGCACCTCTCCTTCTCTCCTTTGCCGTGCCGTGCTTCTGCTCTGATGGGTGTCACGGCAAAGGAACACGACGTTTCCTCAACTAAAAAATCGGAACAGATCTGTAAAGCGCTCGCAGGCTGCAGGAGCCCGCGCCGCATTTCAGCTTCTAAACACCAGACGCTCACCCCCTCAGAAGCATTCCTCCCTCTCCATATGCATAAATATGAATAAATTACATGGAATTGATTACGATGATCCAAAACAATGACCTTCTAATTCTCTCGCAGAAATTCAAAGTAAAAATTTTAACGAGGTCAAGAGAAATGAAGCAGAGCCCGTACATCCTTCGGAGGGATGGAAAGTTTTAAAATAGAGCCGAGCCCACTCCACAGACAGGAAGGAAGGTGAAGGTTCCTTCTCTGCATTGCGTATTGACCCCTTAGTTGCCCTACGGGTAAACAAGCTGGGATTGAAAGCCGCATTTTGCAGAAAAGCAGCCATTTCTAAAAGGCTTTCCAGATCCAAATGTGCTTTCAGCGCAAGCAGAGCACTCATGCCACAAGTCGACCTTCTTCAGCTCATCCCAATACTCAAACTAAGCAGAAACAAAAGCTGGCTAAAAATGAAATCCAGGGAGACTCCAAAAAACAAAAGCATATCCGACTCTACTGGAGAAAACCCTTTGGTCCATATATACATATATAATTCATTTATTTTCATAGAGGAAGAAAACAACACAACAAAAAAAAAATCAGGACTGCTCAGTTTGCTGTCCACATGCCACAAGAAAGCTGGAATAACAGGACAAGTACGGGGGGAAATTGAAAGATGGGCTTGAAGCGCAGTGAGAAATGCCACCCTGGACACCTCAGCCCCAGCACCAGGACCCGGCACCGCAGCTTCTGTGCCAAACTGTGCGCCTGGGGCACAACCTGCCCTGCCCCACGGCACGCAGCCCGAGGAGCCACACCAGGGCCTAGCATGAGATAGCACGGGGTGGGGAGGACATCTGGGGAGGGTTTTTTTTAATTATTATAAATCCATTTTTCATCTTGATTGCTGGCAATGCAAATGGTCCCATGTGTGCCGGTGGGCGTTCCGCAGCAGGACCGCGTGCTCGCGGCAGAAAGCTGCGCTCACAGAGGGGCACGCAGACAGCCCGCTTGGTTCTGCACAGCGCCCCAGGGAGCAGTGGCTGCCCAGAGGCAGGCGGTACGATGGCCATCTGCAGCTGACCAAGCTGCAAGCTCGGTGAGCAGAACAGGTCAGCCTAACCCAGCTGCTCCCTGGCCTCCCGGGCAAGGCACGAGCTGAGGAACCCGGTGCGAGGAGCCCCAGGAGGCACCCAGGAGCCCTGGCACCATGGCCAGCATCCCGGCTTGATCAAAGACATCCACCAAAAGGCAATCTCTGCCGTTCAAATATCTTCTATAATTAAAGAGCTCTCGCTGCCTATAGGCTGGCGGGGTGGCGAGCTGAACGGGTGCGCACAAAGCGCGGCGCCAGGGCAGCGGCACGGCACAGAACGCCCGCTGGGAAACACACCTGGAAAACTCAACAGAACAAAAAAAAAAAAAAAAAGAATGATGTGCTTTTTAACACAGAAAAGCCAGCATCTGCCCAGCCCCAAGGGCAATGAGCAGAGCCCCGCAGCAGGGCCAGCCAGCCGGGGGCACGACCGCCACGGGTGTGGGCGTAGGCAGAAACTGGAAGCTCCAGAGCAGAGTAAAATAAACAGCATTCACTTTGATATTTCCTAAAAGTTCTGCTATTAATTTCAAAGCTGCATGGAGTCTGTCCCCGCAGGTTTGTCGCACTAAATTATGCAGGAGTTCTTCTGAAAGCATCTCGCGCCTCGGAAATGGAAAGGGTGAAGAAGGATGCGGTGGTATGTACACACAGGCACACTCCTTCTGTTGGAACTAGATCAAGAAGCTACTTACTGTTGACCTTCTTACTACTGTGTCTTGCAGGAGCTTTTAATTATTTATCATAAAAGCACATTATTTTTTCTTGCAAATCAATAAGAGTTCAGATCGGTGGGATGTTATCCAGTGCAGAGATGCCCACACCAGAGCTTGAAAAATAATAAAAAAAATTCCGCCTTACTGCAAGCATTAAAGAATCAAACCGACATTAAGAATGCAGTTATACTCCCTAATACATTCACTTATAAGGTGAAACAGAAAAAGGAGAACAAGAAACCAAAACAAGATGAAATGGCAGCTCTACAGGGACTGCCCTGTGGAGAGCACAGCTCAGTGCTGAACTCTGCCAACATTTCCTGTATCATCTCGGGCAAGTCGTAAACATCATCTGCCTCACTTCCCCAGCCCGTCAAACGAAGCAGTGTTTCCTTTGCTCCTCTCTTTGCCAGTGCAGAGCGTGCACTCCTCAGGGCAGGTATCATCCCTCGGACAGGTACCCCGGCACACCGAGCTCCTGGCACACCAAGCAGTGCCCAAACACTACTAAATGCTGCAGGAAAAGCGCTCGGTACTCAGCAGCTGAGCTCCCACTGCCATCACCAACCTGCTGCACGCTCCCTTAGCACCCTCCTGCTCCCCTTCCAGCTCCTCACGATGCCCCCGAGCCCACCCTAGAGCCAGGCTTGCTCAGACCTCACTGCAGGTGAGAAGAAAGTCTGGAAGCCCCAATTGTAACAAATCATTAGAGGACCACGAAGACGTTTTTGGACAACAATGAAATAACACGGAAAATATACGTTCCTTTCATTCCTCCCCTTCCTAGCATCCACTGCTACAATAACCCTGGCAGCAACGCAACATCCAATTGACTTAATTATTCTAACAGAGAAATCAAAGTGATCATTGGTACTAAATTAATTAGCGCACATGCTCGTCCCATTCTTCATCTCCTCCGCTGACGAGCAGAGCAGCAAGGAGCGAAAGGAAAGCCTCTCCCCATGCACCCACCGCCCCAGACGTGGCACGGGGCTAGTGCTGGGCTCTGCCTGTTGCTGCCCCCCTGGCAGCCGCTCCCCCCCCATTTCCCATCCCTGCGAGGTCCACGCTAAGCAGCTCCTGAATCACTGCGCACCACGGCTCTTACAATTGTCAGGGGTGATTAACAACACTTCCTACCCAAGGAGCCTGTTTGCAGGGGAAGGGATTAGAGCACAGAACATTCTGCCACCACCCCTCCCCAGTGCGTGCATCTCATCCAAGAGCCGAGGCAGCCTCACTTATGCAAATGGTATTAATGGAGAAAGTTTACAACCAGGGAGCCAAGAGCGAGAGCTGCGTAGCTCTGATTTCAAATTACACACTCGTGTTCCTTGAGGATCATCTGCATTATCACTGCTGAAATCTGAAACTAATATAAAAGCTTCTAAGCACATGCATTTTTCAGGAATAATTACACTGAATTGTAATGTCAAGGACTTGCCCTTCCACCAGAACGCTGCTACTGAGAGACTGCGAGAGAAAGAGACTGGAATGGAATCACATCCCGCTCCGACAGCAATTAAGCCATTTGTCAATCACAATGTTTGGCTTTTTTCAAAAACAAATACAAAAATATTCATGTGCCAATTTTTTAAAAAAAAACTTTTCCATGCCTATAAAATGTTTTAAATTTTCTTTAGAAGTAGCATTCAAGCATAAAGATTGACTGACCTACCTGAACTACAGCTCTCGCTGGCTGAAACACGCTGCACCTGACGGATTTATTTATTTATCAGCTCAGGACGTGATTTTAGTGACTTAAATGTTTATCTGTGCACCCAAAATTCACCCTGAAGCTGCCAAAATTGACCCAAAGATGCCAACCCGAAGGCCTTGAACTATGATCATGCCAGAGTCAGCACGGACAACGTGAAGCAATGACAGAAGGGCACGAGGTCAGTATGGACAACTGGTTTTTCTGTAATAAGTGCATTTAAAAAATTCAGCACTGTGAGACTCATCAAAGGTGAAGAGGTCAAGGTATTTCTGGTGCGAGAACCAGATCTTTCAAGAACTTTTTAAAACCAGGTAAAACTAAAAGAAATGCTCCTGCATTTCTTCTCCCCCAGAGGAAACAATCCCCTTTAAACCAGCAGGCACCGCTCCACAGCCCTGCATCCCAAGCAGCACAGCAAAACAGAACAAAAAGGTGTTAAATTGTCTTCACTGAGTTCTTGCACTTCGTCATGTGTCTGAAGCTCACAGTTATTCTTAGGCTGCAAAAGTAAGGGAGATGCAAGGGAAGGAGCCACGTTAAAAGTGATCATTGGAACTAAGAAAGGAGACTGGAAAAAGCTGGGGTGACAGCACGGGGACGGAGAGGTGCAGGAGCAGCTCGGTAAGAACACAACCAGAGTCTGAAGGAGAAGACGTGGGGAAGCCAAGCTGGGATTTAAGAAAACAGCAGGCATAAGAAGGCTCAGAAAGGAAAGTCACCTCCCCAGCATGAACTCGGACAGCCTGATAATCCACCGAGGGCTGGGAACCAAAACCAGCAAAGCCAGAGCGCTGAGCAGGGGGGCACAGCAGCAGGAACAGCAGGAGAGAGCCGCAGGCTGAGGTAGCAGCTCCTGGAGGGGAACCAGCAGCACTCACCCCGCACAGCACCACTGAGCCCCGTGGCCAGGCACCCGGCCCCTTCCCATCCTTTCCAACAGGACACAACACACTGGGAGGGCAAATTCCTGCACGCAGGAACAGACACGGGGCTCTGCATGGAAGCAGCTTCCCCTAACGCTCTCAGAATTTATTTATTTCTGCAAGGTGTGTTTGTATGGGTGGTTATTTGGTTCGGAACAATTTCCTCAGAGAAACACGTGGGCATGGGGTGAAGCTCTTCACGTGGAAAGCAGCTGTGTTTTGGAAGGCTGGAGGCTGCTGCTGTTACGTCAATTTAATTCAGCTAAATTATGTGATTCGGTTAATGCACCTGACAGGTTCTGATAGGCTTTTTTCTAATTTTATTAATCACCCAGAAAACATTATTATTGATAAGAAGCTTAATCCAGCCCATTCCACATGACTTCACCAGAACAGAAGCTACGTTAGGGCCGCACACGTTCACGTCCTGATGCCAACGTCCCAGCATTTCGCTGAAAGCACCCCAGGGAAAGGGCCCAGCACAGCACCTACGGGGCAGCAGGACCCACAGCCAGCCCTCCGCTCATCCCTTGGGTTTCAGGGAGCAGGAGGCTCTGATCTCCTCCCACCTTGCCCTCGTTTACCTTGTTTCTTAATTAAAGCACCGATACCCGAGGGAGGGTCTTTAATTGCAGCAGCCCTGCAGGGGACGCAGCCAGAACAGCTCCGGGCAGGTCCCTGCGCTGAGCCCACCGGGGCCCCCCTGTCTGCCTGAGCCTTGTGAAACCAGCCTGCAGCTCCTGTACCTGCTGCATGGGCTCTGTGCGAGCACAGGTCCAAAAATGCCGTCTTTTCACTGCCTTCCCCACCGAGCTTCTTCTGACAACAAAGTTCGGAGGTCGAATTTCTGAGCAAAACAGTTTTTAGCTGCCCTCACCCTGCGCAGGACTGCGTATTCCACAACAAACACACATTCAGCCTTTCTCATAACGCCACCTCAGCACAGCCCCAGATTTCCCCCTCCTCAAACAGTCACCTATGAATATTCAAGCACGCCTTTTCGCCCAAGCAGAACACAGATTCCAGGACAGAAGATAAGCTCCAGCCTATTTCATCATTTCTGGCTATGTAAACTAGCCTTTCAAATACATCCATTACCGTGAATTGCACTAGAATAAATGCAAAATGGCTCTCTCCATCGTAACCAGCAATAGTAAGTCAATGCTTTAAGAAAATAAGGAGATAAAGAACAGCGGGATAATCCAGGATACAACACAAGCCTAAGGGGCAAGCGCCGTGCACGCACTGCTCTCTGAAATCCTGCTGGACCGCGCGGGCACCTGGGGGCTGGGGCAGGACAGGCACGCACGAGTACCTCAAAAGCAACAGGTATTTTTAGCACCTAAAAGCCGAGCAGATGCTCTGCTGTCCTACTGAGATCAGACACTCGCCATCCCAGAAATATCGTGCTCCGACCGAGCATGGGATGCTCCGACCTTGGCACGTACAAACCCACAGCACTCCTCCCGGGTCCACGCTCACGCTGGGACCACCTCCGACACCCATCCTCACTCCCCAAACGCTCCCCTGCCACACACCTCGTATTCAGGTATCAGCTCTGAGCCATCTTTACTTCCTTTGTGCCTTGCTCAAACGTTCAGTTCAAATGGTGGGGTACAGCACAGCTGCTAAACATTAAACTGCTTTACAGCTGGAATATAAAACCATTTAGTTCAAATCCCTGTTCCTCTACAGTTTCACAAATTACACCTCAATGAGGCTACTTTGAGCAGTTTACGTGTCCTGCATGCCCTTTTAGTTTCTTATTTCAGCTTCAAATTTTTCAATTACATGTTTAGGAAGTATTGGAAACGGTGTAACGATACCAAGCAACAACCTTGCTGAACAATAAAATGAATAAATAAATAAATAATGCAGGCAACAAGCAAGAGCCTGAGCTGTTTTGAAATTTTAGAGAACCAAGCTTCAGAAGCGCTGGTGAAATGAATCACAGCCATCGCCGCTACGAGCAGATGGAGCGAGCCTCGGCGCAGCACCACCGCCTCGCGCAGCCCCAGTCACCGTGGCACAAAGTCATCCCAAATCCACCACCAGGTTCAGCAGCAGCGTTTCTGTGCACAGACCAAACGCAGGAGCCTTTGCAAAGCCTGGGCCCTGTGAGAACAGGAAAGCAGCACTTCTGGAGGCTGCGCTCACACGGCCAGGGGGACACCCGGCACTTCCTGGCAGCGCCGCGGCTCTGCACAACCCGCGTGCCAGGCAGGGTTTGTCTGGCATCAGCAGCACCCAGGGCAGGCTGTCAGCCCCCCGCGTGGCACGGCACAACGAGGAGGTAACACGCCTGCCATCCTCCTGGCTGAGAGAACGCAAACGGATGGAGAAAGGCAGACGGAAACAACACCGGTGCGACACCAACACGCCAGATTAATCACAGTTGGGTTTCATCAACTTCACAGCACATGAGTGTTTTCGTGAGGGATGCAGGGGAGAAGTTTGGCAGGCCTGACACAAATGGGCAGCGTGGACCACAGCAGGAGCAAGGGGAGGGGGCAGCACCCGGCCGCTGCAGCCCTCGGACCCCCTGGTGGGGAGCTGGAGACGCCGGGTGATCCAGGCGCTACCTGCAGAGCCCCAGCACCCAACGCACGCAGCTGGTGCTTGAAGCGCCACAAAGCAGCACCTAAAAAGATGCAAACAAAGGGATGAGACGAGCGTAGTAGCAACAAATGCGAAAATTACATGAACAATTGTCAGGAAAATTTTCCCAGAGACAGCACTCCAAATGAATAAGCATAACAAGAAGGCGTCAGACACAGCCGGGGAAAATAACGTCAAAGTAACCGAGACTGACAGCGGGGAGACAGAGAGGAGCTCCAGCCTCTGACTTGGAGATGCTGCAGAAGTTTGAGGAGGCCCAAGAAAACGCTGAAGGACACATCAAGGAAGCAACTGAAATCCAGAGAAAGACGATGGCAACGCCAGGAGAAGAACACTGGGAGAGCAGCAGCAGTACAGGGCCGAGCGACGACAACGCACTCCTAGTGGGAAGGCACCGCTTGGGTTTTGGTAACGCTCAGCACTGCAACAGGAAGAAAGCAAATCACAAACAGCTCAGCGTGGAATTGGAAAAGGAAAAACAACCCCTGAGCATTCAATAAACCTCCACAACAAGGTAGTTGGCATAACACTAGGTAAGAAAGCAAAGAGCACAGGGGTCCCATTCTTTGGTGCGGAAAATACCTCTAGAGATAAACCGAAGATGGGACGGTAATGAGGAAAAATATCACAGCTAGAAGCGTGACTTCAGAGAAGGAAGCATCTGCAACGTGTTTTTTTTTTCTCCTTTTCCCAGAGGGGCAGGATTCAGAGGAAGGTAGGAGACCAAATAAGAGATCCGTGAGAAAAATAAGAATTCACGGGAAGGAGCGGTAATTACCGAAGCAGCAGGTTAGGAGAGGAGAGACGAGATGAGAAACATCTACAACACAGCGAGACAAGTGGGAGAGAAGCCTGGAGAGATGCATGGTCTGTTTTGTTACCATGCCCTTGGTATTTGTACACCGAAAGCACCCGAAGCTCAAGTGACGTTTATAGCGAGGAAGCTTTTAACGTTAACTATCTAATTTCCTGGACTATTTTTCTCTACCTCCCCATATGCAAATCCTTTTTTCAGAACAAAGAAGCCATTGGCAAATAAGAAGAGCTATTAAAGTCTTCTTCCACACCCTTTGACCAAAATAAGGGAAAACGAAAACGTACACTGAAAAGGGAAAGAGTTCAGGAGGCTGCTGAAGAACCTAAAAAATAAGAGCGCAGTTCATGGGCTCCTTTCCTCCCGAACCTAAAATGTTTGACAGCAACTCTGCAGAGAAAGATTAAAGCTTGATATTTGCTTGCGTTTCAGCATCTATGTCCTCTTTCTCATTTTAGGTCCTGTTGCTGCAGGTCACTCTGCCTTTGAGAGTCCTTCTGTCCATCCATGCAAATCCAAAAGGATCTCACAGGAATGTGCAATGAAAAGACACCGCAGCTCCTCCAGCTCCTGGCAGGGCTCTTAAGAAGGAAAGGAGGAAACACAGAAAGGAAGGAAAAGCAGATGACAGAGGATGGAAAAGGGCTTGTTTTGGTGTTTAAAAACAAAACAACAAAAAAAGAAACAGAAAAAAAACACCACCACTAAGCCTCTTCCTAGGCACGCTGGTCTCATTAGCGTTTTTGCCCTCCTTCTTCCCAAGCCACCACGTTTAACAGTTTCGGTGCGCAAACAGCTGAGGATGCCTCGTGTCAACTCACCACCAACCAGCCCCTCGGCCAATAAACTCTTCACCCTCGGAGTTGATTTGCTGCTAAGCCTTGGCCTGCAGCCTCGCAATTTATTCCTCCTGCACTGCAGTTCCTTCCTTCGGAAGGGAAGGACCCCCCAAAAATCACCCCAGGGAACTCCCTTACTTTATCCAGCATCTCGGCGAGACAAAACGGTGCCAGCAGGTGCACCGGGCTCCAGCAAAACAACGGGCTGTAAAACCTGGGCACGGCTGCTGGAGGAGACAACGCCAGGGCACTGCCTGCCAGGAGAAACCACCCCTCGCATTCCTGCGATGTGAGCACTGCCCTGGGGCCCAGACCTTTATCTGCACGCTGGCCGCAGCAGGGCAGGGCCCCCCCGTGTCCCACCACAGCCCCCAGCCCCAGTGCTATGAGCGGCTCTCCCACGGGCAGGGAGAAATGAAAAATCTACTTGGAGGAAGCGTCTGACTTCAAACCCGTGCGAGAGCAGACCTTGTGTGCGTGGTGGTGCTTCGCTGCTGTTACTATATCAACCTGCACTTCAGCAGCTGATTTATATAATTTTAAGAGGATCCGTTTGCCAGCAATACACAACATTTAAGTATACCCAACACACCACGTCTTTTTTAATGAGAGATTGAAGGAAAAAAAAAAAAAGAAAAAAAAAAAAAAAACAAGCAGAAAGCAGCCCGAAGACATCTGACACCAGAATAACGGTCACAATTTCCTACTGTATGAGGAAATCCCTGCTTGCAGTTAGAGGCTGAGAAGTTCAGTCATTTCAAGCAACCTCGAGCCGTTTGTGGTCCCAGGCTTAGGTAAGGCTCTGTTCTCATTTCTGCTGCCGCTTCCTCCCGTTCGGCAGCCGGGGGGCCTGGCGCAGCCCCCGCCCCAGCTCCATGCACAGCTCCGAGCTTCCCCCCAGGCTCCAGGCTCCCGCATCCCTCACGACACACACCAGCCCAGGGGGACTGCGAGCAATCCTTTTCTTCCAATATTTCCCATCATTTGCAAACTGGTTCTCCCACACGCGGCTCCGGGCGCTGCCATATGAACATTTCAGCCCCACAACCCCTCGCCTTTCTCCCACTCCACAAAACTTCCCGGTGCACCCGGCTGCCGCTGCCCTCCCCACGGAGCCCGACACCACCGAGGCACCTCATGGGGTGCGGGGAAACCGCCTGGCCTCTCCCAAACGCAGACCCCATGGAAGGAGAGCAGCAGGGTGCAGGTTCCCCAGGCCTCATGCTGTGCCACGAGGCTGTGCCCGGGCAGCCGGGTACCTGCTGTGACAGGCAGCACCCCCAGCACCACCAGCACCAAGCAAAGCACCGGCACTCGGAGAGCTGCGAGCTGCACCCAGGGTTAACTGCCGAGGTTACGTTACACAGATATCGATTATCTTCATCAATATTTACACACGCCAGGGGAAAAACAGGCACCTCCACCTGCCCAGGAAGCCGCCTCTAACCGGGCTTTGCAAACCCAACTTCCTCAGCCGAGGTTTTGGAGCCTCTCTGCAAGCACCACGGACCCTGCATGCCGCCGGCCGCCCCTGCCCCTCCGCTGCCCCCCCGGCACCGCCGGGAATTCAAACAGCGAGGCAGGAAAAGGAGCGAACAAGTGGGCAGAGGGCTTCAGCAATCCCTCGCCCGCGGCAGGCAGCTAGGCCACCGCCAGGCTTGCGAGCTGCCCACACACCCTGCAGCGAATTTTCTTGGAGGATTTTGCTGTTGTAGCGCGGTGCTTGCTGACCAAATATTGATTTTCAATGCATCCATGGCTGTGCACACACACACACCGAGCCACAACGAGGGGAGAAAGCCTCCCTTCAGCCTCGGGAAGAACCAAGCGAGGCTCAGGTGATTTTATAACGCGTGGAGACCAGGGGCTGCCACGCAGAAGGGAGGCTGGGGCTGGTTTCACCCCCAGACCCCCACACCCCAGGGACACCGGTGGAGCCCCGGGGACGGTGCCGGCCACGAGCCGAGCCCTGTGCCCGCCGCCACCTCTGCTCCGTGAGCTGCTTGCTAAGAGCCGCTGCTGTCAGCCCTGACGGAGCATCAGGAATGATAGCTCTGCAGAGCACAGCGGCCACAGCCGCTCGCTTCGCCTCCCGTTTCCCTCGGCCCAGCCGCCGGACGAGGCGCGGGGAGCGAATAAACCCCAAAATTTGGGCTTTTTTTTGGGGTGGGAAGCAGGATTCCACACACCCTCACATCCACGTACCGAAATACATCCCTAAGCGGCCGGACAGGGAGGCGAACCCACAAATAACCCCCTGCACAGCGGGTCCCTGTGCGGCCCCTGACCCTGACCCCAAGGCGGGGGCTGCGCTGCCGGCCCCGGGCACGGTGCGGCCGGGACCGGCCCCGGGGGGCTCCCCACAGGCTGCGAGCGGCACCGGGAGCCCCGGAGGGACCGGCACCGGGGGAGTGGGGGGGGGGGGGTCCTTGGGGATAAGGGGGGGGGGGGTAAAAATCCGCGACCGGGGCCCCTCCAGCCCCGTGTGCGGGGTGCGTGCGGGCGGTACCTGGGCTCGGGCAGGGTGATCTTCTTGCTGGCCCTGGCCGCCGGGGTGCTCTTGCTCTTCTCCATCGCCATCAGGTAGCTGACATCGGCCAGCACCGCCTCCAGGTCCGCCATGTTCCCGCTCCCGCCGCCGGGCTGCAGATGGAGGCTCCGCCGGGGGCAGCAGCCGCCCCCGGGGGCGGGATGGGGGGGGGGGGGGGAAGGGGACGGGGACGGGGACGGGGACGGGGACGGGTTGGTGGCGGCGGCGGTGGCGGCTCCGCCGAGCGCCTCCCGTGTGCGAGCGGCTGCGTGCGAGCTGCGACCGCTTGGGGGGGGGGGGGGGGGGCGCCGCGGCCCCGCTCCCCGCCCTGCAGCACCCGGGGCTCAGCCGCCGGCCCCGCTCGCCCTCAGCCCGCGGCGGGCGGGCGGAAAACCCCCCCCCAACAACCCCTCCACCCCCCCCCCCCCCACACACCACACACACACCCTCCCCGTCCGCCGGGGCCGGGCCGAGCCGAGCCGCAGCGCGTCCCCCCCCCCCCCCCGCCCGCCCCGGCCCCCGCTGCGGCCGCGCGGGGCCCCCTCAGCGCCCGCCCGCCCCCGCCGAGCCCATGGCGGCCGCGGGGAGCTCCCGGTGCGGCCGCCCCGTCGCCGCTCGCTGCCTTACGCGGCCGCCGGGCCCCCCCGGCTGGGCCCCGCGGCGCCGTGCGGGCAGCTCGGGGCCATGGGGCTGCGGCGGAGCTGGGGGGGGGGGAGCTGGGAGCTGGGAAAGGGGGGGGGGGGCTGCGGCGGCGGCGCCTGCGAAAATCCGGACCTGGAACCGGCGGCCGGGGAGGGGAGGGGAGAGGAGGGGATGGGGGAGGACGGGGGGGGACGTGGGGGGGACGGGAGGGGAGGGGGGGGGCAGCGCCGACCGAGGGAGCGGGGCCGGGGGGGCTGCGGGCACGGCCGGGGTGGGGCAGCCCCTGAGGGGACGCAAAGCGCTGCACTGGGGGTGTGGGGGTGCTGGGGGGGTCCTGGGGGGGTCCCGGGGCAGGCAGTGCCCCGGTAGGGCCTGCAGCCCCCCCCCCAGCCCGAGACGTGGTGTGAGGGGGAGCCGAGGGGGCAGCGGGGGGCTCCCAGCGCCGCCGGGCACGGCCCCCCCCCCCCCACCGGCTCGGTACCTCGGCTGCAGGCAGGCAGATGTATGCAGATCCGCACTCCTCTCCCTCCTGACTTTCCTCAAATATGTCAGAAATAATTGGCTCAATGAAAGGCGAAGTCAATGACAAGTCTGAAGTTTCGAGCTCCGCTTGTTTTGAGCTCTTTTCAAGTGCCGCCACTCCTCCTTCCTACAGCTTTGTGAAAGTTAATGATCTGATTAAAGCAAGGTAAAGTATACAGCCGGCAGGATCTCGCCGTGCGCCTCGTTACGAACCGTCTGGGAACGGCTTTTTGTTGGGAACGGTGATTTACACCGGCACTTTTCACCGGAGCTGAACCACAGGGGAGAGTTCTGCTCGGCTGGGCACGGCACGGGGCATGAGCAGCATCTGGGGCATGGCGTGGGCCTCCTGTGCCCCCCGTGTCCCCCACGTCCCCATCCCTCCGCTGCCCAGGAGCTGACCGAGCCCAGCATCCTATTTTCTCCTGGCCCAGATGCAGGACAAGGAGGTGTGCGTCTCTCCTTGTCACTGCACGTGGCTGGGGGCTTCGTGCCAGGCTCTCCGCACAGGAGCAGCCCCGTGGCCATGAAGCCATCCAGGCACGGGAGCTGCACGCCCTCACTGATGCTTGCAGAACGCTGTTGAGTTGTAAATGTGTAAGTATATGTCAGGCCCCATGCTGCAAGGCATCGATCTACCAAGCAGGGCAAAAAACACAGCCCACGCCTCGTGCGTGGAGTCACACATAGCTCAAAGCGTTGGAGCTGTGATGGGAAAGGCTGGCACTGCCCAGTGGTGCCAAGCAGCTTGGATCCGTGGCCATGAGGAGCATCCCGGTTTCCCCAGGCAGGAGCAAGCCCAGGTGCCCCTCACCGTGCCCGCACCCATGGGTGCGGGTGGCTCCCGCGGGCTGGGGGCCCCGCTGCAGCCCCGACACGCAGCCGGCTGCGGAGGGAACCCGGGGCAGAGCGGTTCTGGCTCCCTGCAACGGGAGCGTGCAAAAAGCAGCAGGAGAAGCGCAGCGAGCTGCCGTCGCTGACCTGATCGTGTTGCTAAACAGCACCAGCGCCACGCAGTCACTCGGAGGGGAGGCAGAGCAAACCGAAACCCATTAACGCCGGCCTCGCGCTGCCGACCAAGAAGGCCCCTTCTGTTTCCTAAAATATTTAAATGACTCTGCAGCGGTGATGATTGCAGTAATGGGCAAGAAAACGCCACTTAGGCTCCATAATGCTCTCCTTTTCATTTCTGAACCATGTTTTTGCCATTATTGTCTGGGTATTATTCTAATGTGCGCTTCAAAGCCATTCCTTGTGACAATTTCCAGGAAGTTACATTGGAGAAGGGCTCCTACAGAACCCCAGCAAAGAAGCTGCTCTCCTCGTGCTGCTTGGTGCTAGCCAGCAGGGTAGCAGCAGCTGGAACCGAAATGTTGTAAGAAATAGTGTTCTCTTCAATACTTGCTTAAAAAAGTGTATTTCCTACTCATCATTCTCTAGCAGCATGTACAACGCATACATTTTGCAGTGTAACGTTCAGCGGTTTTGAAGGTCACTGGGATGTGCATTTTTTTGGTAGCAGACTGGAAATAAAGCTAATTATTTCCTGGAGCTGAAGAGCAGGCAGCAGAATGTGCAGCGCTAACAGGCACCGCAGGGATATTCAATTCCCCAGCTCCCCAGGTGCGAGGCTGCAGCCCCTCTGGGCATCCGTGTGACTCCTGGCTTCGTGTTTGCGTGTGTCCTGCGTGGGTTTGGTGGTGCTCAGTGTTGCGTGTGTGCTGCCTTCGGTATCGTCTGTGGTGTTTGTGTGTGTTTATAAACAGCGCGCTGTGTATTCCCCTGGCTGAGGGAAACCCTGAATTAATCAATGCCACAGTTAACAGAGGTCAGAATATGATACACTCGTGCATGGCCTGGATGTGCTAAAGTACTTCCTGACATTTCTGTGGATGCTGACTGATATCGTTCAATCAATTTAACCGTGCCACGGGGCCGCCGGGCTGGAGCTCAGGGCCCTCTGTGCGTCCCCTGCCGCAGCCAAGAAAGCCCGGCTCCTGTCTGCTGCTCCTGCCTCCAAACAGCCAGCTTCTCCTGCCATCTGTGTAAGATTTAAATGTTTAATTTTGCACAGCTCTGCCGCGCGGGATGATGGATGATATCACAGAGAGTAACAAGTCGAAAGCAGATTTATCGGTGCGTCCTACACTAACTCCATCACTTGGAGATAATGGTGCAAAACAGCACAACGGGACGGAGGCACGCTCGTCCTGCTGTCCTTCAGCCTGTGGAAAACCTGGTAATTGCAGGATCTCTGCTGGTATGCATGGCCAGCACTTGCTATGTACCCCTTGAGGGGAATGCTCACACAGATGATTATTAAACTCATTTTTTTAATTAAAAAAAATATATATATATTTCCAGAAACACACATCGTTTGGGAATTAGGAATATTAGGCATTGATTACCTTAGTTGCCTCCATGGGATGCAAACAACCACAAAACCTCCTCGTTCCTTGGCAGTGCTGGTAGGGGATAATGCGTGTGCTGGGGATGGATCCAGCTGGGCTCCGACTCTTGGTGGTTTGCTTGTGTAATAGCCAAGCAGCGAGCTTGTCTCCTGCTGCTTGCTCTGCTGGCAGCGTTACCTGGAGTGCGATTGCTCGTGTGGCTGCAAGGGGGGAGAGGAAATCTGCGCCCCACCTGCCCTCGCCGCCCTCCGCTCTCCCAAATGTCTTCAGATGGCTTCCTGCAGCAGGGCTACCTGGAGGTAAATCGGGAACAGGAGCATCACCCTAATGAGTTTGTGTGGGAATTCATTGGTGAGCAACCGTAAGGTGCCCAAAGGACCACAAGGGATAAATAAATGCAAGCTGTTCTTACTATAAATTAAGAAAACTGGAGCTGACCAGGCGGGTGTTCTCCCAGCACGATGTGCTGGCAGGGGATGTTCTCTGCCCCCTGGGCCACCACCGCTTTCAGCCTAGGGTCAGCGCTTTGGGAACACCAGCACGGGTAAGACAAGACCTCATGTTGTCAGCTCCCATTTGCTTTTCTTTCACTAAAAGACCCCCCCCCCCTTAGCAAAGAGTAAATTCAGAGTTGCACAGCAGGTGAAGCGTGCTGGGCAGTATTTAGGGAACCAGACTTGTACCTGCACTAGTTCTCTCCTCTGGGTTTGCAAAACCTTGCCACACCTCTCCAGGAACAGGCTGAGCTTTGGGGGGGCTCTGGGGCAGCTTAACCTCTGTGCCCCCCACACTGGTACTGCTCTGAGCAGGGGCACAGCCAGGCAGGGTGCCCTGGGCATTCCCTTGCAGCATCCGCACCGAGGCTGAAGATGCATCCCTGCTCCTTAATGCACTTCTTCAAGCTGCACTAGTAAGCAGCAAGAGGCAATGTGGAAAACAACCAGAATGATTAACGGCCACCCCTGCTGCCGCCTGTGTTCACCAACTGCACCAGAAGGAGCAATTCCAGAGACCATCGCTCTGCCTTCGCTGCGCCCCTGGCACCAAGCACCTGAGCCATGGGATGGGATCGCCCTGCCCGGCTGGGGATGCACGAGGGCTCCTTCACAGCCCTGCTGGCTCCCCCAGCTTCTCCTGAACACTTAAAAAGGTGCTGTGACCACTTCTGCCAGGGAAAGCACTCGATGGAATTCACCACCACCACGTTATGTTCCCTTCTGAAACCGGCTGACATTATGACGAGGCCAAGTTTTAATTAGGAAACAAAAGGTAATTAAACCATCAAAAATATTATTCACCATCAAACGTTTGTGCTTGAATAGTCTGAGCAGAAATAACGACGTCCTCTGGGGACAGAGATAAGAAGGGAATGGAAAGTCACGCTGTGTCTTCAGTCCTGCATGAGGGAGCACAGGCAAGAGAGGTGGGCGCTGCGGTGTTCCCAAACATCACGGCGTTTCTGTAAGCAGCAGAAACCCCCGTTAGACACTGTCCTCTCCAGATTGTCTTGAACTGACACCCCCCACACAAACATCCTGCTTCCAGCCTCTCTTTGCTCTGCTGGTCCCACCTGGGCTGGGGGCTCCTCACCCACACCCACGAGAGGTGCAGGTGAGGCTCTGTGCAGCCTCCCCCAGGGGGATCTCAACTTCTCCTGGTCCCAAGGAGAGGCTTGGAAGAGCCCAGCAGCCCGGGGCCGGGGCAGCAGCTCGGGGAGGCTGTGCTGAGGACAGCAGGAAATCCAGTCCTTTCTGCTTTGTTCAGCGGCAGTGCCTGGCTGCACTCCTGGCTCTGCTTAATTCTCCAGGAGGAAATATTTGTTCCTTTGAAATTGACTGGAATGATTTAAGCCGTATTTTTTTATCAAAATAAATTGTAAAGAAATAATGAATCTAATTCAGATGATGGCAACATCAGAATGCATTCTTCTGGCCCCTCGCTAATTAGATTGCCAACCACACAGGACATTCTCCAGTACAGATCGTCTCCTAAGAACTGGGCCCCGCAGCCGGAGCAGATGCCGTTTGTGCTGCGCTGGGCACAAACCCACACCCACACTGGGCACCCACACCTCGTGCCGTGCTGGTTGTACTGGGCTGGCTCCCCAGGACCTGGAGCTGGTGGTTTGTGATGGTGCAGCCGGCCTTGGTGACTGCTGCTCCCATTCCTCGTCCTTCCCAAAAGAAACCAGAAAGCATCTCTGCACATTTCCTTTTCCCCCCAAAGAAGAGCAGTCCATGTACATCAGCACCAGTTAAGCTCAGGAGTAATTTCTTAATTCCAAGCGATAAAAGCTTTCCCCTCCCAGCGTCAGCTGGCAGGCAGCTCAGCTCAGGGAGAGGCAGGAGACAGCGAGTAAATTTTTCAGCTGTCTTCCTCTCCATGCAGCTATTTAAAAGTGAACTTTCTACAAAGCCTAAATAACCTGTCATGTGATGCAGGAATTCCTGCATTATTAGGATATTTTGAAACATGGCTGAATATGAAGTCATCAAATTTAAGCAGTTCAAAATATAAAGTTCAAAGATACTTTTTTTTTTTTTTTTTTTTTTTTTTAATAAAAAAGGGCATTCTCTCTCTCTCTCATTAAATAAGCATTCTGTTCCCTCCTTTGGGATGACTCTAGATCTTTAATACGGTCCCCACTATTTATTTCCCTCCACTTCCTTCCAGTGAAGGAATGGAAAGGGACATGAATGAAACCCCAAACAATGAGAAGAAAATGCTGAGTTTTAAATACAGAAGGGAGCTGCTGGCAGGTGCCCGCCGAGCAGCACTGCACCTCCCTGCACAGCACCAGGTAACCGGGAGGTTTCCAAAGCTCAGGTGCAATTCGGTAGCAAATGAGTGTGGGGGGAGCAGGGCTCCTGCTTCCCTCCTGCCTCGGTTCAGCTTCCTCTGTGCTGCAATTCTGCCCAGCGCTGGGCTGCAATTTCCCACAGCTCACACAAGTATCTCAATTACTGCCTAATGAGATCAGCCCTTCCTCTGCCCTGCAAATCGAGTGCGCCAGCCCCAGCGAGGCACAGAGGAAACCAAACCACCAGGCACAGCTGGGCAGCCAGCACCGCCCCGTGGGTCCCTCCTGAGTGTTTTTGTGAGCGGCTGAATGGGAAAAAGGCAGCCCGAGGGTAGTGGCTCTGCCATCCCCAGGTGGGACAGGGGCTGGGAAGGAGCTGGCCCATGCCAGGATCTCCGCAGCACCAGCTCACCACTGCCCACTTCTAGCTGGAACGAGAAGGCCTTCAAATGGCTTCTCAGCAGAGCTCAGGTCCAAGCATCACGGCTGAGCCACATCTTTAGGGGCAGAAAGGTAATTAAAGAACTTACCTGCTCACTTACAAATGGGGATTCAGCTGGGACATCTGTGTGCTGAAAGATTCCCTCACCTGAGGTTGCTGCAGAGCTCAGGCATAACCACAACCCCAGGACCCAAAAAACCACTGGAGCACAGCAGGCATGGACAAAACCCAAAGCTCTTCCCTGGAGGAGCAGCACCAGCAGCCTCTCCCTGTGGGTTTCATCCCCTGCATAGCCCAGGCTGGATGCGACCTCCCAGCCCTACACACAGCAACGATGCTAAAACCAAGCATGGTGGTGGAACAGCTTCCTTCCCACTGCACCCATCTGCAGAGAGAAGTGTGCCTGCAGCCAGCACGAGCCCACTGACACGGAGCAGAGCAAGAAGCCTGAGCTGATGCGATGTGAGATCCCCTCGTGGTCCCCCCTGCAGCCCCAGCACCCTGCCCAGACCCAGCAGCACATCATCACAGCCCTGCCCCATGGGATGTCCTGCAGCGAGAAGGGTGGGGGGACCCCCAGAGCCCCCCAGGCAGCACAGCCCCAAGGGTCCCTCCGCCTGTGCCCTCCCTGGGCATCCTCAGGGATCCCAGGGTTTACAAACTGCAGTTATTACCAATAATTAGTAGCAGGTGAGGACTGTAACAGCAAACACAACTGTCAGCAGAATCCCTCTCCAGCACCCTGAGAGCTCTTCCCCTGCGCGGGCTGATCAGGCAAACAGATGCCAGGAGGGAACCGAAGAGCACTCGCAGCTCCACGGTCTGGTTTGAATGTAACTTGATAAAGAAAACCAAAATCAATAACCAGCTAATTCGGCTATAAATTTTGAGGGATAGAAGGAGAAAACCAACAATCACTCAGATGATAGAGAAACGGCACAAATTAATTTAGATTCTGTCACAACATCCTATGGAAGGTAAGCCATGCAATGCCGAAAAGAAGAGGCAGGGTCTGCGGGGTGCCTTGGCCACCCAGGGCTGTGTCCATCGCAGGGATGGGATGGGTCCTGGTGGGGATGGGACGTGCTCGGGGCGCTGCAGGCAGGAGCCAGCTGGGCACGGGGCTCCGAGCCGCCCCACAGCGCCAGCGAGGCTGCAGGCAGCCAGCCCGCCTGCTGGAAAACCTTCCCAAAATGCTCCTTGGAAACAATTCCAGCTACGTGTGAAACGCTTTCTAGTTATTTCTCTTCCCTGGCTCTTCATACTCGGAGCCTATTTGCACAGAAATTGGCGTTCAGCGCCCTGGCTGATCATTCACCCGAATCCAATATCGTGCATCTGGCCCCCGCCACCCGCGGGTGCCCGACGTCAGCTGCAGGCAAACAGCAGCCGGAGCTGGGGCTGGGCACTGCACACCCCGTGGGACCGTCCCTGCCTCCCTCCTGGGTGCTGCCAGCTGCCTGCCCCCCGTCCCACAGGCTGGAGACACGAACACGTGCCCCTGTGGCACCCTCCATTGCACCCAAAAATTAGGGGCGTGGAAGGAGGCTCATTGCCAACAGCTGAGGGTGGAGGAAGCCCAAAACAGGGAGCCAAGTTGCTGCACCCCTCGCTGCCCCTGTCGCAGCCTCCCCTCCAAGCTGGGCTTCGTGTTGGAGCCTTACGTGGGAGAAGCCCTCCCGCTGAGGCTGCTCTTGGCATGCGAAGGAAAGATGTCAGAGCGAGCCATCCCGCTGTTCCCTTTTCTATGTGGCTGCATCGTGCTCTTAGTGAAAGAAATCTCAGCAAAACGCAGCCTGGTGCTGCCTGTGTCCCCAGGGAGCCGTGGTTGGGATCGCGGGCTGCCCTTTGCCTCGGCCACCCCGTCCCAGGGCGCGCCGGCAGCTCCGAGCCCTCACACAGGCACAGCAGCAGGAACCCACTGCCAGCTCGGGAACAAAACGGCACGGCGTTTATTTGCACTTCCCTCACATCAAAGGGGCCCTTGTCTGAATCCGTCTGTCTTTAGCCTAGAGGAGAAGGGGAAAGATTGGTTCCTATTAATAGCCTCGCATCCCACAAGATCCAAGCCTTGCAAGAAGCCATGAAAGACGGCGGCATCTGATCCTCTCAATAAAGGAGGTAATTTTGGAAGAAATGTGTGTGCTCGGCAGCCTTAATTACTGCCTTCTCCAGTGGGGTAGCAGACGACAGCGATGACTCCTTTCTGTGTTGGTGGCACCCGGGTCCCAGAGGTGCTCAGTGCCAGGAGAGCTGTCGGCACGCGGGCAGGCGCGCTGCATCCCCCCAATTCTCATCTTGCAGCAAAACATTGCCAGGACTTCCACGGAGCAAGGGGCAGGAGCCCCAGCAAGGGGATGGTCAGCAATGGGGCAAAGAGAGGCAAAAATGGCTTTACACCAACCTGAGGAGGGGTCCCAGCTGGACTGAGGGGTCCCCTCCATCGCACCCCAATGGGCACCAACCTGGCCGGCAGCGATGCTGCAGGAAGGGCCCGGGGCCATGGGGCAAAGCGGGGCACTGCAGCTGGGCACGAGGCTCTGCAGGAGCACAGCCCGCCCGACCCGCCGGCCCCATATGCCAAACGACTCGCCTACCCTCTCGGTGCCCTTGGAAAATGATCCAGTAAATTATCTGCATTTCACAGCTGAGGAAGCGCAGCTCCAGAGCAGCCGCCGTGCTCGAGGGGCTGCCGGTCAGGAGCACTGCACAGAGAGGTCCGTGGGTCAAAGACAGCAAATACACGGGCATGGGCCTCAGAAGCATCGTTCCTCTAAAACACATCTGGCACCTTCCCACGCTGAAACCGAAATGATCAGTTCACGTGGATTCAGCATCTTTGGCTCAGCTTCACCTGCGGTGCTGCTGAAAGCATCTCCCCTAGAGGACAGCTCAGCTCGCCCTCCAAAAGAACCTGGCATTGCCGTGCACGGTACTAAGAGCAAATCAGCCCCAGCTGGGCTGCAGAAATGGTATTTGTTTCAATTAAACACTAAAGCAGCTCGCTCCTTTCTGCTCGGGTAGGGCAGGAAGGGACTGCATGCCTCCGACCCGTGCAGGGTATTGATTATGGCACCGGGTAGGTGCACACAGCGCACACCTCGCGTCTCGCTCACTCTGGGTGAGCATTTCGGCATGGTGGGCACATGGCACACAACAGGTGGCCAGTGCTGAAGCAAAGCATCCCAGCCACACAGCTTCATATTCCTCATGCCATAATTGGCCTTAATTCGGGTACCGCAATGCCACTGCCATGGTCCAGCACGGAAGGTGACTGAGGAGCTCTGCGAAGGAAGCTGGTGAAGGTACAGATGTGGCAGTGAGAAGCTGCTGTTTATCTCCTATCACACATGGCTGCGTGACATTAACCAGCTGCAGGATTGTGTCACCGACTCTGAAGAGCCAGGAACCTGACTGCAGTGACTCCCGTGCCCCTCTCCTGCTCCGTTCCCCCGGTGCCACTCTTGGGGCACTCCTGCAGGTGCCCTGCGCCCCCACAGCAGAGACTGGGACAGATCCCAGGCACTTCCAGAGGCCAGAGAGAGACGTGAGCTGCTCCTGGAGGCACTGGCACAGCCCCTGAGATGCCAGTGGGAGAGGAACCCAAGTCCTTGGTGTGCCCTTTCCCAGCCTGGCCCCAGCTCCATGCCCCCCGTGCCTCCCTGCAGCCCAGGCAGGAGCGCGCTGCCCCCGGGTATGATCAGGATGGGCTCCACCAGCCAAAAAACCCTGCCCCCAGCCACAGGCCTCCTCGCTGGAGCTCCTCTGGGCAGATAATGGACTTTGCCTTCGGACTTAATCTGCTGTAAATCTCTCTCTCCTAATTGCTTATCATCCGGAAACCTCGGAGCGAGCCAGGGCAGACGCTCCCCCTCATGTGATGGGCTGTCCTCTCCCTCCCGGCCATGGTCCTGGTGCTGGAGCACCCCCAGGGCACCCAGTACAGCCCCAGCACACCCCCAATCCCCAGCAGCACAAGCTGGCAGGGAGCAGGGGCTGCCTTTCCATCTGCTTCTCTGCAGACACGCCTCACCAACAAAATGCCAGGAGAGTTTTACAGCCGCGCTTCCCATCAGCGGTGCCGCTGGGTTTGCCATCAGCCATTTTAATGCTGTCAGATGCCTTAGCAGATCTCGGCAGGATCTGAAAGCACTGCTCCCCTTCCAGCCCCCCAGGTGGGAGCACCGTGAGCAGCACATCACCAGGCTCCCCCACGGACCCCACACCCCGGTGGCACTGCCCTCGCACCCCCAATCACAGCGGGCACTGCAAAGGTCACCCAGGGGCAAACCCGGTGCACAATTTGGAGTCAAAGATTTGATTTCAGGGGGAGCTGGTCGGCATCTTTCCACTGAGAACGGCTCCTAAGGCAGAGCGAGCAGTGCTCTGTCCCCCTGCCTGCCGAAGGAGCAATCCCGTCCTGCAGAGGGAAGACGTCATGCGACGGGAAGGTTGCTAAGCGAGCGGCTCCCTCCTTGTGATGCACAACTTCATTACTCGGCTCCCTAAATGGATGTTACATACATACGACATTTGCCTTGGAGCATATGAGCATCCCAAAATAGCACACGTTTCAGCTCTGTTTGTACGGTTTCCTGAAGAACGTCCCTGTGTGTGCCGGGCTCGCCGCGTGTGCTGCCCACACAGACCCACAGGGGCACAGGGCATCGGGGGGCGCAAACACCACGAGATGCAGGTTTCCCTTCACTCTGGTCATTTCTCTCCCTGCCTTGCATTGCTGCTTTCTCAGTGTTATTCAGCACTTCTTGGGGTTATGCTACAGGCCAAATGTTATGCACTGGGGGCAAACCCCACGGGGAGAAGCCCCCAGACTCAGCCCAGCTCAGGCGGTTCCTTTAGACGCACTGAGCCGTGCGGAGAGCAGGTACGGCCGCAGCTCCTGCACCTCGTGTAAGGTACAAATTAAGAAATAAAATAAATGGACTGTCCTGAGGAGAGAAACAAAGAAATTTGTTTTTCATTTTCCCCCTGATTTCATAAGAACTTCCCCAGCAGCTGATCTCTGCGGCGCTAACACGATCCGCTGCTATATTTTAATCCCATTACGTTGCCATGCGGCTGCTCGCAGGCCGCCTGGCCCACGAGGAACAGATGTTTCCTAATTGGCACTTCTGCTGCCCAGGAGTTTACATCACTGCGAATAGTTTCTTTGCCTTTTGTGTTGACATTGAAAGCGAGACCCCCACCGCCGCTCCTTACAGCCGAGGATTACACAACGGCGCTGGCTGCTCGCGCCCCAGTTACCCACCTGGAGCTGTTATTTGCTGCACAAAAGCAGCCACGATAATGCCAGGTCGGGGCGCTTCGGCACAGCAGCTGGGTCAGGCAGGGGTTGCTGGCGATCGCCGGGGTTTAATTGCCAGCTGCGGTGGCCGAGGAAGCAATCCGGGCTGGCTGCCTGCCCGCAGGGAGCGGCGACGTCGTCTCCTTGCAGATGCCTTTGGGTAGAGCCGCTCGAGGCGAAGCCCCAGCCAGCAGCAGAAGGCAGCACGGGGGCGTTTGGAGGGTTTCCAGCGGGGCTCCTGGCCCTGGGGCAAGCTACAGTCAGAGCTGCTCTGAAAAGGGAGCCCCAGCAGGGTCCCAGCCCACCCAAATGTGGGCTGGGGGCACCGAGCAATGGCTGCTGGCCAGCCTGGGGTCGTGGGCTCTCAGCACAACCCACCACACCACGCAGCACCCCCACCCCTCAACACCAAAAGGAAGTGATTTCAGGCAAAACCAGGCTCCCCACACACACACAGCTGCAGGCAGGTGCCTGCTCCTGCAGCCAAACCCTGCCTTTGCCCCTTCCCCAAAATATCCCCCCCCGCCCTGGCACAGCTGCCTCTGATTTGGCCAGGGCTGGGTCACACAGGATGCTCCTCACCCGTGGGCACAGCCTGCGAGCTGTTCCCCAGCCCACACCTTTGGCTTTTCAGCTCAGCGGTGGCTTGGTCTTGTCCTGGGTGTTTCATAACCGAGCCTTGGGAGTGCCACCCTGAGAGCCTGACTCCAGAGCGCGGGGCAGGAGCAGCGCC
The DNA here is from genome assembly GCF_047663525.1 of Anas platyrhynchos. Taxonomy (NCBI): domain Eukaryota; kingdom Metazoa; phylum Chordata; class Aves; order Anseriformes; family Anatidae; genus Anas; species Anas platyrhynchos. The sequence goes on from NC_092602.1 coordinate 1,231,343, forward strand.
GCTAAATCCTCACCGCTGTTATAAGCCCCTGATACATTTTAATCCCATTATGTCTCCATGTGGCTGTTTCCAATTCTGGCCTTTGAAGAAGTGATGTTTCTTAATTAGCATTTCAGCTGGACGGGACTTTTATTTGCTGGAGGAAGCCTAGGAAGCTGTAAAGCTTTCATTTCTCCCTTTTATCTCCCTCTTTGCTCTAACGCTAGGAATAAAGAGGAGCAGAACACAAGCAAATGAGCGCCCAGGGCTCTGCGCGAGAGCACTGACCGGCTCGGGCACTGGGGGCACCGGGGGCTGGCCAGGGCGTGTGTGCTGGCTGGCTGCGGGCAGGGCAAGCAGCTGCCATTTGGCCCCGGGCATTTCCCTCTCCAGAGCATGGGAAGAACCCAGGGGACCACCAGTCCCTGACCCCACTGTGTGCCCACATCCCTGGGAGGGCATCGGGAGCCGGCGTCACCTCCGTGCGCATGGAGCCTCACCAGCAAGGAGGGAGGCTGGAGGAAAAACTGCAGGTGGTTTCCTTCTTGCACCAGCCGGGGCAGGGGCAGCACCTTCTTATCCCACATGCTGAAGCTAAGTACTGAAAAATCACTAATCTGCCCTGGAAACCACAACGTTTCAATAATGCATGCTGGGTTCCTTCATATTTTTCCTTTCTTCCTTCAGCCTTTGTTATTTGTGGCTGGGGTTTGTGTGTGTGCACGCAAACATGAGGCTAGAGGCTCAATGTAATTTAAAGGGGAAAAAAAAAATCAAAGCTAAGATCTCATGTAATCATGTGGTTCCAGAAGCTGGAGAATTAAACAAAATAGTCATTAGAATTTTAAAAGGACAAAAATCTGTGAAACCCGCAGTACACCCCTACAAGTTGGCAAGGCGCGCCGAATGCCCAAAGCACCCAGGCTGCAGACAAGATAAAATTCACCCCGCTATGATGGAGAACAAACATTTCATATTTCCGAGACTCTTGGTTTGTCGCCAATTATTTCCCTGCCCTTGGCACGTCTCCCAGCGCCTCAGCACAATGGGCACGGGGGGAGCCGCGCGCAGCCGCCGCCAAAGACAATGGGAAGGCAAAGGAAAGGCAGTGCCGGCACGCTGGCGGTTCCACGTCGCTCCTCGTTGCACTTGCCTCCTCACCAACAGGCAGCCCTGCCTCGGATGAGATCCCGCATGAATGCACATCTCAGGGACAGACAATGGCTGATCTCGGGTGGAAAAGGAAAAGAAAACAGGGAACAAGCGAGGGGACGGTGCCCCCCATGAGGGTGCAGCCCAGGTCGCTTTGGTGCACCAGGCTCTGCCCCGTCTTTTGGGGTTTGGGGTGGTGGGGCCACTGCCTCCCCACGGCACCACTGCAGAGAGCTCCCCAAAACACCAAACGTGCTTCAGCAACCACAGGAGCCGGAGGAAATGTCCGTCTGATGGAGAGGGAGCCAGCTCCCGGGGGCGGCAGTGGGTTTGCAGTCCCCCCTGCTATTCGCCTGGTGGAAAAAAAAAAAAAAAAAAGAAAAAAAAATGAGTTTGACAGCCTGGAGAACAGCTTTAGCTCCAGTCTATTGGCATGGCAGCAAAACCACCCACTAGCAGGGAGAGCCGTGGGACCGCTGAAATATCACCAGGCAGCGCCGCTGACAAGCGCCTGTTGTTCTCCGGCGGCCGCCGCGCGGGTGGGCAGCGGGCGGGGAGCGGGCGCAGGGGACAGCACGGGAGGGGACGGAGGCACCCCCTCACCAGGATGGGACGGGGGTGATCTCATAAAAGGGGGCTTTTTGATAAAGTTCAGTTAAAATAAAGGAAAGCTGTGGTGCTGCAGTCCTGCCCAATGCATCCAGCGCTGGCAGCGGCACGGGGAGGGCAGCGCCTGCCATCCGCACACCCCAGGCCCCATCTCCCTCGCGGTGCCTCGTGCTGCTCTGGAGCAGATGTTTCGGAGAGATGCTCAGCTCAGCAGCGGGGGTTCCCGTGGTGCCAAGCCCACCAGAAGCCGAGGGAGCCTGCTGCAAAGACAAATTGCCCTCAGCCTTCAAAGGCAGCACACGCTCCCCACCTCAGCCGGGCTCCAAGCACCAATCGGCGGCTCCTGCGCCTTGGTCTCTCCGAACCACGCAGCCTCCGGCCGCAGCTCTGCTCCCCCCGGGCCTGGCATTTCTACGGTGACACCAGCAGGAACAGAGGAAGGAGCAGGGGGAGGAAGCATCCCGGGGGAAGACGGGGCCGGACGGCACAGCCCACACGGCCTCCTCCCACCCCGAGTTCCGCGCTCTGGATCCAAATTTCTGGGAAAGCTGCAAGCAGCTGAAAAGCAAACCTCGGGTGAGGAGGACCAGAGACCTGCCAGCAGCGTGCCCTGGTGCCTGGCCCCGTGAAACTGCCCGGCTGCTGGCCCCACAGGGAGTAGGGGACGGGGCACTCTGCTCCCTGCATGGCCCCTCTCCCAGCAGGCCAGGCCGCGATGGGATGCGACGTTTTTTAGCAAACACAGGTGATGGGGCCGGGGTTACCGACAAGCAACGGTGAGTCAGAACAGGAGCAACTGCAAAATACCAGAACCACTTGCTCAGCGCGTTGCACTCAGCCAGGAAAACACATCTCCTCCTACGTGAGCCCCCGCGGGAACCGCCAGCTCCGATGCGCTGCTGCAGCTCTGCAGCAAGCGGGGTGCAGCCCACCCCGAAGGAGCAGAGCACCCGGCTGGGGGGCTGGTCCTGCTCACACCCTGGCTGCTCCATGTCCTCCCACCTCTGGCTCAGGCCACAAAACCTTGGGGCCAGTCACCAGAGGGGACAAGTCCAGCACAAGTCCCTGTGCCATTGGCACCTGGGGTGGCTCCTGACGCCCCGGGGTGCTTGGACCCATCTCCCCCCCCAGCTGGGCTAGGGGAGGTGCAGTGCTCACCATGAGCAGTGGTCCAGGGGCAGCCTGGGGTGGGCTGTGTGAAACTTCTGTTTCTGCCATGGGGGGTGTGAGAGAGGGGGCCAGTGGAAAACCTGACCTCAGCGGAGCCCAATTGTGTCTGAGTCACCCCAAGGCGCCCACCTGAGCGCAGCCAGCTGCCGGCGAGGGAAATTCCCCTGACAAGTCAAGGGTGAACCTCCTCTGAGCTCATTCACATTTTCCCCTTCTGCTTTTGTCGCTTCTCCCCCGAGACCCCCTGCCCCTCCTCGTGCCCGTCTCAAGGCCCCAGCCACGTGGCTGCTGTGAACCCAGGGACAACAACCGCGGGTCCCCGCGCGTCCCCTGCCTCGCGCGGTGCCACTTCCCCCCCAGGAGCTGCGGTTTGCCACTGCCAGCTCAAACCCAAATGCCAAGGCGAGGCAGCCTCCCCTCAGCAGCAGCAGACAGGCGGGTGTCACTACCCTCATTAAAACCCCATTTTTTCACAGCTTTTCTCAGGCAGAAACGTTCAGGTCTGGGAGCGTTTGGGATTTTTCCCTCCGAGGAAGAGGCACAGATTTTCACAGGAAGCCGGCTCCATTGAGCCGATGCGGCGAAGCGCTGCCAAGGCACGACTCGCAGAAGGGCTGACATTTCGGAGCAGCATTTGGCGAATGATTAATTCAGAATATCGCCCCGCTGCGCTGGGCTTTGCCAAAACCGGGGATTGATGCGGGGCGCAGTCACTCGGAGCGAGAGGCTCTGCAACACGGAGGATTCGCGGGGCTAAAATCCACCCATGGGGGCCCTCGTGCGTGGGAGCTGAGGTGGGGGATACGGACGGGGGGAGCGTGTATCCAAATCTCCCCACAGGTCCTCATTTGGTTGGCATCTGTGCCAGAATACCCCAGCCAACAAACCCAGAACCTCTCTGCTCTCTGGGTGCATGGCAAAGGGGTGCAGCAGGAGCTGGGGCAGGGGCAACCAGGGTGCCCCCATCCCACCACCAAACCCCAGGGGTGCCCACCTTTGGGTGCCAGCCCTGCACAGGCACAAAACACAGCACAGCCCCGCAGCGGCTGCCGCTGGCCACATCCTGCAGGGAGGGAGCGGGGCAGCAGCAGCTCAGCACCAGCCCCACAAAGCCCCCCGGAGCCGTGCTGCAGCCCCCAGACCCTCACACGGCTCAGCCAGGAGCAGAACCTTCCCCTGCTGGAGCCGTCACTTGACAGCTTCATTTGCTCAACGTAGAGTGCAAATAATTAAAGCATTATTTAGCATTATTAATGCTAAATTAAAGCATTGTTGCTGGTTGGAGCAGCTATTAAGCAATGCTGTCGAGCACTGACAGTGCTTAATAATTGCTTTATTAAGCTCCAAGGTGTCTGTCCCAACACCAGGCCCTCTGGGGACACCTTTGCTGCGCACCCCCCCAGCCATGCCCCCCACAGGCGCAGTGTCCAGACCCCCGGTGCCCAGGCTGTGGGGGCGCAGACATCTCCATCCCCGCTGCCCAAACCCACTGCACACCTCCCTCGCAGTGCAGCAGTTTTGGGATTTATCAGTGCTGGCTGCGAGCACCACGATGCCGCTGGTGAGGGGCACTTGGGTGCGGGACGGCGATGCCCACCCCCTCCCCGATGGGTGCTGGAGGTTGGGGTGGGCTGAGCCCCGCCGGGAAGGAAGGGAGCAGACCGGGGACTTTGAAACTCCAAGCTTTATTCGGTTGCGTTGGCGGCAGCGTGGCTCACACGGAGGGAGGAGGGAGGCGAGGCCGTGGGGGCAGCGGCGGGCGAGGGGAGCCTGCTGGGCTCCCTGCTCCCGGGGGGGCCGGGGGGTTTAGTTGGAGGGGTGGTAGGCGCCGCGCTGGTGCCACTGCATGTCCCGGATGCGCCTGACCGACTGGATCTGGGGGTGCTGGGCGCCGAACTCTGAGCTGTCTTTGTAGTCCCCCTTCTCAAACAGGTACTGGTAGCCCCTGTAGCCGGGGTACTGGTAGCCCACCCACCTGCAAGGCAAGCATGGAGGGGGTCACGGCCGTCCAGGGGGCGAGGTGGGCTCAGGACCCCCTCCCACGGCCCCGTACTCACGTGCCGCTCTGCACCCGCACGGACGAGACCTTCTCCTGGTAGCCGTGCGCGTGGAAGCTGGGCACGTCGTCGTCGATGATTTCGATCTTCTTGCCGGTGAAGCTGGGGTTCTCGTACAGCACGATTTTGTGCTCCTGGCTGTCCTGCAGCGGGGCGAGCAGAGGCCTGGGGTCAGCGCCCACTGCTCCTGGGGCTGGCCGGGGGGGCAAAGCCCCGGGGGCTGCGGGGAAACCGAGGCAGGGGAGCAGCACCGCGCGCCGGGCCTCCCCCTGATGTGTCCTCCCGCTCTGTGTCCCCCCAGCTCAGAGACCCGGCACCCCCCAAGGGCACTCCTGGACTTACCAGCAGACGTCCTGAGCTCCTGGGCCACTGCTCCCCATCCCCGTGCTCCCACCGACCCCCCCCGGGGGCTCCCCTGGGTCCCCATGGAGCTGGGGCAGGGTGCACGGGAGGGGTCCTCCTCCGCCCGCGGGGCTGGGGGCCCGGGGGAAGGCGGGGGAAGAGTTGTGGCTGCAGACCTTGGTCTGGCGGGTGGGTAGTGGCTGTCTGGGTGCTCTCACCACTTTGATGGGTCTCAGGGAGGTGATGCTGTCGCTTCTCCGGCTGTTGGTCCAGGAGTCCCAGCGGGGGTACTCCCCCTTCTCAAACACAAACTGCTCCCCCTTGCAGCTGGCCTGCTCGTAGCCCACCCAGCTGCGAGAGAGCAGAGGACGAGCTTCAGGCAGGGCAGCCCCCCCCTTCCCACAGCAGGGGTGCCCCGACACGGTGGCCGCCCGACCCCTCTCCGAGAGCACACATGGGGGGGAAAGGCGGCACCGAGCCACGGGCACCATCCCTGCCTGGCCCTGCTCAGGAGAGGAAGGCAGGCAAAGGGTGGGCGATGCCACAATCAGTGTCCAAGCCCCCCCCAGCTCCCCTCCCAGCGAGCAGGGGCTGGCAGCAGCGCAGGATTCACCCCAGGGACAGAAATCCTGGAGGCCGCTCGCTGCCCTCCCCAGCACCACGACACAGCCCCGGGTGGGATGGGCTGGGTGCTGGGGCTCAGCACCACGGGGACCCCAAAACCTCGTGCCCTGACCCCTCAGCACCAGCCGTGGGGAACCCACGGGGTGCCAGCAGTGGGGGGGTTCCCCAGGACCCTCCCCACGCCAAGACGTACGGTCCGGAGTGCACGAGGATGGAGCCCACTTTGTCCACGCCGGCATCCTTCAGGTTGGGGCAGGCGCCGTTGAGCTCATGGCAGCGGCCCTGGAAGTTCTCCTGCTCGAAGATGGCAATCTGCAGGAGAGCGGGGCTGTGAGCAGGGCACAGCAACACCCTGAGCTGCATCCCAAAACTTCCAGCACTTCTACAGCCCGCGAGCACCACCCCAGCATCTCCCACTCCCAAGGGCTGCCGGTGCCTCTTGCAGAGGGATGCCTGCACTGACCCCGTGCCGAGCAGCCCTGGCTCTCGCCTGGGCATCATGGCACGGCTGGGACACAGACCCCACAGACCCCACAGCACAAATGGGGCCAAGCCGTGGTGGGTGCATCCGTGCAGCCCCATGAGCCAAGCGCTGCCAGCTCAGCGCGGATTTCACGGCTCAGTGGGGCGCAGGGAGGGAAAGGCGTTGTGTCTGCACCAAGGCTGGGCTGGGAGCCGATCCCTTCCAGGGAAGCCCCCGGGTGGCTGCAGCAGCAGAGGGGGCCCGGGGGGCACAGCCAGGGGGTGATTTGGGTGCTCGGTGAGGCTGAGGCGGCCCCGGCCCCGCTGCGCACTGACCTTGGAGCTGGCTGGCTGCTGCTTGGAGGCTGGCATCTGGTGTTCGGAAGCCATCCTCAGCCGGGCCGTCTGCTTCTGTGAGAGGAGAGCTCAGGAATTAAAACTGCCACCGAGGATACTCCTGGCACGGAGCCCATGGCCCTGGGTCCATGCCCCATGCCTGCACCCCGTACCTGCTGCTGCTGAACCACACCGAGGGGCACAGAGGACAGAGCAGCGCAGCCCCAGGCCCCCGCACATCTCCCTGGGTGCTGCAGCAGCCCCAAGCCCCAGCCTGGCTTTGCATGGGCCAGGTCCCTGCTCCGAGCTGTTCACAGGACAGAGCCCCCCCGTGCCCCATGGAGGGGTCCCGGTGACAGTCCCAGCACAGAGCCACCTGCGGTGGGGCTGCGGAGGGGCTCAGCCCGGAGCGAGGGCACGAGTGAGCTTGGGGTGGTCCCGGGATGCTCTCAGAGCATCCCAACTGCTGCTTGTGAGGCTTTTCCCTCTGTTCCTACTCAGTGAGCTACAGCCGAGGCATCCCAGCTCCGAGCTGCTGCAGGCCGGGGTGGAAACAAAAACAAAAACAAAAAGGCGAGGACATAAAGAGAGAGAGTTCTTACCAGTTGTACCAGTACCCGCTTGAGCCAGTGAAGGGCTGGGACCGAGAGGGGCAATTTATACTGCGCCGCAGGAGAGCGGTGCCCGGGCTATTTACAGCACGGTCAGAGCACGATTCAAAGCGGGAATGCAGGATTAAACCCAATGAAAACCGGGGTCAGCTGACGCGCCGCGGTCATTGTCTCCCCAAACCCCAAGTCGCGGAGTTATTTCATTAGCTTTCACATTCGAGTCGCCCGCTTTGTTGGGTTTGTTGGCAAGGAGATTTGGAGTTTGCCTGCATCAGCCGAATGCATGCCAAGACCCAGCCCGGCCCTTGCAAACAAAGCCCCCGCCAGCCCCGCTTCAGGAGTTTTGGAGCCAGGGACTTGATCCCTCCAACCGGCCGGCGCTGCCCCGGCGCTGGAAGCACCGAAATCTGCTGAGGTCGGCTCTTTCCTTGCACAATAAAACTGCCCGGAGCTCCCAAACAGCCCCAAAACACCTGGCCCTGCCTGGCTGCGCCTCCCCAGCCAGGGAGAGCCCCCGGCACAGCGCTGGGGTCCTGCGGGGTCCCTGGGTGTGGGGGCACAACAGGAGGGAACAGGGGAGCAGGGCAGCAGCGGGACCCTGGGGGCACAGCACCAGTGCCAGGTATTGGGGACCCCTTCCATTAGTCCCCTGCCCTTTTTGGGCCCCCCATGCAGTGCCTACAGCCACCCCCAAGGAGGGGGCCTTCCCTTGTCACCGCAGCAGGTGTCACACAGCATTAGGGCAGCATCACGCAGGGGTCGGTCCCCGCAGTCTGCGGCCACCGTGGGTGCTCCGGGAGCCCCAGCCACGCGCAGCAGGGCTGGGGCTCCCACACCGAGCTGCAGATGCTGCAGTAAAAGTGCAGCTCTGCAAGAAGTTGCTTCACACAACAGCCTCTTTTTGGGAGGTCTGCTTTGTGACCGAGTGCCCACCACATTTGCCAGCCCTGCTGCAGGACCCTGCTCCATCCTTGGGGCCCAGGGGCTGCGCAGCCTCACGTCCACCACCGCCCCCAGCCCCACAGCAGCCCCTGTGCTTCCCTTCCAAGCTTGGAGGGAGCTTGGGCAGCCTCGAGCCCACCTCCTGTCCCTGTCCCTGCCAACGGCCCCAGAAGGTGCCCGTCTCCCAGCCCCATCCAGGGGGGGACACAGACCCAGGGACAAAGCTCAGGCTGAGGCTCCCACCCCATTCCCAAATGCCAGGGTTCATGGCAGGGACTGCCCCGAGGCTCTGCCCCACTGCCTGGCCCAGCCCATGGCAGCCCCATCCCAGCCAACTGGGACCAGCATGGGGGGAAGCTGGGGGTGCCCCTGGTAGAGCCCCAACTGTTCAAGGCTGGCCTTGGGGGGCCACGTGTGCCCCCACAGCCGAGGCTGCTCGAGGCCGTGCCGTGCCCGGCTCCCTGCTGGCACCCCGGGGACTGCGCTGGGGCCACGTGTGAAATGCTGCAAGTGGTGGGTGCGAGGTGCTGGAGCAGCCCCAGGCGGGGTTAGGGACTGTGCAGGGTGCAGGGCTCAGCCCTGCCTGCAGGACAAGCCACCCTCAGGGGTGTGTGGGGGCCTGGCACCATCCAGGGACGGGCGATCCCATCCCTGGTGCGCCCCAGGACCCCCAGACCCCGCCGTGCCCCTCGTTTGGAGGCGAGCCTGCTTCGCCCTGTGCCCAAAGCACACGAGCAGCACTCCCACGGCCCAGGGAGATGTTTGGAGAAGGGGAGAAAAAAAAAATCCCAGCAGCAGCCCTTGGCAAGCCCGAGGACGGGTTCGGGGCGCTGCGGCTGCCCCTGGCGCGGGGCCGGCTCCGTGCTGCCCTGCACACCCCGCACCCCGCACCCCGACCCGCGGCACCGGGGGCTGTTGGTTTTGGAAGGCAGCAGCCTTTACGCAACGCCGAGCGCTCGCACTTTGCACACTCCCGCTTTGTGCACAGAGGCTGGGCACTGCCACGGCCCCCTCCTCGCCCCGCTGGAGCAGAGGGCTCAAAATACCGCACACACACCCCCCCACCCCGCATCCAGCCTCCACCAGGCAGGCTCCCAGCAGCCTCCAGCTCAGAGCTTTATTGAGGTTTTTGCACAAAATAAACACCAAGGTCACGGTGCCGGCTGCAGCACACGTCAGCCTGCCCCCGGCGTGCCGGGCGGTGCTGGGGGCGCAGGGCTTGGGGGGGGGCTCCTCAGCTGTTCTCGAAGCAGCCCCGCTGGTGCCACTGCTGGTCCCGCACGCGGCGCACGGACTGGATCAGGGGCTGGTTGGCGTCCCACTCGTTCCAGTGCCGGTACTCGCCCTTCTCGAAGACGTGCTGGCGGCCCCGGTACCCCGGGTACTCGTAGCCCACCCACCTGCGGGACACGGGGCAGCGCTCAGTGGCACCATTGGGGTGGGGAAGGTCCCCCACCCCCCCATGCCCTGGCTCTGCTGCTTCTACAGAGCCCCAGACCAGGGCCAGGAGCCTTCATTCAGCCCCAGGGACGCTGCCCCAGTCCCCAGACCGGGGGATGATGGCAGGGTGGAGGGTGCTGCCCCCATCCTGCTGCAGCACCTGCACCGAGCACCCCCCCAGCCGCCCGTGGACCCCCCGGTGCCGCGGTCCTTACGTCCCGTTCAGGGCCCTGACGCTGGCCACGCGGTCCTGGAAGCCGTGGGCCCAGAGGCTGGGGACGTCGTCGTCCACGATCTCCATCTTCCGCCCGGTGTAGCCCACGTTCTCAAAGAGGTGGATCTTGTGCTCGGGGCTGTCCTGGGGGACACGCTGTGAGGGGCTGCCCTGGGACCCCCCCAAGCCCTGCAGACCCCATCACCGCCCCTACTCACGATCTGGAGGGGGCGGATGGACATCAGGCTGTCGCTGCTGTGGCTGTTGGACCAGGAGTCCCAGCGCGGGTAGTCCCCCTTCTCCAGCACAAACTGCTCCCCGGCGAAGGCTTGGCGCTCGAAGCCCAGCCACCTGCGGGACGAGGGGGTCACGGCCACCCCTGCACGGGGACAGCGCCCCAGCACGAGGTGGGGACCCCCGGCCCTGGGGCTGCTCCGGCCTCCGCCTCCCCGACTTACGGGCCGGACTCCACCTGGATGGAGCCAACCTTCTCCAGCTCCTTCTCAGCCACGTTCGGGAGCTCCTCCGTCAGCTCGCACCTCCTGCCCTGGAAGTTCTCCAGCTCGTAGATGGTGACCTGGGAGGGGGCAGAGATGGCAGCAGCCGGGGAGGGACACATCCTGCACCGCTGCAGGACCGCACACCCATGGCAAATGCGTGCATGGCAAAGCCAGGCTCTCAGCTGGCCCTGCACCGAGGCGCTGGGGGTCTCAGCACCACGTCCCCTTGCTGGGGACTCGGTGCAGGGACATCGCTCCTCTCGTGCTCGTGGGCGATGCTTGGCAGCCAGGCCCCAGCTGAGGGTGCTTGCTGTGTTTCAGCCATGCCAGGCTGGAGCCCAGCTCCCCGGCAGCCCCGCAGGCACCGAGGGTTTGTGCCCACAGCAGGGCTCCGGGGCCACTCAGCTGCGGTTTCCTGCCCCGGGGCTGGGTTTGCAGCACGTCGCTTCCTCCTCAGGCTCTCACCGATCCTATCGCCGCCTGTGGCCTGCTCCGGCCCTGGGAACCCAGCTCATTTTTTGGTATTTTCATCTCAAGCCCCAATGGGGCCATGGCTGGAAACCCCTGAGCCTAGGATGGCTTCCCCAGCGGTTTCTCAGGCCGCCCTTTGAGCTGTGGGGCTCGGCGGCACAGCCCGGCCCTGCCAACCTGCGGCACGGCAGCGGTGCGGATGCTGGACCACAGCTTCTCACAGACCCAGCCCAGCCTTCCGCGAACCCATGGGCGTGAGAATTGCAACCAGAAAAAAAAACACCCGGGGAAGGACACTGCTGCTCGCACCACCAGCCGTGACAGTGCTCCATCTCCTGGAGCGAGGCGCTGCGCGGAATCGCTGGGAAGCCACAAACGCACGAGGAGGCGTCTCCTCCTGCAGGCAGCTGTAAGGCAGCCCCAAAAAGCGTGTGGACGCGTTTGTCCCAGCAGTGGCATCGCCACCCTGCTGCGTTAGGAGGCCGCTTGCTTCCCCAGCCCGCAGCGCAGCGCTTTGGCACGGGCGAGACTTCGGCTCCCGCGGCGCTGCGGGGTGAGCGGCGGCACCGAGCGGAGCCAGCCCGCGCTCGGTCACCACCCCGTACCTTGTAGGTGCCACCGTACTCGCCAGCACCCTCCCCAGTCGCCATCTGCTCGGGGGAACTTTGCTGCTCGGTCATCGTGCCTGGAAAAGCGAATGGTAGGAGGTCAGCGCGGCACCGGCTTTATGCGAGGCGTGAGTCGTTAAACCAGACAGTGCTTAGAAAAGAGGATGAAGAACAGGTAACAAAAAATAATGCAGCCTGTGCTGAGCGGGGCAGCTGCAGACTCCAGCACTTTGCAGGGCAGAAGCACTCCTGCGTTTGCCATCCTCTCCCCCCTGCACCCGGTGCTGCTGTGCGGGGCCAGAGCATCCTGGGCTGGCCCCAGCCACGCTCCAGGTGAGCAGGGATCCTGCTCCCACCCCAGGTGCTCATTGAGCTCATGTCTAAAAGCCTGGCCTGTTTCCAGCAGGGATTTGGCTGATTTCGCCACCACACACTGGAGGCACCGGTGCCCCCCTAAATCCCCATCCAGTCCCACGAGCAGGTCGCTACCTCTCCCGGAGAGCTCCTGCGCTGGTGGCAGGCGGCAGCCTCGCTATTTATGCGCTGCGGCTGGACAGGGCAGCACTTTGCCCGGACGCTGATGCAGCAGCCGCGTCCACCCGATTGCGTCCATGGGATTTCATCTCAATAGCGTGGGCTCGCGGCGCACCATGGAAGCGTTGTTCGGATTTCTCCCGGCTGTCCCTTAGAAATGCGCCGCTCGATCTGCAGCAGATTAACGTGGAAACTCGCATCAGCACGTTCACGCTGCTTCTTGCCAGCTTCTCTGGAAAACTCTCCCATCAGCAGTAAAGGGGAGGGTTTAGCCTAGAAACAGGCGCAGCGCAAAGCCAAAAAAAAAAAAAAAGGCAAAATATTTGTTTGGGCTGGAGCACAACGGGGCTGTGCTGGTGCCCAGTGCAAGCCCTGACCCAGCAGCAGCATCGCCACCGCGTCCCCTCTCCCTCGCTGCGCCCCGCTGAGCCTCCTGCCCCTGAGCTCGGGGAGGTGAACGGGGCTCTGGGGCCTCGTACGTGGATGGATTCATCTGCACAGGCAAAGCACGATCAGAGATGGGAAAAACGAGCAAATGCCAAGCTGAGGAGCCTGCGCTGCGGCCCCACGCTCCAGGCTTTGTTCCACCTCCAGCAGCGCTGAAAAACTGGAGACCACTGAGCCGGTGGCTGCGGGGTGCCCTGCCCCAGGGCTCATCGAGATCCAGGTGGAATCCCAGCATTGGGGTTATCAACCTCTGACCTGCTTTCAGTGGGCCTTTTGAAATGAAGAGCTGGACGCGAAGCTTTTAATGAAATTGCCAAAAAGCTACAGCCCTGCTTGGCCAGATCGGCCAGCCTGGAGCCTGTCCCGCTGCCCCTCTGCAGCCTTGCCCAGGGGGGCCCGCCCCAAACCAGGCACTCTGCTGCAATTCCTGCATCGCGCCCGCACATTTGAGACATTTATGGAACCCCCTTGTGCCCACGGACAGCAGCTGAATGCAGTTTGGTTTTACCATTTTTTTTTTCTCATTTTTGTCTTTGAACGCAAAACCTCCTGGCTGTGAAAAATAAACCGACTTCTATACAGGAGGACTCAAAGGAGGGAGTGGAAGGTGTCGATTTGTCTCTTTCACCAAACAGAACTGTTTCAGCAGATGACAAACACGCAGCTCTCCTCACCAGCGTCCCCCTGCACACTGGGCTCTGCAGTGCCCACGGCTCTCCCTTACCCAGACGCTCGGAGCTTGCACAGGGATGAGGCAGTCGCAAAAGGGACAGAAGGGACACGGGATCTCATTGATTTTTCTTCCCAACAGACCTGTTTCCTTTTGCTTTTAAGTCCCTTTGAGAAATCCTTACAGTGCATTGTTAGAAAATACTAATTGCACCATGCAATACACAACAGACAGAATAACTTTTATTACTTCGGAAATTATGTTGTACAAAATATTTTTATAGCACAATATATTTACTGTGTGACCCTTATTTACATCTGCTATAAGGCTACGTGGGACATAGAAAAAAATTATCTGTACAATAGCTCCTTTAAAAACAGGCTCAATACGGTCTTCACGTTTAATACGGAAAAAGAAAATCCATGAACCATTAGACCTCACCTCTCCTCCTCTTCCAAATCCCACCAGTCAAGTCAGCAGTTATTGCAGGTGGTATTTTTGAGAAAACGTGGAGCTGAGAGGTTGCCTGCTGACCCCCAGGAGCCTTCTCCAGCCCCCCCCCTACAGGGACACCCACCCACACGGCCCCGCTTGCACCAGCACGAGGCAGACCCAGGCTGGACCAGAGGCTCCCGGACTTGGTGGCCCCAGGGAAGGAGCCTCCGAGCACCAGGTCCCCAAATCCACGCTAAAGCTCCGTGGAGCCTTGTTTCTGCC